>NW_027223340.1:2035701-2126192 GCF_030449975.1 Polyergus mexicanus
AAGCAGTGGTATCAACGCAGAGTACTAATCGTACTTTATATGATGAAATCTATAGCAAAATATGCAATTTCGAAAGAAAAGTTACTACAACAAATCAGCTGCAACTGGAAACGAAAGAAAAATAAAACTCTCTCTTCCTTTTCGTTCTTCATTCTTTCATACAGAAATACTTCCGTTCAATTGTTTTGAAACAACCGCATTTTGGAAAATAATATAGCATTTTGATAGCATATTAATAAGCATCAAAATTTCATCACAATTTCAATAAGATATGAAATATGAATGGAACTTCTCTATACACTCTCAGAAAGGATTTCTGATAACGAGACAAAAAATATTCTTGACATATTTAATCGTATCACAACCTTATGCGGTATAAAAATAAAACAATTTTAAAATTAAATCAATAATTCCTTTTCTTCTCTCTCGAATTAAATAAGATTGTCTTACTATCTTGAGACAAGAGTAACATATACAAATCTAAGCTTATATATTCTTGCATTTAGAATAACTTGATGTTAGCGCCACAATAGTCGGCGCGAAACCGATATGCGGTGGCGTTACTAGGCATTTTATACTAGATTTAAGAATTTTCCATTTAAGATTAAAATATTCCTTTTTCAATAATAAATATGATTGTCGCTATATCGATCCTATTTTATGATAGATTGAGGACTAATAGCATTAGATCCGGAAATCTTTTCTGTGGGTGTAGCAATGATCGATCCGTATTAAACAAAAACCAGCATTAGATAACTATCACGCAACGGTCCCTATTTGTAGTTGCAACCATAGAATGGGAAAATGAAATGGCGTGCACTATGACTCCTCTCAAAATCTTAACTGTGCCTATAGATAGTTGGTCCCTGCAAGAATACAATAGGTTTGCTTTAACTTGCCATATTTTGTCTATTTGCAGATTGGTATGTTTCTTAATTTTACGTTTACAGCAAGAACACCATACCAAGGTTTCTCCTCTGTTTTGGATATATGTGAAAATTAATTAAAAAACAATACGTATTATATGATTTTACCGAGAGATCAAGGTTGAAATAATATTGATGTAAAGAGCGGATATAAAGCAACTTTGCAAAATAAATCGATACTTTCTATACAGAGTGTGATCGTACAAGCTCTCGAGCTCTATTACAATTGTACCGGCGCGTACGCGAATCTCGATGCTCTGACGCTTTTGGCATGCGGTATTCTTGCTTTGTTAAAAATAATATATTTCCGCATATATGCCGATAATCTAATCTGCAATTACTCTTCTGCCATAAACGATTGTCTCGCAATCGACATCGAGGAGAAGCATGACACCGTCATGCGAAAGCACGCCTCTTGGAGAAGAATGATCTCGATTATCGCTTTGTTAATTATTTATGTCGATTCACTCATCTTCATCGTGGGACATGTGTCAGTGAGCAGCAAGGACGGTAAAGTTAATATAACCATTCTGGGCCATCAGGCGAGATACGCTGTCCCATCGACCTTGGCGCACTTTCACATCTCGAAGAGTATGTATTTGGTGATTTTCGTGCTAGAGAGAATATTTTTATTTGATGGTCATGTGTACCAATAACCATGGTAAGACATTGGCAATAATATTATATAAATACAAAATATTTATTTATATCTCTCTTAAATATTATTTCAGGTATTTTTTAAAGTATTTATCACACATACGCGTGTATATATGCACACATGTACACGCACACACACACATACACACATACAAATACATATACATACAAATGTACATCTCGTAACGAATTTTCTAAATTCTGCATTTCTGTTTTGAGTGCATAGTAAATATTTAGAATAAATCAAATTGACAATAAATGTCAAGATCATTACTCTGAGTAAGCACCAAAAAGTTATAACCGTCGCTCGTTGTTTATTAAAAAATTGTAAATAAAAAATGTTTCACGAATTATACATAATTTTCTTAGCAGATTGATTTATTTATATGCAATAAATTGAATGCGTGAGCAGGGAAGCTTTTTCTGCATCTCCTGCACTCCGAAAAAAACTTATCTTTTCCGAGAGGCATGAGAGAGATATTTTTCGTCCGCGCGTTTAAATTCCCACGTTTCAGGAAATGTAGATACATTGTAAAAATATTTTCAACATAAAAATTAAATAAACAATTTATTAAATAAAAAGGACAGAATTAGTTCTTCGTATTTTTTTATTTAGAAATTTCCACAAAAGATCGTTATATTGTTGTGTTACGTCCAGACTCAATGAAAGGAAGAGTCAGCGGGAGGGCGTAACCTACTTACCTCTAGACAAACGCTAGACAATGCGTCGAACGAACAGACTACGGCCCCTTGTGCGATTTCGGATAACAGGAAAGAGGTCGGGTTAATAAATTACTCGAGTTTAAATTTTAATGCGGAAGGAAGGGCTTATTACGAGCCAAGCGCCGTAATCATTGCGCGATTATAGTTTGTTTGAAATTTTTATTGTACGTTTCGGTCCGAGGATTTGGACCTTCTTCAGCATCTATTACAATTATAATTAACAATATGTTATACATGGATCAATTCTTACAATTAAAAATGCAAATAATTTTAAAACGTATGTGGTATGCGTATGTCGCTGGCACCAAGCAATCCTGTCGACTCACTTAATTTAGTCTTTTTTACGGTCCCTGCCGTGTACGACTTATTTCAAAGGGTTTATATTGTTCGTAACCGTGCTGCATTGGTTGTGCAGATCACTGCGTGCCACGAAATTCAAGACACTGGCGGTGCCAGCGACATACGCATATCACGTACGTTTTAAAATTATTTGCATTTTTAATTGTAAGAATTGATCCATGTATAACATATTGTTAATCATAATTGTAATAGATGCTGAAAAAGGTCCAAACCCTTGGACCGAAACGTACTATAAACATTTCAAACAAACTACAATCACGTAATGATTACGGCGTTTAGCTCTCAATAAGCCCTTCCTTCCGCATTATACTTGGATATCAGAGCTTCATTTCACTAATTTTATTTTACGCTGGCTGAAAGAATGCGTAACTTCACCTTTTTCGAATTTATCAGATGTAACTTTGATAATAACACCGTCAGACAACTAAAAACATGGATTAATACACATAAAAACATGACAAAGATGCATTTACGCATCCTTTTTTTAAGAAAATGTATCAAATCCGGCATAATACTGCCACATGTAAACAAATTCAATAATTACACAAGTAACCTACATAACGACTTATCTCGGAAGAAATTCGACGTCATACTACAGCGATTCGCGATGAGCATAATGCGTAATGAAATATACGATGCTTTTAAACATATACGGGCTCTGCGTACACAATGCTACAAGCTAACACGCATAATCACGTACACGTTACCGATCTCGACATGTAATAGGTTTTTCAACACGCAAAATAGATCTCTCTACCTCCATTTCATGTGAGTGAAAGTGATAGATTAAACAAAAAATACGAGTGGCTACTTAACAAACACAAAAAACTTAACAAGAAAAAAATACGCACAATTAATTATTTCTATAACACAACGTCACAAAATCACATGTCAGAATCACGCATAGACCATCCTATTGACAATGTCCAAACAAAAGAGGCGACGACGCCAGACGAATTCTCTCTCTTTCCCATCACGCCATCATCCTCCACCTCTTCCTTAACAATCTCGCTAAACCCGACCACTTTCCAAGAACCTTCATCCTCTCCAAATCCACAACGAATGGTTCGTTAATTTATCATCCACACATTCCTACAGATGTGCAAAGACTTCTCCAACTAGGAGAAAATTTCTGCTTGCCTACATACAAAAAAGAAAAAATAGTCACTGAATTCATTAAAAGTATGGACTACAATCTAAACAAAATCCCCCCCAACATCCGCATAACCATCCGCAATCGAATCACACCAATATTAAATAACCTTTCCAACTTTTCATTCAAAAAATCACCATTAGATAGAGAAATCGTCGACGCATCCCGTGTTACAATTAATTTCATACGTGACCACCCAGATATATTATTCACTCGAGCGGATAAGTGCAATGTCACCGTAGCCCTAAATAAATATGATTATATCAAAAAAATGAACGCACTTCTTAACGACCAAAACACATATAACATTGTAACTAAAGACCCTACCAAAAAACTAATCAGAAATCTTTACGTTCTGCTTATGAAATGGAAAAAACGTAAGTTTATCACAGACAATATGTATAGAAAACTCAATTGCACAGATGGTGTATTACCGAGAGCCTACGGTGTGCCAAAAATTCACAAAACGGGCCATCCACTCCGAGTGATCGTGTCGTCGACTAACACCCCGTTGTACGAGCTGGCTACATTTTTACACAATATAATAAACAGCTCCATACCGACAACCAGCAGCCACATAAACAATAGCTTCCAACTAGTTGAGAAATTAAAAAACAAATACATACACGAAAACTTTAAATTAGTTTCCTTAGATGTGGTTTCATTGTTCACAAACGTCGCAATAGATCTTGCCATGGACAGCATTAACAACAGATGGAATCACATCAGTGATAATTGCAATATACTTCGCGACGAATTTCTCAATGCAATCAGATTCGTTCTGGACTCAACATTCTTCACTTTCAATGACATCATTTACCGTCAAACATTTGGCACACCAATGGGCTCTCCTCTCTCTCCGATTATAGCCGACATTACGCTACAAGATCTGGATGAGGGCGATCGAGATTCTACCTATTTCATTACCATTTTACTATAGATATGTAGACGACGTCGTGTTGGCTGCTCCCCCCTCCACGTTCAGCGCCATATTGCAAACGTTTAACTCATTTCATCCTAGACTGCAGTTCACTATGGAGAAGGGAGCAGACAACAGACTGAACTTTTTGGACACAACCATTATTTTAGAAAACAATATTATCAACTTTGACTGGTATCACAAACCTACATATTCAGGCAGATATTTAAATTTTGAATCTCGACACCCTCTCTGCCAGAAAAAAGGCACTGCCATAAGCCTCATCGATAAATCTTTCAGGCTTTCCCACCCGCGCTTCCACCAAAAAAACTTCGAACTTGTGGTGAATATCTTACTCAAAAACGGGTATCCATTGTCTTTTATTTTTTCCACGTTACAAGAACGCATAAAAACACTAATCATAACAAACAACAAACAGAATGACACAACTCAAATTACGATTCCAACAGATAGTGCAAGCAACAATCGCACACATTATTTTAACATCCCGTACATTCCATAATTCTCTGAACAATTCCGGCCTGTGGTCCGTGACTTGCAAACCAAAATATCTTATACAGGCTTAAACAAACTGAAAAAATTCATCCGTGTACAGAAGGACAGATTACACAACGAAATGCGTAACAACATCGTCTACAAAATAACATGCAAGGACTGCAACGCCTCGTACGTTGGACAAACAAGTAGACTCCTGAAAAATAGAATCGCCGAACATAAGAATCACATTAGAAAAAACACTGCACAACATTCGGTCATCACGGACCACAGGCTCAATAACCATGAGTTCGCATAGGATGAGGTGGAGGTGTTAGATGAAGAACGCATATATGGCAAGCGCTTGATGTCGGAGATGATATTCATTACAAGACAAACTAACAGTCTTAATTTACAAAGCGATACGGAGAATCTACATCACGCATACCTCACGCTAGTGGAGAATCTACCAAAAATTTAAATCGTTTTGATGGATATCTTTCCAATATTATACTCCACCCAATTCATTTATTTTATTTCACACGACTTAATTTATTTAAATATCTCAAGTCTACATTAACTCATTTATTTCGCTCCATACGACCTTAACTTATTTATTTAAAACATAATTCTAAATTATTTTATTTATTTTACCTCATATGACTCAACTTAATTTATTTAATAACATAACTCTAAATTTGATTTTTATTTTATACGACTTTAACTATTTAATTACAAACATAATTCTAAACTAATTTATTTATTTTACGTCACTCGACTTAAATTAATTTATTTGATATCAGAACTCTAATTAAGTTGTGCGTGGCTTTAATTGTTTGTTAAAATACTCTCGTTTACATAATTAAGCATAACGGTACAACAATTTAAGATATCCGTCAGATAGGTTTGAATTTTAATAAATATTAGTCGACCTACAAACAAACACACAATAAATGCTGTCAACAATATCACGCGAAACCAATACAGGCAATGTAAATCATCGATGTCAAAAAACAGTTGGGTCTTGAATTTCGTGGCCCGCGGTGATCTGTACGACGAATGCACGGTTACGAACAACATAAACCCTTTGAAATAAGTCATACACGGCAGGGACCGTAAAAAAGACTAAATTAAGTGAGTCGACAGGATTGCTCAGTGCCAGCGACATACGCATACCACGTACGTTTTAAAATTATTTGCATTTTTAATTGTAAGAATTGATCCATGTATAACGTATTGTTAATCATAATTGTAATAGATGCTGAAGAAGGTCCAAACCCTCGGATCGAAACGTACAATAAACATTTCAAACAAACTATAATCGCGCAATGATTACAGCGCTTAGCTCTCAATAAGTCCTTCCTTCCGCATTATACAATACTTGGATATCAGAGCTTTATTTCACTAATTAAATTTTAATGTTAGATTTATTCAAGAAAATGGAAAAAAGTGGTTTAAAGAAAAATAAAGTTTAAATGAAAAACATTTAATTGGATTTACGAATTCTTATATATATAAAAAAATACATTTTCTTAAATTCTAATCTGTAGGTGTGTTCGTGTGCATGAGTGTAGATAAAGGAAAATTATGTTTTCGCGGGTGTTACAATAAGTACGGCGGGCATCAACTGGAATTAGATAGGGAAACTAAAGTTTAAATCTCGGCTGAAAATTTACAATATAGATATATATGTAGTTTTAATTATTGATATAAGCTGTTGGGAAAATGAAAGTTGAAAGGTAAGGAGAAAAGAGGATAGGGGAGAAAAGAAATAAAGGTGTGTATCGTGTACTTGTGTATTGTGTAAATCTCGCGGAACTAGCTTAAGTTTAGTGAAATTTTAAACAAAATTCGAGTCTACGGACGCTCGAGCCAATTCCTTCTTAAGCCGCCTATTGCGACGATTACGTAAACATTTAGTGGTCGCTCGAGAAGACCATTTTATTCTTTTCACTAAGGAAAGATTTGTAAATGAATAATAATAACAATAATATCGTATGGAAAGAGATGTGAAATAATTCTTGGCGTTTCTGTTTTAAAGATTATATCCGGGCAATAAAAGATGTTATTTAAATATTAGGTATATAAAAGTAGATGTGCTTCTTTTATTATATAGTCGGGCGAGATGAAACCCACAGAGAGAGAATGAAATAGCGAGTCTCTCTGCACGATATATGTGTGTCTTGGTGAGGAGAAGGAAGCCACGGATCACTCCACGAAATGTAGGTGACCCTCGATGACAAGTGAGGAAGTCACGGGTCGCTCCGCGAAGTGCAGGTGACCCTCGGTGACGAGTGAGGAAGTCACGGGTTGCTCCGCGAAATGCAAGTGACCCTTGGTGACGAGTGAGGAAGTGACGGGTCGCCCTGCAAAATGCAGGTGACCCTTGGTGACGAGTGAGGAAATCACGGGTTGCTCCGCGAAATGCAGGTGACCCTTGGTGACGAGTGAGGAAGTTACGGGTCGCTCCGCGAAATGCAGGTGACCCTCGGTGACGGGTGAGGAAGTCACGGGTCGCTCCGCGAAGTGCAGGTGACCATCGGTGGGAGTGGTGCACTTGGACACAGTATAATTGGACACGGTGCAAATGGACACGTTACAAATGGACACGAGATTTTGCACACGGTTCAATTGGACACAGTGCATTTGGACACAGTAATTTTGGATACAGTAGCTTTTGGACACATAAGAAAATACGCATCGTTTACTTGGACACCGCTCAATTGGACACTGTTCATTTGGACACCGTTCGTTTGGACACAGAAAGATGCGCACCGTTCATTTGGACACCGTTCGTTTGGACACCGTTATTTGCCCACCGTTCGTTTGGACACCGTTCATTTGCCCACCGTTCGTTTGGACACCGTTCATTTGCCCACTGTTCGTTTGGACACCGTTCATTTGCCCACCGTTCGTTTGGACACCGTTCATTTGCCCACCGTTCGTTTGGACACCGTTCGTTTGGACACCAAAATTTGATTTAAATTATACGACGTAATCCACACCAAATTTTTGTTTTAAATAAGAAATAGGTTTGGGTTAGGTTATATCTTCCGGAAGTGGAGCCCCCCCGCAGGGGGGGCGGAACCCACTGTATCCATGCATGACATCCAAATATACGAAAGGCTAAACAAAGTGCTAAAAGCAATGTAAAATTAATGACATCAGTATCAGAGATATATAAGTATGAATATATTTTATTTTGACAGATATTATAACCTTCAAATGTATCTCCTTTTCACGATTTCATATTTTACATAGATTTACGAGTATAAAGTGTTATAAGAATACTGATTATATTTTCCCAAAATGATTTTTATTTCTCTCCATCTGTTACATATTCAAACAAACAGTGCGCATGTTTCTGTGTACAAATGAACGGTGTCCAAACGAACGGTGGGCAAATGAACGGTGTCCAAACGAACGGTGGGCAAATGAACGGTGTCCAAACAAACAGTGGGCAAATGAACGGTGTCCAAACGAACGGTGGGCAAATGAACGGTGTCCAAACGAACGGTGGGCAAATAACGGTGTCCAAACGAACGGTGTCCAAATGAACGGTGCGCATCTTTCTGTGTCCAAACGAATGGTGTCCAAATGAACAGTGTCCAATTGAGCGGTGTCCAAGTAAACGATACGTATTTTCTTATGTGTCCAAAAGCTACTGTATCCAAAATTACTGTGTCCAAATGCACTGTGTCCAATTGAACCGTGTGCACAATCTCGTGTCCATTTGTAACGTGTCCATTTGCACCGTGTCCAATTGTACTGTGTCCAAGTGAAGGCCACTCACCATCGGTGACGAGTGAGGAAGTCACGGGTCGCTCTGCGAAATGCAGGTGACTCTCGGTGAAATGAAGGAAGTCACGGGTCGCTCCGCGAAATACAGGTGACCTTCGGTGACGAGTGAGGGTGTGAGAGAAGAAACTTGAAGTAATGTTTTCGCTAAGGGGTTAAATTTATCATCCAAGAATCATTTCAGGAAAAGAAAAAAAAGGAAAAGAAAAATAGAAGAGATGAGAAAATTTAATAACTTATTATTTATTAAAAGCGTTGTTAAGCTAAGTCACAAATGGTTTGCGAGGCGAGAAGATCTTAACTCGTGTTGTCAGGTTGGATAGAGATCGTTGTAGTTACACGTGGTTTCGCAACACAATTAAGAGTCTTAACACACTGATTAGTTTTGTTTCTCACTCACAATTTAACTTTCTAAGACTATCACAATCGCGGATAGAAGATAGAACTGCGAGAACAGGCTTGAAGATTTAATAAATCGGAGCGAGTTGTAGCTAGACTTGGTGTAAGAGTTTTTTGTTATATCGAGAGCCGAAGATGAACTGACTTTTCTGAGCCAGGATTTCGCGTATATCGAATCTTGGCGTCTCTTCGCGTTCCCTCTCCATTTAACCAATCAATTTTTTAAATGGTGCCCCTTTCATGAGTTGAGGGTGTCTCCCTTCCAAAAGAAGGTTCAAGAGGTTGCGCCTATTGGTGTAGAGTTTTTGTTTTAAAAAATTAAGTTTTGCCCACTGGAGAGTCCGCCATGATCGGCCAAATTGACAGTTTTATTATTCACTTGAGTTTCATCTCAAGCAGATAACGCGCAAGAGTGATCTAGCAGGCGAACACGTGGTATCGAATGTCGCGAGTCTCAGTCGCGGATCATAGTTACATTTATAAAATATGGTTTAGATTTTGAAATATTAGTCTCGCCTGCTAGATATTCCTTTAGTTTATTGTTTATGCTAAGTGCAAAGAGTTCCAGAAGGTAGACGTTTAATATTACATGAAAGAAAAGAATCGTGGAGTCCACCGGACGTAACAGTTGTCATGTAGTAAATATTTTCCTCTTATTTATAAACTTGTGTTATGGAAAAGTAGTATTAATATGCGGGTTTTAACTCAGGTTCTCCGAGGTGGGGTTGCGGGGCGGAGGGAATTTCGGAGGCGCGAGGGAATAACGTTACGCGGGCGGAGGGGATTTTGGTGGCGAGGGGGAATGACGTCAGGTGAGTGGGGAATGCTTATCAATCGGCGCAGTGTATTACAAAGGCGGGTGCCGATTGATACGGATGCTTAAATTTATAAATATTATAAACAAATATCGTCTTGCACTATTGCATGTGCAACATTAATGAATTTAAAAATGATAAAGCGAGCGTTGATAGGATTTTATATTAATAATAATATTAATTTTAAGGATAGAAAGTATAGACTGTGCATGATAACGCAAGTTAGCCACCGATTGACACGGATGCTTGAATTTATAAGCCTTATAAACAAATAGCGTCTTGCACTATTGCACATTCGGCATTACTGAATTTAAAGATGATAAAGCAAGAGCTGATGTTCTGCTGCTAAAATTTGCGGGACATATTTATTGGCGTATTTACAAAGGCGGATGTCAATGTCTGAAATATAAATAAAATAGAACCATCGCGGAGTACTCTGCGTTGATACCACTGCTTATTCTTGCCCGAGTTACCAGCAGAAACGTTTGACAGTTAGATAATTTAGAGTGAGTAAAGTGCGAGCAAAAATTTTTAAAAAATGCCATTGCTGATTGAAGCTGTGTTGTGTCGAGATTGTTGGATCGCGTCATGGTGGACGCAGGACCTCGCGATGAGGCCGTTGAGAGCCCTGTTAAATCTAGTAGTTTTCCAAAGAGTAAGTAGCATTTTTTATTTTATATTACATTAATTATTTATAATATATATTATAATATATTATAATTTTAATTTATAGTACGATATACTAAACACATTTATATGATACATATAATTTTTAAATAAATATTTTTTATTATTATTAAAAGAGTGTCAATTATTTCTGCGTCTCCACTATATTCCCATGCGCTATCCTTTTTCTACTCGCAAGCACCTACGCGCTATTTCCTCTCATACCCGTACACTATCCTTGTCGCACCGTCTTGCGAACGCCAGGGGCGAGGGGAAACCGGCGCGGGGGATATGACGTCACGGGGAAGGGGTATGACTTCACGGGGGGGGGTACGACGTCACGGGGGTATAACGTCACGGGGAGGGGGATATGACGTCACGGAGGGGCATGACGTCTCGCGGAGGGACCGCGGCGGAACGGTAGGCGCGGGGTCCGCGGAGAGGGGGAGGGGGACCGCGGCGGAACGGTAGGCGCGGGGTCCGCGGAGAGGGGAACCGTGGGGAAGAGGGAACGCGAAGGTACGATGCCACGAGTAGGTGTGACAGAGATATAGCGCGAGGCGTTCGTAATGTGTAAGAGAGAGCATACGCGAGGCGGTGCGAGAAGGATAGCGCGAGGCGATCACAGGCACGAGGGAGAAGGATAGCGTCCGCATTGGTGCTGGAAAAGGATGACGTTCGCGGGAGAAAGAGATAAAGAGAGAGATAGCGCGAGGCATGCATGTAGGAAAAGGAAAGAAGAAGGTGCAGAAATAATCGATACTTTAATTATAATAATAACAATAATAAGTTTATTTAATAATTGTGTGTATATTACAATGTGTGTGTGTGTTAAAATAATAATAATAATAATAAAAATAATAATAATAATAATAATAATAATAAAAATTAAAAAAAATATATATATATGACGATACCCTTCTGAAACAAAAAAATTAAAGTCTTATTAATAAATCTATTTGTTAATATTATAAAATTTTTAAAAATAGATACTTACATTATCCTCCTGGAGCCGCAAGCTCTTCCTCCCAATCCTCCTCCCATTCTTCTTCCTCCTCCTCCTCCCAATTTTCATTCACCTCCTCCAACATTTCTTCTTCCGGCTCCCAATTCTCCTCTTCTTCATACGGTTCGAGGCCGAAAAGAGGTCGCAAAAAAAATGTCCTCGAACTGCGATGGGTGTACCATGCACACTCGCGAGCTTCGCGAGTATCGCCCCACAAATTGGCGTGCGCCCACCGCATTTCTCCGCGGATCCACCGCATGTACTGCCGATGGATAATGTCAATTTGCACGAACTGAAATATATTATTGATTAACAAATATCACACATAATGTCGCACACACACACATGTCAAAACACTGAACATTACTTACCAGATTAAGGCGAAACATTTTTATTAACTTTTGCTTTATTTTAACACTTTTATAACGACACTAGATTGTTAGATAGTCGAACACTTTGTGACGAACATACCGGGATAGACATTGTCTCAAACATTTTAGAGTAGATGTATCACTTACGAAGAACGCTTACTCTCAGCTCTTGATAAGAAAACAAAAGTTAGCAAGTTTCCACGAGCAAATATCTAAAGTCTTTTAAATATGAATAATATATTATTATAACATGTAAACCACTATCGAACGGCAATCGAACGGTTGTGAACGGCTATTGAACAGCTTTGAACGACTATCGAACGGCTTTGAACGGCTATCGAACGGCTATCAAACGGCTTTGAACAGCTATCGAACGGCTTTGAACGGCTATCGAACGGTTATTGAACGGCAAAATAATTATTTATACACCATTCAAATATTAAAGTCTATGTGCATGTACTGAAATGTAACATCTGTAGCCTGATAAGGTGGCTGACGCCGCTATCAAACGTCACGTACAGAAATTTAATACACGCGTACTGGGATATGAAAGAGGAAAAGGGAAGAATAAAAGAGAATAAAATATATTTTAACAATAGTTTATTCTAAATAATGTTTGGGTGAATCTTTATGATGATTCGTCCACCAATTGAATATTTTAAATACATTTTGTAAAGTGCAATTTTTCAAATGTTTTTCACAGCGCATAGTATTAGTAACATCTAGCTTATTTAACGAAGTGATATCTTCATAGTCCGCATCCAAGGTCTCAATAATAACGTCGTTTCTCGCATCATCGTCAAGTATATCGACCAGCCATTCTCGTTTTTCGCATCCTTTAACATACACGATAGAAGATGCTCCATCTTCCTCTTCCGTCGCACCCATCACAGCTCCCGTAATCAAACGCCTAGCGAAGCTGTATGGAACGTTTCCATCCTCCCATTGAGGTCCATGGTGATGTCCGATTAGCCATGAAGCTTGGCATCTCTCAGATTTTGTAAGCGCACGCCATGGTACGGGAGTTGCAAAAAAGTAATGAGAGAGAACAGATCCATTTCTCAATATCGCTACTTCCTTCACGACAAAGTTTCTCCCGATAATGAATCCCTGCAGATCCACAAACGTTGGGGCGCGATCATACTGATAATATTACCGTACGATTGCAAGAACGATGTACGACTGTTGCCGATCGTCAAAATCTCAATCTTTATATATTTTGACATTGGAGGGGATATTTGCCGATTTAGGTAATTTTACGAACTACGTTGGTCAATGGGCAATATTCGACAACGCGATCGTGCAAGATGAGACAATAGGCGGTAGTATTTGTCGGTATATCCTCCTTGCACTCAAACTCTAATCTCACATCCACGGTGGAATTTTTGACAGACTCGTTTTGCCGCGAGCAATCGATAACCGCGAGAGGACCGCAATGTAGAAATTTTGAAATGTTTAATAGCACATCATCATTATCACATCCGTAATAAGATTTGCGAAAACGAGAGTACATATCGAACAAGAAGGCGAATCTATTTTTATCGAAATCTAAATTCAAATCATCGTAAGGATAAAATTCCGAGTTTAGATAGAGTTTAACGTTGGTCAATTTGCAGTCGTCGAATGTAGTAATATCTTTTGACACAGCGTTTTTTCTGCCAGTCTGCAGCGCAAAGATCAGGTATCGCGGCTTCTCCAGCTGAGAGGCGGCTTTCACGGTCCACGAATGCTTGATCATATTATGCAATAGAGGAAATTCGTATAGATCCCAAGAGCGAAAACTGATATTCAAATATCGCCCGCTTTCCAACCCGCGCAACAAGGATAGTTTATTGACCTCGCTCAATATTACATGTGGCATACGTCATTGTATCTTGAATAATTCGATATCAGCTTCAGCCGAAGCATGTCCAAATATGCAATTGTTGTTGTTGCGCGAACGTATCAGAATTAATTCGTGACGAGCGTTGATCACAATTCGCTTATAATCTTCGCAAAAACCCAATAGTATGTTTAGCGGCACGCAAAAATTGAAGTAAGATTCAACAACATTATGCGAATATTCCACGCAGCATTCCCCAAGATTTTACCTTTCTCGGTTATTAGAGAGATATAGTTTTTAATCGTGGAAGTTATTCCAACGTTTCTGTTGCGGTCAATCTCTACACCGTCGAGTTCATATCGAAGTTCATCAAACATAAACGCGACACAATTGTTTCCCAATACCACTCTTCCCTCTTCAGCTACTTTACGCACCATCAACTTTCCTTCGACGTATCGAAAACTTTCACATGGTAGCGTGTAGAAAGCTTGATGTTGTATCGGTATCCGTATCTCGTCGCTATATCCAAGCGTTGTGTTGGCGTATGGATTGTACGTATGAGTCTCAATCTTGACGATACGGTCGTCAAAGATCGCCAAACTTACGATATTGAAGATGTCAATCATATTGTTAAGTATTTCGTACGACGAATCCCAATGATTTTAAAAACTCGCGATTCAACGTACTGAGCTTCTTTTTAGCGTAACCAGATATCTGATTATTGTCACCCGATACAGCAGTCACTCGCCTTCTCGCAAAAATATTGTCTCTCGCGTGCTCCGTGCTTCAGTTCAATACAAGCATTTCATTTGTCAAACGCTTTCTTTTTGCCGCCGCCGTATATGCAATCTTACGGTAATTTCCTCTCCTCGAAAATCGAGCAAATGTCCTTCTTGTTCAACAATGCGTATCGTTAAATCAGTAATGCTCCGTGCGACGATCGGTAGATAAATGATCTGTGCTGGCGTTTCCGATATTTTATATCCTTGCGGCACGCTCGGTGAAAATTCATGTATCGTGTGTACGCGCTTGACATTGCTGTACGCGCCAGTGGTTACGCTGCATTCTATACGAATAATATTTACGCTAATAATATTTATCGATACATCCGATTCGTGCCATTTCCGAGGCTGTAATATACGATTCGACGAGAATCCCAACAACGATCCAACGTTGACCGGTTTACTAAAATTTATTCTATAGACACATTTGATTTCACTTTTTAGCGTATTATGATTAGCGCGAAGCGTTATTGGATATTCATCGTGTTCTTCGACATCAACAATATCGTTGGAATCAACTACGCGTCGATGTCGTAAAATTGCATGTCGGAGATATTCGTTTATAGCGTGTAATTCGTACGATCCCTCAGGAATCGTAATTTCCTTATTGTCGTTATCAAAATAAAATTTATTATTTCAAGAATTCACGTTCGATATCGTATGATACGTTTCAAAGTCCGTTAAACCAAGCTCGTAATCGCCATCGTTTAAATCTATAGCCGGAAAGTAGCTTACAGCAAGAGCGCTACTCTTGCCGGTCAACGTAAGTGTGAGCAACATGCTGGAAAACTGTCAAACGAATACTGAGTCGCGACGGTGAATTGTCAGGCTTTAAATTCATATCGATCATCGACCGTTTGAAGAAATCGAAGACACAATTGTCCACAAATACTTTGATTATAATTTTAAAATATCGCACTAATTCCTTGGGCGGTCGAAGATTTCCAAAACTATCGAAATATACTACACGATCTCCCCTCTTTGCATACGCAACCCATGAGTACCGGAACCATCGACGTCATCCAAATTGACGATACCGCTCTCATTTCGTCGTACACCGTTTATCGGTAAATTATTGCGCATGAAAACACCTCTAAAAAATTGTATATGCATACGTCTTGCAAGCTGTTCCAATTGTACATTGGTTGTTACACCGGCAGGCATTTTTATTTTGACATTTTTTTTCTTGGCTGCTGTTGAGAACCCTCGTCCACGCTTGTATGGAGCGAGATAAAGTCCGTGACCTTCCATGGCGTGATTATAACGTTGCATTTCTTCGAGCTGACGTTGCGTCGCCTTGCTATCGTTCACCGCCTTCGCGATTCCCGCTGCTCCGCCAGCCAACGAACCGAGAACTCCCAATAATGGTAAAATTGGTAAGATACCACCGCGCTTCGCTATAGGAAGTATTCGTTTTTTCGCAGTCTTTTTCTTCATCGATGATTTTTTTGTTTTCAGCCCCATACCGAATTTTGTCTTTGCCTTCATAGCCGCCCAAACAGCTGTAGCGGCTGCTCTTTCGCCAAGAGTCGAATCTCTCGCGGTAATACGCGTTCGCGCTTTCGTGGCGAGTATATTATCCGCAACGTGTTGTTGACCGAGATCGTTGCTTCGGGAATAAGCTATGTCGTGCTCGCGACACGCGGCATCCAATGGATTGATACCTCGATCGCTTCTAGCCAATCGTGTTTCTAAATGAGTTCCCGGTCCGCAAAACTGATAGCCTGGGATATGTAATTTGATAGGAAGTGCGTTTATCGCACGATTTAACAAACCGCTACCTCTTATAATTTTTGCTGACATTTGTCACAATTTTTTATTAACGGTGTTGGACCGTCAAAATGTGTTTGCTGCCACGACAAATTATAATGTCGCGTGCATCGACGAAACTGTTGAACCTCTGAGTCAGCTTTTATATGTTCGGGAAGCTTGTCCCACAATTGTTCCACATAGCTACCAAAGTCTCGCAGTAAAACAATCTTGGAGATAATCTGTAACTGCTCGGTGGTAAGCTCGAGAATATCGCTGTCAACCGATAGAAGAAGAAACATTTTTGAGACTGAGCGGTTTCGATTCGGTGCGCCTTTATAAATAGGGCCCCGATGACTCATTTTCCAAAATCTGATTTGAGATTCGCGAGAGCAAACATGCGGTTCGCGCGACAAGCGACGATAATCAAAGTGATAAATTTTGACGATAAAACACGAGAAAGAAATACGCAAGCATGGAAACATGCTGCCGACTACTATACGCGGTATCATTTGCGGTCCTTCGAATTGCGGTAAGACTAACGTGTTGATAAGTTTGATAGAAAGTTCACACGGTGTACATTTCGAGAATGTGTACGTATACTCGAAATCACTTCAACAACCGAAATATCGATACTTGGAAAATTTGCTATTATCGATCGATGAAATTGGTTATTTTACATTCTCTAATAATAGTGACGTAATTCCACCGAGCGAGGCGCTTCCGAATTCCATTTTTATCTTTGACGACGTGGCGTGCGATATGCAAGATACGATAAGAGAGTACTTTGTAATGGGTCGACACTCGAGCGTCGACTGTTTCTATCTTTGTCAAACGTATGCTAAGATACTCAAGCATCTTATACGAGACAATGCAAATTTACTGATTTTATTTAGATGATTTATTTACAACAGTGCATGCCACGATCTGCACATTTCGGCCGATTTCCGAGAGTCAAAGCCTATCGCGCCCCCCTTGCGTCTTGAGATCCTCACCTAGCAACCGTAACCAAGCGCGCGGCGCTCTGCCTCATGTACGGTACATCTGTACCGCGAAGCGGTTTCGTACCCTCTTACTGCCAAATATTAATGTTTTAAACGCGATCTCTTTAGAATTTTTTTAAATAGTTAATTCAAGAACAAAGTTTTAATCCTCGATTATTAATTACATTTACGACATAATAATTCTAAAATATTATTAAATTATATTCGATAGATTAAATTTGTTAAATGTCTCGCGCGCGGAAACTCTTCCCGATATATAAATTAATAAATAATTGTAAATTTAAAGTTTTATAAAAGACGCTTTTATTAAAAGCACGAAATACTTATGAACGATATTATTTAAGTTATGGACTGTTGGATATCCACAGTATATGATGTCATATAAATTAGAATAACATAATTATAATTATTATATTTTTAGCAATAGGTTTCCACGTCACCTATGAGGTACCTATTGTTGACGCGTTTTTTTTCTAGTTTCCCCTGTAGGCCTAGTCCACTAAAGAAGTAGAATAACGAAAAATAGCCACTAAAGGACGAAATAACAAAATTAAAAGAATATAAACAATAATTTTAAAATTTATTAAATTAAAATTTTGTCCTTTTCTTGCAAGAACTATGTATTGCAAAATGCGACGAATATAAATTTTTTTTGGAAGATTTAGAATTTCTTTGCGAACTCGCTTTTATTACTGATTTGACTAACCATTTAAATATCTTAAATTCAAAGCTGCAAAGAGGTAATCAAATTATTTCTCAATTATTTAGTGCCATTGATTCTTTCCGCAGACAATTATTATTATTTAAAAATCATATAGAGGCAAGTACTTTATATTACTTCCCATCTTGTCAGATTCTTTTCGAAGAGCATGGCACAAATTGCAATTTTCAGAAGCATCTCTACTTAATCGATTCATTTGTAAGTCAATTTAATACGCGGTTCAGTGATTTTGGGATGTTTAAAAATGATCTAATTTTTCTCGAGAATCTTCTTATCGTGCAAATCGAAGAACAAAATATAGAACTGCAACAGGAACTTTGCGATTTACAATGTGATCTTTCCCTTAAAACGCGGTCGGAAAAAGGAATAGAGCTCTTCAAAATTTTAGACGTAGCGACTTATCCGAAGCTTAGAAATTTCGGTCTTCGATTTTTTATTATGTTTGGATCCACCTATTTGTGTGAATGTTCTTTTTCCAAAATGAAATATATCAAAACAGACAGACGCTCTCGTTTGAGAGATACATCATTATCCTCATTGATGCGAATAAGTTCTTCAAATATCCAGATAGATATTCCATCCATCATCGAATCATGCGAACGGCGTAACCGTACAAAATTTTAATTTAATAAATTTTAAAATTGTTTATATTCTTTTAATTTTGTTATTTTGTCCTTTAGTTGTTGGCTATTTTTCGTTATTCTTCTTTTTTAGTGGACTAGGCCTACAGGGAAAATCACTAAAAAAAAACGCGTCAACTATAGTACCTCATAGGTGACGTAGAAACCTATTGCTAAAAATATAATAACTATAATTACGTTATTCTAATTTATATAATGACATCATATACTGGGAATATCCAACAGTCCATAACTTAAATAATATCGTTCATAAGTATTTCGTGCTTTTAATAAAAGCGTCTTTTATAAAACTTTAAATTTACAATTATTTATTAATTTATATATCGGGAAGAGTTTCCGCGCACGAGACATTTAACAAATTTAATCTATCAAATATAATTTAATAATATTGTTGCGTCCGCGGATCGAAATCGATATAACTCGAATCCGCGTGACACAACCGACACTCGCGTACCGCAAGTAAATAATTAACACTCCTTTGAAAGAACGAAAGGAACTTTAATATAATAACACAGAACACTATTATACAAGGAACACAGAACAATAACGGTTATCGTAATCTCGAATACGTCCGCCCGGAATGGCATCCGTCGCGAGACTCTAAGATGGCCGATCTCTCTCCAGATGAACGCCGTTGTTTAACAACAACACTTCATTTACAAGATGGTACAAACTTGAAACATGTATACAACGATCATGTAAATACTGACATGTCTTACGGCGATTTTCGCGCATTCTGTCAGAAATGTTGGCAACACAAGTATGGATTTGTAGTGATTGATAAAGACAGTTTACAGACTAATGGAAGATATCGAAAAGGATTTAACGATTTTGCAATACCGTAAAGTGGTTAGTCGCTATCGATACATCGATCGAACAACGTCTAAAAATTTTCGTCCGAGCGCAACATGACGACGACGATTGACAGTGACGACCGTAAGAAGATTGCGAGAGAGATTGTAAAAACGAGCGAATCAATCCGCAAAAAATATCGTTCTTTAAAAACCGGTCAAATGGAGGAAGACGTCGCATTGGAGAGGCACTTTAAACCAATTATCAAACCTCGAAAACAACTTGTCGAAAATACAATCAATGTGGAATCTAATGAAGCGAAAATCGAACCATCGAGTATGCTTGAAGACAAGCATCTGCAAAAAGAGTCTGGAACAAAGCGAACAAGGTCAAATATATCATTGAACGATTCGCTAATAACTTCTACTCCAAATCAATTGAAACGTAAGCGAATGAAACAATTATCGAATGTGGTTACTTCTACTCCGATAAAAGATGTACAATCGAGTCAAATATTGCACGAAAGATCGTCTCCGTATGTGGAAGAAATTTTTGAAACCACACCTGAAACGCTTGTGACGTCGGTTCAACATCAATTACAAACGTCCGAGGGTCAAAATACATTGCGCACACATCTGGGTCTACTAGGGCAAAAATATGTGGGAGCTATTTTGAGTCAAGATAAAAATAACAGTATGGATTACGTTTACGGTGTTAAATATTGCAACGAAGGAATGATGATTGGTGATCAAATTTTTGATGTGGATAAAGATGACAATATAATTATCGGTGGAATAAGATACGTGGGAACACCAGGTCTCTACGAGTTAATTTTCAAGAGAATACCCGACGGTGACGTATACAATGACGATGATAAAATTAAATACAAAAATATATTACTGGCGACAAATGCGCATTGACGTGGCAATGATATGCGTAATCCAGTGTTAAGTAACAAGGGATACAAGTATAAAAATATAAAAGCGTCATTAATCTCTATTAAAAATATAATAGCGCCTGGAAAAAAAGCTAGAAGAGATATAAACATACCGCGCGCTGTGATGTTAAACGATAATAAGATCGATTACGTGCATTGGAATGATCCCAACGAGTTGGTAGATCGCTTGCGATTGCTGGAAGCTTCGCGTCAAGCCGGCAACAATGCCCACGACAATGAAATATTATCAATTATCGAGGAACTTTACGAAGCTAGCCTTATTATAAATTAATCTAGGCGTCGGCGAAACGAGTCAGTCTGTCATTATTGTTTGTATCGAAATGTCGATTAATAAATTTGGATTATCATTGGGAACACCCAACAACTCATACTATCAATGGAATGGATTACTAAGAAATTACGTGCGCGATAACGCTCTATGTCAGACAGCCTCCGGCTTTGACGCAAGGTCGCACAAAATACGACGCGTAGCGCAACCGGAAGATGATACTGATGCAGCAAACAAACAGTACGTGGAAATACGTGTCAAGCTTTTGGAGGACAGACAGGAAGAACTTGAGAAAAGAATAATCACGCTCGAGACGAATGTGCAAACGCTGCAAATAATGATTGATGAGATGCAGAAAATGCTTCGGTATGCAACTCACGCGCAGACTACATCTAATTCAGCGCAGGAGAAGAAAGATATATAAAGAATATATGTGGAGGAATTATCTCATTATTGCAAATTATGCCTCGATCAAATATGTCGCAAAAGACCTCTGAAAAACATCTGCTCGTGGAAGAATTGCATGCTCCAGCGAGAAAAAATTTCCCACGTAGACGTGTCATAGTACGTGGATACGACGATCTGTGGCAGGCGGACGTGGTCGAGATGCGTCCATAAGCACGATTCAACAAAGACTACAACTACATACTCACAGTTATCGATGTGTTGAGCAAGTATGCGTGGGCTGTACCGCTCAAGAGTAAGAATGGAAACGAGACGGCTGATGCTATCGCAAAGATAATTCGAGACAATGGAAGATGTCCGATAAATTTTCAAACCGACAGAGGAAAAGAATTTTACAACGCAAATGTACAGAAACTCGTGAAGAAACACAGCATTAATCATTATTCGACGTACTCTATCATGAAAGCCTCGGTTGTGGAACGATTCAACCGAACGTTAAAGAGCAATATGTGGAAAATGTTTACGTTTAATGGAAATTACAAGTGGATCGACGCGTTGTCCCGGCTCGTTAGAGAGTACAATGCGCGAAAATATCGCACTATCGGTATGAGACCTATCGATGTTATCCCCGCGATCGCCGATAAACTTTTAAATATGATATACGACAACGCAAAGATTGCGGCACCGGCAAGATTCAAAGTAAGCGACCCGGTACGCGTGAGTAAATTCAAGACCATCTTTGACAAAGGTTACACGCCAAATTGGTCGATCGAAGTGCAGGAAACTAATCCCGTGATTTATGTACTCAAAGAGTCGCGCGGAAATCCCGTCGCCGGCGGATTTTACGAATACGAGTTACAACGCGTTGCCAATCCTGACATACATCTCGTGGAAAAGGTAATACGCAAAAAGGGCGACGAGGTTTATGTGAAATGCCTGGGATTTGTTGCAACGCACAATTCTTGGATATTTAAAAATAATATATTATAAATATGTTAACAATAATACATAATATTAAAGATATTTTACAAATATATAAACAAAATTGTATACTTTATAAAATATACATATAATTTACAATAAATATACATATAATTTTAATTTACAATAAATATACGTAATTTTTTATTTACAATAATTATACATGATTTTTATTTACAACAGTACTTTGTAATGTCCCCACGGTAGCGTGACGGTGGTTTCGGGTACGATATACCGCTTGTCATCGTACGGAATTAGAGCAATTTTTGTCTCGCGAATAGTGTATACTTCGTGTAATTTAGATCTTTTACAAGACTGCTGACGCGTCATTTCAATCTCTTCGTTCAAACACCGCGAGTAATCGTTGAACGTTATCGTTCTCGCGACGACGTTACTCTTGACGCCTTTTACCTTTTTCGTGTCTTTCTTACCATCTACTCGCAACGCGTACATTTTTGCCCTAAGCCCGACGAATTCGGTCATGATGGCGCCATTATTTTCATCCTTCATTAAACCCGGTATCTTTTTATTCGCGAGCGGTATACCGTACACATTGTCCACCGCATAATCGCTGGTATCGAATCTGTCGACGTTGCGCTTTATATTCTCATATACATCTTCACACTCGATATATGAGACTGTCGGTATCGGTGTACATGACTTTACATTTCTCTCGATACATAGGTATCATCAACTCGTACAAACATATCTTGGATATGTCGAGTATACACATACCCACGTAGATTGGTTTATTAAATTTCACCTCGAGATTGCGCAATTCAACGGCGATCAGATTCTCCGGAAACACGCTTCTACTATGAAAATTTGGTTTTGCGATCATCGCCTCTGCGCCATATCTTCCATCCCAATGTGAAAATCACGATGAAAATCTGCATAGGGCAAGGGTTGACACATTGCCCATCCGTACAAATTATTTACATCAAAGTACGTGAGATACGTTGAAGATTTCGATGGATCGTACGACTGCATATACTTGTTATTAGCATGTGCGTATCTGTTGGAACATTGACTCAAACCGCCGCGTATTCCGCGTTCGATAAATATTGTAAAACCATGTCGATATCCGTAAGCAATTCGAACGTAATATTTGTATGCTTCAACATGGCGTCCCACGTGTATCCGGGAAGAGTATAGTAATACTCGGGGTCGAGCCCATAACTTTTAATACAACTCTCGCGGAAATTTTCAAAAATATCTGCTAATAACAAGACATCAATTTTGAGATACAAGTCGCTATATTCGCCCAGCGTTCGAATGGAGAACCGCTTCCACACGTTTCGGCGTGCGCGTAATCACTCTCGGATATCGTGTCACCGGTCAAGGAACTGTAAAATGATTCGCGCGGTGGTAAACACGTATCTTGCAATCTGTCGACGCAGTCAATATATTCGTACGGAAAGACGCCCTTCCGTGTTAATAAATTGAAATCGTCGTTTGGTAAATTTTGAAAATCAGATTTTAAAATTGTGTTTGTCTTTATTCAAGAATGATGCCAATTTATCGAGACAAGTTGTAAGAAATTTATACGAATCGATAAAACGCAATATTATTTTTCAATTTCTCTTCGGCAAGTTTAACATTTTTCGTAAATGATATATATTTTTCTTTTGTTATCGGAAGTATTTCAATTTCCCCTTCGAACGCTGTAGCTATTTTTTTGATAATGAAATGCGCGTCGTAACCGGATAAATTATGAAAAACTATTGGAATGCAAAAAGAATCTTTATAATTTAAATTACAATTTGAATGCGCGGGACATCTGTACCGCCCGGTCAGATGGCAATGATCGCGTACGCGTGTATCGTCTTGTACGAATGGTTTTTCGCAAATGTGACATTGTGTCGCGCTATGAAAATTTTTACATTCATCAGATGTTAAATTTACCATAGGGACATTAGCTGATAAAAACTTTTTACACGCAGTGCTAAATTTTTAAGTTCTTCGACGAACCATGATATGCAATCGATATCGCGACGGGAATGATATGCGAATAACGAATTATCGTACGAACAATGTACATAATATGCTATGTTAAATACTTTGTGATGTTGGTAGTTTCTCTCTTCCTCCGTCTTCTCTAAAACGCACTCCAGATCGGCGTATACGACGAAAGGAAGCCGCTCCTTCCGATTATAATTGTTGAACGCGAGCCACTTGTCCTTATCGCTCGGTAATCGGATAGCGCACTCGTTCATCTCTCGACAGTCCACCGTATGTGATTGTAACCTGTCGTTCGAGCCAAAGTAGTGCAAACATCTGTAAAAGAAATTGTTAAGGTTTATTTTTGTTGAAAGGGAGATCGGAACGGTGACAAAGAAAAGTATTCGTACACGATAATACGTCTTTATTTGATGAGGTATTATCTTCAACTGGCGAGATCGCCCCAGAACAAAAAGTAAAACGTAGAGCGCCTCTCGCCTTAACATTAGCTCATGCTGGCGCATGCGCACGACGCGCGAGAACTATTTATTCTCAACACTCCCGCCGTTTGAGTGCGTCGCGAATCTTATGCCTAAACCGTTACAGAGGAACTGAAACTGACTCTTTGGAAGCGCTTTAGTGAATATATCAGCCAACTGTTGATCCGTAGGAACATATACCACCGAGATTTCCCCACTTTCTACAGTTTCCTGGACATAGTGATACTTAATATCTATATGCTTCGTTCGCTTGTGGAATTCCGGATTTTTGATTAGTCGAATTGCACTTTGATTGTCTACTCGCAACACTGTCGCGGCGTTCAGTGGACACCCGAGATCGTTTAACAATTTTCTGAGCCAAACGGCTTCTTTTGCAGCCGCTGCTGCCGCAACATACTCAGCCTCCGTTGTGCTAAGTGTGACTAGCTTTTGTCTTTGGGACGACCATGTCACGATCCCGTTCGATAAGCAAAACGCGTATCCCGTGGTAGACCTTCGTGTCTCCACGTCGCTTGCAAAATCCGAATCTGAAAAACCCTGTAACTCCGAATTACTCCCACCGCTTGTGTACATAATACCAACTTTAGTTGTTCCGATCAAGTACCGGTAAATTCTTTTAACCGCTTGCCAGTGACTCTCGTTGTGGTTACTCAAATATTTGCTAACTGAGTTCACGGAATATGCAATATCCGGCCTCGACACAACTGCAAGGAACATCAACGATCCTACCGCTTCCCGGAACGGTACTGTACTTGTCTCTACATCATCGCGATCATTCGGAACTAACCTGGCGTGCGGATCGGCAGGAATACTTGCCGCTTTTGCATCGACCATCTTAAACTTATTGAGGATTTTCTTTACGTAGGCCTCCTGATGCAAGAAAATCGTTTTCTCTTCTCGATTTCTATCTATTTGTACCCCGACAAATATTTTCCCATCCCCGAGTGTGATTTCAAACGCATTTTTCAACGATTTTACTACCGTCTCGAGGGCTTTACTCGTGTTTGCTGCGATGAGTCCGTCATCTACAAAAAGCGCTAAAAACACATCTATACCGTCGACGCGACCCCGAAAGATACACTTATCAGCTTCCGTTTCGCGAAAACTGTACTTTTCCAAGAGCTTCCGAAACTTTTCGTTCCAGCACCTGGGTGCCTGCTTCAGACCGTACAGCGACTTATTCAGTTTGCACACGAAGTCGCGTTTCTCTTCTTTCTTTACGTTGAGTCCCTCCGGTATTTCCATGTAGATTTCTTCCTTCAATTCTCCATGAAGGAAGGTCATTCTCACATCGAATTGTGTGAGTTCCAAGTCCCGTTCAGCCACCAGGGCCAATAGGACTCTTAACGAGTCGTATCTCACGACTGGCGAGAAAGTCTCAGTATAATCGAGCCCCACTTTTTGTTGAAATCCACGAGCACAGAGTCGCGCTTTGTACCGGTACACATCACCTGACGTGTCTCGTATGACCTTGAACACCCACTTGGAATCTATGGGTTTCCGATCCTTTTTCCTCGGTACAATTGACCAAGTCTCGTTCTGTTTATGTGCGTCGAATTCCTCCTGTATAGCTTCGGTCCAATTTTCTGCCTCAGCACTGTCCATCGCCTCCTTGAACGAATTAGGTGGATTATATTCTGCGAAATCGACCACATACCTTGCTGGCAACCGATTCCGTCGGTCCCGCAATTGTCTGGCCTGATTTGGATGTCCGAGATCTTCTCGTTGCACGTTTCTGTCAGATTCTCCTTGAGCTTCCTCGAACTCTTCCTCGCCGTCTTCCTCGAGAACTTCTACCGCATCTTCATTTTGAGCAACCGGAAAGATGTATTCGAGCTCTTCCTTCTTTGTTACCCCAGGCTGCGATCCTTCATTGAACGTGACATCTCTTGACACTGTTATTCGTTTGGTCTGAGGATTATACACACGATAATTCATTAAATCGTTCTGGTACCCGACCAAGATCAACTTTGCAGCTTTCGGATCTAGTTTCTTGCGAAACTGTTTGTCGATATGCATGAACGCATCTGATCCGAACACTCGAAAATGAGACACATCTGGTGTTTTTCCAAACCAGATCTCGTATGGCGTTTTCTTATTGCCGGTAGCTAGTACTCGATTGAGTATGGTAACTGCCGTACCAATTGCTTCAGCCCACAGCGACAGAGGAAGTTTCTTCGCTGTTATCATCGTGCGTGCGCTCTCGACAATCGTCCTGTTGTCGCGCTCAGCTCTCCCGTTCTGCTGGGGAGTGTGAGGTGCCGTGTTTACCAGCTGGATCCCTCGAGCCTCCAGATATTGCTTCATCTCTCGATTGCGATACTCTCGTCCGTTGTCCGTGCGTAACACCTTCATCGGTTTCCCGAACTTGTTGTCGATTAACCTCTCGTATTTCTTGAAAATATCAAAAACATCAGATTTATGTTTCATAAAGTAAACATACCGAAATCCTGACGCGTCGTCCTTGAAGGTTACGCAGTATTTCGCACCGCCTATCGACTCCACAGAGAATGGTCCGCATACATCTGAGTGTATGTATTCTCCGGGCTTTGTGTTTCCTTTTGTCTCGTTCTTCTTGAACGGGAGCCTATGAGCTTTTCCGAGAGCACACGATTCGCAGAAGAAATTGTCAACGTTAGCTAATTTCACACCGCGAATTAGTCCCTTTTGTGTCATCTCTCTTAGCACTTTATTGTTCACATGTCCCATGCGCTCGTGCCAGACACGCAAGTTCACTGTTGACACGTTTGCTTCGCTTGTGGCACTCGAGTTTCTTGCTCTGAACAGCATTCGGTAAATTTTATTGTCTTGTTGTACACCGACACCGAAAGTTTCTCCGTCGCGATTTACTGTCACTTGTTTTCTTTTGAACACAACCTCGAACCCCTTCGACGTACATACGCCGACTGAAAACAAGTTTTTTCGAAGTTTGGGTACGTAAAGCACGTTTTCTATTCGCGCTTCACACCATTTGCCGTTCACAAATCTGTCTATGAGCACAGTGCCAGTACCTGTAACTTCACACACGCCGTTATCCCCGAGCGATATCGTCTCGCCACTCCTGGGGTAAAACTCGCTGTACCAGTCCCGTCGGTAAGTGATGTGTCTCGAGGCACCACTGTCGGTAATCCATACATTACCTGTGTCGACTGCCATAATTCGTTCAACGACCTCACTGGATGACACTATCTCTGATTTCGCTTGTTGCTTTTCCCGCGCACCTGACGTCACGATAAAAGCGCACTCATGAGAACTATCATCGGTATTGTCCTTGTCCTTTTCCTCACTTTTCTTTTTTTGGCACTCACGAGCATAATGGCCTTTTCTTTTACAGTAAAAGCACTCGACACTTGTCCTTTTGCTTTCAGAGTTTTTTCCGCTGTCTTTATTTTCGCTTGTGATGAACTTTTTCTTCTTGTTCCCGCCAAGAGTCACAGCGGCTAACGCTCAAATGACGTCATCGTCACCTTCGAGTAGTTTCTCTTCTTTTAGTAACCGTTCTAAAAGATTTTCTAGCGACTGTCTAGCTTCCGGTACACTGTCCCACGCTGTCTGGAGAGCATTGTATTTCGACGGTAGACTTCCAAGAATCTTTGCCATAATGGCTGTGTCCGAAACTGCTTCTCCCAGATCCTTCAGCTGAGACGCCATGTTTTGTACTCGGGATACGTGATGCACAACCGACTCATTTGTATCCATGCGATGTCCGTGGAATTTTTGCAGCAAGAGCATCTTGTTCGACGCAGACTTCTGTTCGTGAATTCTCACCAATTTGTCCCACATTTCCTTCGCTGTGACGCACTCGAGCAAACAGTCGAGTTGGGAATCTTCGATCGAGGATGAGATTATGCACATGGACGTCGCGTTGTCTTTCGCCCACTTTCTGCCGTCCGCCGAGTCAGCCTCTGCCGGCATCGCTCGCGCGCCCGTTACGACATCTTGAATCGTGTTCGCGATAAGCATCGAGTTCATTCGAAATTTCCACGCTTGAAAATTCGAGCCATCAAACTTTTTGATGTTCTTGAACAGAGTTGGTTCCGTCATTTTCGTTCGACCACTTTTCGCTGCGCGGACACCGGCACGTGCGCCACGACACTACACTGGCGACCACGTTTTGACCAACGCGAACAGAATTGATCGAGATACACACTTTCTTCCAACCGTTCTCTCGCTTCAACAAACTGATTTTTCCGCAGGCTGCTTGCCTGGGCCCATAACCTGATAAGGTTTATTTTTGTTGAAAGGGAGATCGGAACGGTGACAAAGAAAAGTATTCGTACACGATAATACGTCTTTATTTGATGAGGTATTATCTTCAACTGGCGAGATCGCCCCAGAACAAAAAGTAAAACGTAGAGCGCCTCTCGCCTTAACATTAGCTCATGCTGGCGCATGCGCACGACGCGCGAGAACTATTTATTCTCAACAGAAATAATTTTTAATTTTTGTTCAAAGATTTCTGTAATATAATTTATTAAATATATACGTACCGATCGCAGATATATTGTCTTCGGTTGCCGCAACTCAATTGCGAGCTCAGGCGGGATAGATTCTTGATCCACGCAAAATATCCACGTACAACAGGTTGACGTGTTTGTCTTTTTTCAGCTCACTCAGACGTATCGGGACAATGTTCTTTTTCTCGATACTATATACATTGATTGAGATATCGTTGAGTAGCTCGAATTTTTTAATTTGATTCACAGTCACTGGAAACTCAATGTCCTGGAGATTCAGCACTGTCGTGTAATGCGGGTACGAAGATTCCCGATAAACATGATCTTCAGCTGGATATAGAGCGGCGACCACAGACCACGCGAAACACGCATTGTCATTAGATTGCACGTTTATTACCGCTCTCTTCATCGTTATTTCTCGCGGTAATTTAATGTGGCACCCCGCGCGCATTGGATTATATTTATTTATATTTACATTTAAATCTACTATTCGCGATAATGCCCACCCGCTATCGCGTTCCTGAAATTCTTCGAGCGATGCTAGAGTGGGCTCGACAACGCGCCGCTCGTACCATTCGCGTAAATCGGATGTGCGAAAGAGTTCATAGTTTCTCGTATTGATACTTTTATTTGCGCGTTTATCACCCGTCACAAATTCACCATTGAACACTGTATTAATTTTCACATTAAAGTGTTTTTTCAGCACGGTTAGCACGTGATCGAGCACAATATCTTTAGCATCCTCGAAAAATTGGCGAGGCTCGATGTGATTATGATTTATAACCGCACCAGTCAATATGCGGCTCTCGAACGCCGTATCGATCTCTCGCCAAATCAATCCGTCTTGCTGCGTGATGCATCCTGCACCCGCGTGTACAAAACGCGTGCGTAACGAGTGCTTCATTCCCTGGAGTCGTGCAATTCGGGCAATCAGCGATTGTCGAATCCCAATCGATAATCGTGGACGTTTGATTCGACTTTGCTCTTCCAATGATTCGATATATTCGTCGCATCGTTGCTCCCACGCAACGTACTCCTCTATCGAATTCACCCTTGCAGATTGCTCATGCAGATTTCGTTCAGCATTGTTTTCCGCCATATTTCCAAATTTATGCCGAAAATTTTTGCTAACAAGATGTGCTTATTAACAGCTCTTGTCTCGGAACTCTTTGTGAAAATACTGACAGGGTGTGCCTCTTTACCATGATTTTATATTCTATCTTGATGTCTCTTTCCATCATGTGTATCTATCTAAATCTTTATTTCGCGATTTGTCACGCACATTTTGGCTAATGTCAATTATTGCATTTTGTCGTCTAGAGATGATGTCAAATCCCAGGTGTATCGCAAAAGTTTCAAATTACATGCAGCTGTCCAATGTTAGTGCAATTTAATCATGAGGATTATCCTTATATTTTAGGATTTTGTCATGTTTTGACACGCGCGTTTGAAATCTGATATCTATAGGCGATGTCATCGCGAAGCAGCCGCACATCGGCGCTTGAAAATTTTATATTACGTTGCATTTTTGTGCATTCGGCTAAATCTCACACCTGGTGATGATGTCATCGCGAAGCAGCCGTATATCGGCGCTTGAATGGAAAAATTGAAAAAAAATATCGCGTCATCAATAATCCCCACCACATTGCAATTTTGAAACGGTAATACATATTTTAAATATGTTCAATACGTTCAGTATTGCATCGACCACTTGTGCGAAAGGTTCATATAAAAATGTATTCCACTAAGGGAAGCCGCATGAATTATTACGATCCCATTCAAGATGCTGATGAAACTTCACCGTGTAAGAAGAAGAAATGTAACAAGTAAGTTTTAATTAACTTGAAGAATTTTTAAACTTTTTAAGAATTTTTATACTTTTTAAATATTTATATAAATAATATTGTTTTTACTCCCTAGCATTTCATCCGAGCCTCGTCGTGCGGTTCGTATACTCGGAAGACGATACGCCTTAACCCCGACGTCGTACAAATATTTGGACATTGGAATAAACGTTGGAGCTGTATCTTGCGTGGAATTGGTTCTCGGCGATAATCGGGGCAATCAAATAATATTGCCCTTTGAAACGTGGAAATCGCTAATGCAGAAACGTGCGGACATTGAACGACTTCTACAATCGGCTGAAATCCCATTGCGGATTCGAGATTTAACATTCGAAGTGGTTAAAATATCTGATTCGAATATTATAAAAATTGGATTATCAAATAATTCTTTATATATGAAGCCGCCAACTCTATTCTATTTATTCGATTTTGAAAAATGTATAGATCATATGTATTACTGATTATGCGAAAATACGCATATTGTAAATGAAAAATTCAAACAATTTGTAACTGTTTTACAACAGAATAATATTGTTAATGTATGCAATGCTACAAAAACTATACATGAAAGTGATATGTTTAACAGCGAATCGCTCATAGATTGCGAGTTATTGACATGTGCTGTAAATGATATTCTTCACGAGGCTTGTAATAAATAAGTGATTTTACTAATTATCTGTGAATTTAATTATTTATCCCATCCTTTATGTATGAATAAAACGATGTAATAGATATGCACAGTCTGCAAAACTTAAATCTTTCTCTCGACACACTCTGCTAAAGATGTAGAAAAATGATGAGGTAGATGAGACGTGATACTCCAGTTAGAAGGAGACAAAAGATATGAAACTAAAATATATATAATCGAGAGGAGTGTGTAACGTTATAATACGCAACCGTCTTCATCCTTACGACGATCTTAACAATATGTGTTATGGCTGATCAAGAAGTTATTGTTATTGAAGGTAAGGATGTCATTCTCGAAGATGACAACTTGATGGAAATTGAGAATTTGTCGGAAGATTCATCAGATGAAGACCGCATACTTTCGGAGGATTCCGATTATAATAGTGATTGCAGTAGTGTTATTACGGACATAAATCAACGTACTTTAAATCGAGTTGAAATAAATAGTTTAAGTGCGGTAAAAATGTGCTGTATATACTTTTATTATAAAAGTGAAGACAACAAAAAAATTTGCACATGCTGTTTTATGCGTATTTCAGACTTATTTTCGAATATTCGTGTTGTGCGACAGCATGAAAGTGCAATTTATGAACTAATCCTGGGATCATTTTGCGGAGAATGTGGAAAACCGCTGTATCAGATAATGCCCTGCAATATGTGCCCAATTTGCACTGTATAAGCTGGACAAAACTTGTGTTGTGAAAAGACTTAAATAGAAAATATGGGGGACTACGAACATTTTGCGGAATTAGAACAATTTCTATGGGAGGATATCATACAGGTGAACTCAGTGTGTGCATGCGAGTTATGGGAAAAAACATGCCTTAAATGTCTCGAATGGTTGGAAGAACAGTACCGACTCGAGATGTTACAACAGGGGCATGGAATTCAATCGTTGGCTAGCCGAATCGCGCGACTTGAAAGTTTAAGACATTCGTTAACCAAAAAATACAAACGCTTAGATGTCCGTGTCCCGGCGCTATCGACAAACACTCCTGTCACTTCAATTGTACAAATGGTGCAAAGTCAAGCAATCGGCTTGAAGAAATCTCGTACAACAGATTTGGATCATTGTCTGCCAGATCATTATATAGTGATGTCCAAGGATTGGGATTTTGATATGTAAAACATAGCTGACGTCTTGTTATGGGTGAGAACAACATTGAAATACTCTAAGAATTAATTGTATCTATTTTTAAAAATTTTATAATATTAACAAATAGATTTATTAATAAGACTTTAATTTTTTTGTTTCAGAAAGAGTATCGTCATATATATATATATATATATATACATATATTTTTTTTTATTTTTATTATTATTATTATTATTATTATTACTATTATTATTATTATTATTATTATTTTTATTATTATTATTATTATTTTAACACACACACACACATTGTAATATACACAAAATTATTAAATAAACTTATTATTATTATTATTATTATTAAAGTATCGATTATTTCTGCACTTTCTTCTTTTCTTTTCCTACATGCATGCCTCGCGTTATCTCATCGGTACATGCATGCCTCGCGCTATCTCTCTCTTTATCTCTTTCTCCCGCGAACGTCATCCTTTTCCAACACCAATGCGGACGCTATCCTTCTCCCTCTGCCTGTGATCGCCTCGCGCTATCCTTCTCGCACCGCCTCGCGTATGCTCTCTCTTACACATTGCGGACGCCTCGCGCTATCTCTGTCACACCTACTCGCGGCATCGTACCTTCGCGTTTCCTCTACTCCGCGGTCCCCCTCTCCGCGGACCCCGCGCCGACCATTCCGCCGCGGTCCCCCTCCCCCTCACCGCGGACCATTCACCCATCGGTTTCACCGCGATCCCCCCGCGTGACGTCATACCCCCCCCCGCCGGTTTCCCCTCGCCCTTCGCCCCCCTCAGAGGATCATGGCTTAGAACCGGCCTAGATACACTACTAATGTTATATGGTGTAAATATGTAATATTAATAATTATATTAAAAATTATTAAGATGCATAATTAAATTTTTTTTTATATTTTTTGTTTTTGTTTTTTTTGTATTTTTTTTCCTTTTTGTATGTTTTTCTTTTTTTTTTTGTAGGTATGTATTTTAAAATTATATGTGTTCTAAGAATATATCACAATTTAACGAGGATATTAATATAGCTTAAGAATAATGAAACATTACGTTTAATATAATATTAGAAAACGGCGTAATATTATAAGAGTATAAACCACTAGTAAATTAAAGAAAAAAATAATTAATCAATGTTATTTAGTATAAATATGTAATATTAATAGAAATATTAAAAATTATTAAGCTGCATAATATAGAATATAATTATAAATATTTAATAAATGTAATATTTATAAAGGGACAGAAATTAATAGATATATATGAAACTTAAATTATTTTACGGAATACTATTATGTCTAACACATAGTATTACATGTGGACTAATTTCTTCCATAGGATTTGCACTTTTTTCAGGTCATCATATTCGTACCAATGTATGCCTGCGTATGCAAAGGCAACATAATGTCCACTATTTTGATCGCTACCTTGTATATAATGCACTACGCTTGCCAAAATGTAATTTATGTTGTTTAAAGTAACGATTTTTGCAATGGAATTTAAGTCATGTTTAATATTTGACTTGTTATTAATATGCGTGTAGTCCGTAAATATGGAAGTATCTATAATTATATGTTTCCCATATGTGACACAACATTCTGTCAGCGCGTTACATGTACGACATGTGGATTTAATATTTTTCGCGTCATCAATAGCAAGTTGCATGTGCTGTAGACCTTTTTGTAAAAGTATATCTACATTTATGCTGCATGTTATTGTTTGATGCGATTCCGTAGCTCCGCAAGAGCAAGATCTGCTATACATATAACTGGGTTAATTTTTGAAAAGGTATTTTGATAGATGAGCAGCATTACAGTTAGTATTTAGTCGTGTAATACCACGTGTATAGGTTATAATTGTTTTTTGGAAAAGGGGCAAATCCTGTAAAATAGAAGTTCGTTCAATATAATGTGTAAATACTTGCTTCGCATTATATTGAATAGAACGTGCTAATTTAAAAATTTTTTCAGGAGATGACTCAATTGCAAAGTCAAACTGCGGAATAATTAATATAAAAGCATATAATGTTTTTTAGCTATGTTTTGGTGTCTTAAATAAAGCCTCACAAGTCCCCAGCGTGGAAGTGCTAAGCATTTGGCAACAATTTAAAGGACTAAAATTCTACTCCAAAATGAATTTTCGTGAATATCTCGATTCCTATTACATTTACGAAAAAAACATGTCATATGAAATAGAAAGCTAAGAAAATTCTCTAGAAAAAACATACAGGGTCATTTTTTCGTATAAGCAACGTTTCCACGATGAATGCGAGTGAAAAATCATAAAAAAGATAAATATTCCATTTTCACCCATTTTCATTATACTAAGAGATAAAAGTAAAAAAAAGAACAATTATTAGACTAGGTGAGTATTAATACTTCAAATACACGTTTCTTATACCTGTGCATGAATATAGGAACGTTAAAATTGTTACAAAGGCCATCGTATTCTCAATAGGGAACCGGACTAAACATCTGCTTCTCCCTTTTGCCATTTTAGGCCGGGGGGGCTCACCGGATGCCATCGGTTAAGGTTTATACCAGAACTGCCAGATCATCCACGCTTGCAACTGTAGTGGATGACGTACACAAGCGAAACCGCGTACATGTGATGTGCAGAGCGCTCTGCGCATCACATGTACGCGGTTTCGCTTGTGTGCGTTATCCCTTCCACTACGGTTGCGCGTTGCAAGCGTGGATAATCTGGCAGCTCTGGTTTATACTCGTCTATACCTGCGTATTTTATAACTTGAAAGAACAGGCGAGAACGAAAAATTCAGCAGTATTGTATAGGCCAGTGTGGCATGCGAACGTATTTTGTAGTCCTACTAACTAATGTAATTTTGAGAAAAATGAGTGAAAGTTGTTTTATTTGTGATCAATCGCTTGGCGATGGTCCTACTGTCGCGGTTGAGCGTGGATTAAATAAGTTAATTGATGCCAGTGTTGAAAGAAGTGATGGAAAACACGAACAATTGCGTCAATTGACATCATGCACAGTCCATTTCCAATGCCGAAAAGAGTATACTCGTTCATCGAGTATCAAAGCGTATAAAAAAAAGACGCGAAAACAAGGAGGCTGCAGCTTCGTTGAGTCCCTTGAAAAAAAGAATGAGGTCAAGCCAACCGAGTCTTGATTTTAAAAACTGTTGTTTTATTTGCGGAAAGAAAGCTAACGAAGAAAAAGAGAAAAAAACCGGCAAGAACTTCGTGTGAAAGTTTGCCATGTATCAACTCTTGGTTTTAAGGAAAGTATTGAAAAAATAGTTGAAACTAGAGGAGATGACTGGGCAAAAGCTGTTAAAAAACATGTTACGTTTGAGACAGATTTAGTTGCAGCTGAAGCTAAGTATCATCAAAATTGTTTAACTAAATTTAATTCACCAGTCTTACAGGGAAAAAAAGTATGTCGTCCTGTAATCGAAAATGTATCAACAGCCATGGAGAAAATCTTTTCTTTCATTGAAAACAATGAAGATTCTCAATTCACATTGACTGAGTTGAAAAGCATCCTGACAGATTATATACCTAACGACAGAACTATCAAAAAAAAACTTGAAGAGAAGTATGAAGACAAAATTATTATCACCAGTAAAAAAACAGGATTTACGTTTGTTTCATTTCGAGAGACGCATCTGAATATTTTAAATGAAGCTTGGTATAAAAAAAAAGACAATCCGGAAGCAGAACGACGCAGAATTCTTGGTACTGCTGCTGAAATTTTACGCCAGGATGTACGTACTACAATTTATGAAACTGATTTTTATCCATCCAGCACAAATTTGTTTGATAACATAAATGAATACATTCCTGAATCTTTAATTTTTTTGTCGAAGAACTTCTTCTAAAAAATAAAAAAGGAAAAGTAGAGCCAATGAAAAGGATATGTACGACTATTTGTCATATAATTATGGCTGCACTTCGTCCTCGATCTTTTCGATCTCCTCTGCAGCTTGGACTGTCTGTTTATTTTCACCGTCAATATGCGTCTGAACATTTAGTTGATGTTTTGTCATCCTTACGGGTATGTGCATCATATAAAGAAGCATTATTGTATGAGGCATCAAGTTTATTTCATCCTCTGCCTTCAATTGCTCCACCAGAAGACGGATGTTTCTTGCAGTATGTTTGTGACAACGCAGATCACAATGTCGCTTCTTTTGACGGTTGTAATACATTTCATTTAATGGGTATGATTAAAATAATCGCTCCACATGACAAAATTAATGACGATCAGCAAGTGTTTAAATTACCGAAAATGCCAAGTGAAAGTGAAATGGCTAGTGTTGCTTGTATTCCCCTCAAAATTTATGACAATCATGGTATATAAGGATTAAAAAATATAGTTGTAAAACCACTGGTGGTGGATGAAATAACAACGTCAACGTTCCGAAATTCTGATGTATTGTGGATGTATGCAAAGTGGAATTCACCAGACATACCAGGCTGGAGTGGGTTTATGGAGAATTTAACAAAGGAAAAAGCATACACTAAGTCACGGATAATTTTTTTACTATTCATTCATCAACCTCCAAGTAATTACAATACCCTGTACACAACTTTACTGTATATTCTAGAGGATGGAAAGAAGTACGACCATACAACATGTGTCATTACGTTAGACTAACCACTTTATTTTAAAGCAAGAGAAATTATTGCAACGTTAATTGAAAATGCTGAGTTGTTCAAAATAATCGTGAGACTTGAAGGCTTTCATCTACAGATGTCATTTCTTGGATGCATTAGATATATAATGACTGGAAGTGGCCTGAAGGAAGTATTGAGTATTATTTTTGCTCCAAATTCTGTGGATAAAATATTGTTGTATCATGCATACTCGAGAGCTGTCAGGGCTCATACTTTACTCCAAGTTGCTCTGTCTCAAATCATTTTGAAGGAAATAACGTTTGATGAGGAACAAAAGAAGAAATTTGAACTTTATCTCAAAAACTTGCATGAAAAATCATTTGAAGATGTTAAAACATCAAGTGATATTGAAGAATTAAAATTATTATTCAATGAAAAAATTGTCGAAATAAAAAAAAGAGGGCCCACCGCACATCTGTGGATGCAATGCACTTTGAGATAATTATGATTGCGAAAGAATTCATACGAGCAGAAAGGATGGGAGATTGGGAGGGGCATTTAACTTGTATTAAAAAAATGTTTCCATATTTTCACGCGGCTGGGCAGTTTCTTTATGCAAAATCTGCACATTTGTATGTGCAAGATATGGAAAATTTAGAAAATTCAATGGACAATGCAGCTTTTCAGAAGTTTACTAACGACTTTTTCTCAGTTAAACATTCAGATAAATATTTCTGTGGAATATAGAGCGACGTGATAATTGAACAAACCCTCATGAAATCGTCAAAATCAAGAGGAGGCTTTATTCGGTAGCAGTAGCAGGTAGAAGTACAAGCGAAAGTGTCTTGAATAAATGGGTTTATGATTTAGTGACTGCGAGTAACATCAGCGAGGGACTCGAGAAATTTTGTGGACTTTCTTTCCATTCTGGAGAACAACATGTTGACGCAAGTGAATCTCGCATAAAGAGAGATGTTGAAGATGTACACAAATTGTTAGATAGGTTTAATTCTCATAATCCTTTTCCCATTGTAGAAAAAATTATGTCGATTGCAACAGGGGTTACTGGGGATGAAGAAATAAACTGCCATGATGCTTGTAAAATTGGAACCGCCGGAATGGAGCAAAAAATAGGCAACAATTTCAATGACATTAAATTTCGACGTGCTGATAGAGTACTTCCACTGTTAACTGTCAGTAGTAATGTTAAAGTCCATGATTCAGTAACAGCTATTAATCCATTATTATTGTTTCAAACGATAAGTGTCATGAAAAGAACAAATGAAGAGTTTCGCACCTATTTGGAATATGAGTTGGCTCCTGTGTCACTTCTTGACAAGGCTGGTATGCGCAAAACATATAAGTCACTTTTCTATGATAATTTCGAGCCACTAAAATTTAAGCCAGATTTTCAAAATGCCACATTTGTCATCGATGAAGGATTTCTCTTGCACCGTGTTGTATCAAGATGAAACTTATGATGCAATTTGCCAAAAATATATTCATTACGTTCAAAATCACTTTAGCACGAAATTGATTATTGTTTTTGATGGTTATGACAATATTAGCAACAGTGTGAAGGCTATGGAGCAACTTCGCCGATCCACAAAATCATCATCTGTTGATATATACTGTTGCGTCCGCGGATCGAAATCGATATAACTCGAATCCGCGTGACACAACCGACACTCGCGTACCGCAAGTAAATAATTAACACTCCTTTGAAAGAACGAAAGGAACTTTAATATAATAACACAGAACACTATTATACAAGAAACACAGAACAATAACGGTTATCGTAATCTCGAATACGTCCGCCCGGAATGGCATCCGTCGCGAGACTCTAAGATGGCCGATCTCTCTCCAGATGAACGCCGTTGTTTAACAACAACCCTTAGCAACGTTCTCCCGGAGACGGGTACAGCAGATTCAGGAATAACGGTCACAGACGACCCGCAGGGACGCAACACTACTCCCCCTCTTCAAGATTGTCGTCCCGACAATCAATGGTAGAAGGGCTCTTCTAAATTAAATGGGTTGATCGTTGTCCTCTTCTTCCAAGGCGTTGACTCCAGGGTGCCTTAATGACTTCCTGCTCTACCCTGAGCTGCTGCTACAGGTTACCGAGCGCCATTATTTATCGGCCCCAATCACACACCTTCCAGGAATATACAGGATACTGCCATCAAACCCGCTTGACAAGAATATCCAATGTGTTCTCCAGGGTACAAAAACGGTTTCCTGCCCTACCCTGAGCTGCTGCTGCAGGTTACCGAGCACCGTCAAAATCCAGAACCCAATCGACTTCGATAAATCTTGAAATTGCAGTAGCTGTCCCCCGTTCTTCGCCTGATTTCCGGAAATATCCAATGCTGCCGCATCTCCGCATCTCAACATAAGGGAGCGAATCTTCGGACAAGAGGGGGGTAACACCCGTAGACCCACCGTCCTTCTAAGACAGTGCTGGGATTATTTGCACATTTCGGCCCAATTCCGTGGCTCACGCCTATTGCCCCCCACTCACCGCTCGTGCGTTAGCAACGAGTCGCCAGTTATGCGTAACTAAGGACCGCGACGCTTCGTCTCAGGAGCGTTTATATGTAAGAATGCCCAAATATAATAATAAGACAATACTTTTCTAAATACAGCGCGAAAATTCTTAGAATTAAAAGTCTTTCTTCAATATTTTATAATTCATTGATATAAAATATTGAAGAAAAACTTTTAATTATAGAAAAGTATTGTCTTATTATTATATTTGGGCATTCTTATATACGGACGCTCCTGAGACAAAGCGTCGCGTTCCTTAGTTACGCGTATCTGGCGACTCGTTGCTAACGCACGAGCAGTGAGTGGGGGGCAATAGGCGTGAGCCACGGAATCGGGCCGAAATGTGCAAGTAAATCTCAGCACTGTTCTAAGAGGACACCTCAAGTCCCTGTCTCGGCATTCGCCCTTCGTCCCACGGGAAAACCACGGTCAAAAACCGGGGAGAGACAGAGTCTTCAATGATGGTTTTTGAAGAACAAATTTCGAAAGAAGATTCTATAAAACATCTTCTTCAATTCCTTAAGAAAAAGAAACAGAAAGAAAATTAACAAATATCAAGTAACATAAACCATAAATCGGGTTTCGGATGTGATTTAAATCTGCCTTTCATGATACGAAGCTAATCGATGTAAATGAACTATTTTATTTCTATGCCTTCTAGACTTCCGGATACAATAAACAACATCATTAAGCTTCTTAATTATTTCCTAAGGACCTTCCCAATTGCTTTGTAACTTGGGAGACCTACCAACAATCCTACGAGGATTAAACAACCAGACTTTCTGTCCACACTCAAAATGAATCTGACGAGCCTTTCGATCATAGTAAGCTTTTGCTCTTGAAGACTTCATATTTAAGCGTTGCCTAACCCTATCATGAATTCTATTCAATTTTTCTTTTAGTTCCGTCACATAACTTTCTTCCGAAACATTCACTCCAACTTCTGGAGGACTACCACGAAGAAGATCTAAAGGTAGTTTCAAATCTCGACCAAAACATGATTCGGCTGGAGAAATCCCTGTAGTCTCGTGTTTAGCTGACCTATAAGCTAATAAACACATTCCTATCCAACGATCCCAATCTCGTTGATTTTCCGCAACAAACTTAGCCAAATAATTTATGATTGTTTGATGTTGTCGTTCGACCAAACCATTGGACTGAGGATGAAATGGAGTAGTTCTGGTCTTTTTAATTCCCAATAAACTTGACAATTCGTGGAAAACACGAGAATCAAAATTCCTCCCTTGATCGGTGTGTAATTCCGAAGGTACACCGTATCTTGAAATTACTTGATTTACGAAGATTTCCATAACAGTATTCGCCCTGAAATTCTTCAATGGAAAAGCTTCGACCCATTTGGTGAAACAATCAGAAACAACTAATAAATATTTATTCCCTGTAGAAGATGTTGGAAATGGACCCAAAATATCCATTTGCATTCTCTCAAATGGAACTCCAGCGTTATAAATTCGTAATTCAGATTTCCCTTTATCAAAAGGTCCTTTTTTAGCAACACAAACGTGACAAGACCTGCACCAATTTTCAACGTCCTGCTTACAGGTGCCCCAATAAAATCGTTTTCGGATCTTCCCCAAGGTCTTGTTCACTCCGAAATGTCCACCGGAAGAAGAATCATGAGCTTCTTCCAAGATCTGCCGAATTCTCCTTTGTGGAACTACAATTTGAAAAACAGAAGTCTGTAAATTAGGAGATTCCCATTTCCTAAATAAAACACCATTTTTTAAAACGAGAGAATCCCACTGCGACTAATAAATTTTGGAAAACAAATTTTCTGAAACAATTTCCTGCCAAGAAGGACGCTGATCCTTTTCTTTTCCAAGTAAGATCTTCGCTATCGCCGGATCTTCTAATTGATCCTTCTTCCAATTTCCTAAATTATTCAACCCAAAGACAATTCTTCCAACGAATTCCTCCTTTTTCAAATCAATTTTGTTGCAATAGTTGCAATTGATTTCTGCACAAGGGCGTCTCGATAATCCATCAGCGTTCCCATGAAGTTTCCCTTTTCGATGAAAAATTTCAAAATCATATTGCTGGATTCGCTCTAACCATCGCGCCATTTGTCCTTCTAGATTTTTGAATGACATCAACCACCGTAAAGAAATGTGATCAGTTCTAATCACAAATTTACGTCCGTATAAATAGTGATGAAATGACTTCAATGAATCTATAATAGCAAGTAACTCTCGTCGAGTTACACATAATTCTTTTCTGATTTCCCCAACACACGACTATAATAAGCAATAACTTTTTCTGAGCCGTCCTGAATTTGAGATAACACTGCGCCAATACCATGGTTTGAGGCGTCAGTATCAAGAAAAAATTGACCTTCATTCCTGGGAAAAGATAAAATAGGAGAGGACATTAAATGTTTCTTTAATTCTTGAAAAGCTGATTCGCACTGTTTCGTCCACACAAACTTTGTCAAATTCTCGGTCAAAGAAAATAATGGCTTAGCTATTAAAGAAAATCCCTTCACAAATTTTCTATAATAAGAACAAAAACCCAAGAAACTACGTACCTGCTTCTTGGTGCGAGGAACTGGCCAATCCCTAACAGCAGAAATTTTCTCAGGATCCGTTGTCACTCCTCCTTCAGAAACAACATGACCGAGATATTTAATTTCTCTTTTGAAGAAAGAACACTTCTTCGGATTCAATTTTAAATTGGCAGAGCGCAAACGCAAGAAGACTTGCCTCAAATGGTCCAACATCTCCTCAAAATTTTTACCGAAGATAATTACATCATCTAAATACACCAAACAAATCTTGGATAATTTTCGTAAAACCTTTTCCATCAATCGCTCAAAAGTGGCAGGGGCATTGCAGAGTCCAAATGGCATACATGTAAACTGCCACAAGCCATTTTCAATTGAAAATGCTGTCTTCTCTTTATCTTCTGAACGAATTTTTACTTGCCAATATCCGCTCTTCAAATCTAACGAAGAAAACCAAGAGTTTCCGGATAACTGGTCAAGTATATCATCAATCCGAGGCATTGGATAGGAATCTTTTTTATTCACGGCGTTTAATTTCCTGTAGTCGACACAGAATCTAATCGTCCCATCTTTCTTTTTCACCAAAACCGCAGGAGACGCCCATGGACTTTGTGATTCCTCAATTACTCCTTGACGTCTCATATCCTCAATAATCGTATCTACCTTTTCCCGCATTTGTAACGGAATTCGTCGGGGAGCCTGCTTAATTGGATTAGAATTGTTCACATTAATTTCATGCGCCTCCCCATTACAATTTCCAGCCACTATTTCCTCCGAAAATATGTCCTGAAAATCTACCAAAAATCGAGCAAAAATATCCTTCTGTTTACTTGAAAAATCATGAGATTCCTTTTGAAAGAGTTCTTTCAAAAATGGAGGAACTTCATTTGTACAATCTTCAATGCGGGAACATAAAAACTTTTCTTTTTTCTCCACATTAGGATTGCCAAAGATTAGCTCAAAAATGTTTTCCAAATTAACCATGGACAGAAAATCATTTCCCAATAAACAATCTTCAACTATATTAGCGACAAAAACCGGAAGTTCTACAGAACATTTTCCCAAGCTAATCATCACGATTACCTTGAATTTTACGGGGACTTCTTCCCCCGTGGGATATTTCAAATGAAAAGAATTATCAAGCGGGATTCGCCGCTTAGGCATTCTAACAAAATTACTCCTGATAAGAGACACATCCGAACCCGTATCAATTTTAAAATTACACAATTGTTCATCAATAAACCCTTTAAAATTAAACAATTTCTTATTATTAGTGCCAGTATTGTTACTAACATTTTTACAATTACATAAATAACTCTGTAATTCTATTGGGGCTCCTTGTTCTCGCGTCGAATCTGCCCCGAACAGCTCGACAAAATTCAGTTTCCCCCTTTCTTTAGGAATGGACACTCCGCTCGAAAATGGCCTGAGCCTCCACATTGCCAACATTCTTTTACAAATGTTTTATTATTATTTGTGCCAGAACTTTTGTAAAAATTTTTATATTGTTCCTGTTTCTTTTTATTAGCTTTATCGCCAGAATTTCCAGAACTTCTTTTATTGTCAAATTTGTTAAAATTATTTCTATTCCCGAAATCAAAATTCCTTCCTCTAGCGAAATTATTTTTATTATTATTATTATTATTGCCAAAATGGAAATTATTATTCCGTCTTTCAAAATCACTTTCCTGTATAACTTTCACCGCCATGGCCCTTTGTATGGCCATTTTCAAGGAGGTGATTCCCTGCAACTGCAGAGTCCTTCTCACAAATCTATTAGACAACGCGGTAACAAACTGCGCGCAAGCAATTTTATCTCGAACTTCGTGCGTACATTCGGGATATGCTAACTGCGAAAGCCGTTCAATTTCAGAGCCCAAGGTAGCCTCATCTTTCCCCTACTTTTGCCTTCTGTTCGTAAATTGGGAATAATATGACTGTGACAAAAATCCTTCCCCAAACCGCAATTCTAATTTGGATTTCAATTCCGCGTAATCGAGATTCTCAATATTAACGACACACTCCAATACCGCACGCGCCTTTCCTCTAAGACATGATACGAGAGCGACGCTTTTCTCAGCGTCACTCCACCTATTTGCTCGCGCGATTAACTCGAACTGTGAGAAGAACTCTCTTAGCGGAACAGTCCCGTCAAAAATATCCGGCTTTAATTTAAAGCCTAATTCCGTATTAATATTAATTGAATTACGCGCGTCTCTCTCAAAATTAGGCGTAACATTAGGCATAAAATTTCTGTTAATAGAGCGACTTAGCTGGTTGTTATCATCCAGCAGACGAATCTTCTGCTCCATTCCACGTAACGCTTCGTCGCGTTGGCGCAGTTGTGCCTCAAATATAGCTCGCTGCTCATCGTGTTGGCGCAATTGCGTCTCAAAATCGGTTCGCTGCTGCAATCGCTCCTCGCGTAGCTCACGGATCTCACGCATCGCTGACTGAAGCGTAACCGTTTCCAATGATGGTCCCGATGGTGTAGCCGCCGTTGAAGTCAGACGACTCCTCTTTCTCGTCGTAACTCCTGCCGTCGGCGAATTTTCCTGTTCCATCTCCATTTTTATAGACGAAAAAACACACAATTCTCCAGAAAATCATCCACTCCGTTGTATCCCGGCTGAGCCCCCAAAATGTTGCGTCCGCGGATCGAAATCGATATAACTCGAATCCGCGTGACACAACCGACACTCGCGTATCGCAAGTAAATAATTAACACTCCTTTGAAAGAACGAAAGGAACTTTAATATAATAACACAGAACACTATTATACAAGGAACACAGAACAATAACGGTTATCGTAATCTCGAATACGTCCGCCCGGAATGGCATCCGTCGCGAGACTCTAAGATGGCCGATCTGTCTCCAGATGAACGCCGTTGTTTAACAACAACCCTTAGCAACGTTCTCCCGGAGACGGGTACAGCAGATTCAGGAATAACGGTCACAGACGACCCGCAGGGACGCAACAATACTTTGAGAAGCAGATGGTTGCCACAGTGAGCCAAGACAACCTTCTTTCCAACAACAAAAATAAATCCAGATTGATTTCGATGTTGACAGAAAAGTTTGAAGCAAATAGTTTCATTGTTAAACATGCTCAAGATGATGCTGATGTTTTGATAATTGAAACAGCTATTGAGGAGTCGTATAAAAATACCACGGTTGTTATTGGGGAAGATGTGGATCTTCTCGTAATTTTGACTGCTTGTACACCTATTGATATAGAAATTTTTCTCCTTAAACCAGACAAAGGAAAGGTTGAACAAAAAATTTATTCCTCACGAAGCTTTGATCAGCATAAAAATATTCGAGATCACATACTATTTTTGCACGCATTTTCTGGATGTGATACAACGTCTGCTCTTTTTCATAAAGGCAAAACAGCATCTTTGAAACTGATAAAGAAACGACTGGACTTGCGGAGCGCAGTGAAAAATTTTCAATCAAACTGATATTTCTCATGATTTGATTTCTTCAAACGGAATCAAATTTTTCCTCGCAAGTTACAGTGCTCCAGTTAAAGAAGATTCAATTAGTAATCATCGGTATTCCTGTTTCATTAAATCTGTAAGCAGAGGAAAACCAGTCAAATTAAATTTATTACCACCAACTTTTGATGCAGCTCAACAGCATTTATTTCGTGTCTATTACCAAATACAAAAATAGTTAGGCAATGAATTGAATCCTGAAGACTGGGTGTGGGCATTGAAAGATAACATATTGTGGCCGAAAAGAACATCCCAACTTCCTGCACCTGATTGCTTTTTAAATGTTATTTTTTGCAATTGTACAAAAGGCTGCGGACATTATGTACTTGTCGAAGATTGGGACTTAATTGCTCACCAGTTTGTGGTAATTGTCATGGACAATCTTGCTTGAATGCTGAGCCAATTGAAGAAGATTCGTCAGAGAAAGAACCAGTGACTGATACAGAAATTCAAAACTCTGATATTCATCCTACAGATTTTCTTGAACAATGTCCCAATGAATTTATAAGGGAAGAATCAGAAAGTGAATAATTTTATAACACTGTCATGAACATGAACCAATAAATTTTTGAAAATGAAATTAACAATTTTTTTTTTAATTTTATCTCTTAGTATAATGAAAATGGATGAAAATGGAATATTTGTCTTTTTTATGACTTTTCACTCGCATTTATCATGGAAACGGTTGCTTATACGAAAAAATGACCCTCTATGTTTTTTCTAGAGAATTTTCTTAGCTTTCTATATTATATGACATTTTTTTTCGTAAATTTGATAGGAATCGAGAATTCACGAAAATTCATTTTGGAGTAGAATTTTAGCCCTTTAAATTGTTGCCAAATGCTTAGCGTATACTTCCACACTGGGGACTTTTGAGGCTTTATTCAAGATACCAAAACATAGCTAAAAAACACTATATGCTTTTATATTAATTATTCCGAAGTAAAATCCTAATTGCAGTGGACTAATACGCGAGTCTGCCTATCCTAAGCGGAGAAAGCATAAAAGATTTTTATCGTACTTCTAACGCATTGAAGCGTATTTGATTACAACTTTTTTCATTTAAAATTTAGTTTAGAACCATGTATGATAAAAGTATCCTCTCCGAAATTTTACTGCAGGACGAATATCGTACTTTAAATAATGATGGCGAGCCATATCCATCTTCTGCTCCTGTATACATAACCGTTTTGCAGGAAATGCAGAAACGTGGTTCCAACATTTCACCAAAATAGGTTTATGTTATCTTACGAGAAAATCGGAATGGATATAAAGACCTATTACAACAAAATTTTAATATTAAGCCAAGTAATCGTCCCAGCGTAATATTGATTAATAACAATAGTTCTGCAGATTCCATAAACACGTCTGCATCTTCATCCGCAACGTTGCATTCAAAAATATTTAAAATTTTTATATCTGCAGAAAATGACAAACAATAAAGCCAATAAGAAAAATTTATAACAAACGTGCTTATTGGATCTTGCAGCCCGGCTGGACTGATATTATAGCGGAAAGACTGTGGCAGCAACAGAAAATCGAATGCGCTTTTAAATTTAAAAAACACGATGTCCACCCAAATAATGAAGCGCGATATTATGTATCTTTTCGCGGTAATTGTGTGGAATGTGCTACGATTATAGAATGCTCATTGCTTAATATACCACCTGAAAATACAGATGTAATTATAAACTGCAAGCTAAAAAATATATGTTTTGAAGAACACACTGGTAATAAAAAAAGACATCTAAGACGAAAAAAGCGTACGATAGTAGCCGATATGCTAATTAAAGAGTGTAAAGACGCTATTATCTTCAGACGAGAAGAAGCAAAACGTTTGAAACAATTTGGGGATAAAAGCTCTCCAATACTTCCTTCGGCTGCAGTGTTACGTAAGGCAAAGGAAGAAAGATTGTTAAATCAACACGGATTAATATTCAGCAATCCTACTTTAAATTTATTAAATAATGCAAAATGTAGTAAATATACAGATTGTATTATCAGTATCGGTTTGTTACCTTTCTTCTGCATGTATTGGACCCGTGAGCAACAACTTTTGTATAATATCTCGATATAAAAGGGTTCCGGAAGCCTTTTTAACCATTGATGCTACAGGTGGTATAATTAAACGCGAATCGTCGCAAGATCCGCCGGTTTTTTTATTGTATATCAATGCGTAGTCGTTAGTAAAGAGGGTAGCGTACCGATATTTCAAATGATTGCGGCCGATCATAGAGGGTTTGATGATTGCTTTTTTTTACGAACTATTATTGCCAAAGGTGTTTCTATTATACGTGCTGCAGTAAGCGATTTTGGATGGGCTATTTTGATTGCGGTTTCAAATGTTTTTGCAAAATGTATTGATCTTCGAGACTATTTACAAAAATATTATGCTATTGTAACTTCAGGAAACGTGAATGCAATACTAACTTGCTATATTAGGTTAAATGTCTGCCATCTGATCCGTATGATTACCAGATGGAAATGCCTAAAAGGTAATGATAAAATTTTAGTGCGCATCTTTTATCTCCGTTGCATTAGTCAAGCCTACAAAATGAATTCTTTTAAAGAATTAGAATATTTTATTGAATCTTTATTATGTGTAGCATTAAGTTAGGTTGCACAACAGATGGAAAACCGTTGGCATCTGATTTACGGATGCAATATTTAAATGGTATGATAAAGGATAAAGTCAATAAAATAAGTAATAAAATAATTAATAAAATAGATAATAAATAAATAATAAAATAATTAATAAAATAGAAACGATTATAAATGATAACAACGACGAAAATTCAAAGACTGATTCTTTAATCAATGATCTTCCCAATGAAGAAATAAATTCGGATTCTAATACAGATTGGATAAAATGGAGTGATTTCGTTTTAGCTTCTGCAAAAAAAATTGCAGAAAATGCTATATATGGCAATATCATAAATGCCTGTTACAATCCCGAATTTGCTAAGCAAATCTGAACGCGTTTATTGACATATTTACCTATATGGACGGGTATAATGCGTCCATATTTTAAAAGATCTGGCGACATCGCCACCTTTTCCTCTGTTGAAGCAGAATTTTGCGATTTAAAAAATAGAGGTTTCAAAGGTCAACTGCCAATGAGAGCTGATAAATCTGTTTTCCAACATCTGGACTTTCTTGATGTTAAAATTACATTAGCTCCTAATGATATTTATGTGACAAATAATATACCATTGCAATTAAACAAAGATATAGAAAGCCTGTATAGCAAAAATCGCGAATCATCATTAAAAAAATCTATAGATTCCATAGAACCTATATCATTAGAAAAATCTATAGATTCCGTAGAAACCATATCGTCAGAAAAATCTATAGATTCCATAGAGCCTATATCAATAAAAAATGACGATGTCGAATATAATACAGATGATAAAGATTCTACAGGAAAGTCGAATGAATTTATGAATGCGTCTAATATATCAAAGATAAATGAGATGAATTTTATGTGGAATACTTGCGAGAACTGGTACGGTTTGGTGAAACCTCCCAATGATATAAATGAAATTGTTGATGATACCAAATGTTCTTAAGAACTTCCTAAACCAAAGCAAAAGAAACGATATAAGCCGTCTTATTTAGATAAATGCGCAGAAGGGGATTATTTAAAAAATATAAAATCGTTTAATCTATCATTAATAATTAATGGAAGCAAATGCAAGCCATTACATATAAAACGAGAACAATCGTTGACAATACAAGAGACCTGTGCTTTTGATTCTCTTTTACAATTGATCGCCTGTGGAATCGCAGCGAATACAGAATATCGAAGTGCAATTGAGTCATCTCCTGAAAAAATTTTTAAATTAGCACGTTCTATTCAATATAATGCGAAGCAAGTATTTACACATTATATTGAACGAACTTCTATTTTACAGGATTTGCCCCTTTTCCAAAAAACAATTATAACCTATACACGTGGTATTACACGACTAAATACTAACTGTAATGCTGCTCATCTATCAAAATACCTTTTCAAAAATTAACCCAGTTATATGTATAGCAGATCTTGCTCTTGCGGAGCTACGGAATCGCATCAAACAATAACATGCAGCATAAATGTAGATATACTTTTACAAAAAGGTCTACAGCACATGCAACTTGCTATTGATGACGCGAAAAATATTAAATCCACATGTCGTACATGTAACGCGCTGACAGAATGTTGTGTCACATATGGTAAACATATAATTATAGATACTTCCATATTTACGGACTACACGCATATTAATAACAAGTCAAATATTAAACATGACTTAAATTCCATTGCAAAAATCGTTACTTTAAACAACATAAATTACATTTTGGCAAGCATAGTGCATTATATACAAGGTAGCGATCAAAATAGTGGACATTATGTTGCCTTTGCATACGCAGGCATACATTGGTACGAATATGATGACCTGAAAAAAGTGCAAATCCTATGGAAGAAATTAGTCCACATGTAATACTATGTGTTAGACATAATAGTATTCCGTAAAATAATTTAAGTTTCATATATATCTATTAATTTCTGTCCCTTTATAAATATTACATTTATTAAATATTTATGATTATATTCTATATTATGCAGCTTAATAATTTTTAATATTTCTATTAATATTACATATTTATACTAAATAACATTGATTAATTATTTTTTTCTTTAATTTACTAGTGGTTTATACTCTTATAATATTACGCCGTTTTCTAATATTATATTAAACGTAATGTTTCATTATTCTTAAGCTATATTAATATCCTCGTTAAATTGTGATATATTCTTAGAACACATATAATTTTAAAATACATACCTACAAAAAAAAAGAAAAACATACAAAAAGGAAAAAAATACAAAAAAAAACAAAAACAAAAAATATAAAAAAAAATTTATTTATGCATCTTAATAATTTTTAATATTATTATTAATATTACATATTTACACCATATAACATTAGTAGTGTATCTAGGCCGGTTCTAAGCCATGATCCTCTGAGGGGGGCGAAGGGCGAGGGGAAACCGGCGGGGGGGGTATGACGTCACGCGGGGGGATCGCGGTGAAACCGATGGGTGAATGGTCCGCGGGGAGGGGGAGGGGGAACCGCGTTCTAACCGGTCGGCGAGGGATCCTTGGAGAGGGGGGAGGGAGACCGCGTCCTAAGCGATAGGCGAGGGACCCGCTAACCTAACCTAACCGGTTGGCTAGGGATCCGCGGTGAGGGGGGTGGGGGACCGCACAAAATCGGTTAGCGAGGGACCCGCAGGGAAGACGGAACTCGATGGTACGATGCCGCGAGTAGGTGTGAGAGAGATAGCGCGAGGCGTCCGCAATGTGTAAGAGAAGGATATCGATAATGATATTCTATGGGCGTAGGAGAAGGATAGCGCGAGGCGTCCATATGAGCGTAAGACAAGGATAGCGTTTGCATGCACGTTGGAAAAAGATGGCGCGAGGCGTTCGCAAGGCGGTGTGAGAGAGATAATGCGAGGCATGCTCGAGTAGGAAAAGGAAAGAAGGAGATGCAGAAACAATCGACATTTTTAATATAATAATAATATTTATTCAATAATTGTGTATATATCATATAAATGTGTTTTTTTTACATGATAAACCGACTATCCAAGATTTCTGGAAGCATGCAATCGTAATAAAAACGTGTTAAAAGGGCAGCATTTGATTACTCCAAAATACATTATCCCTATTTACACGTATTATTTTCATGCTTTTTGGCGTCCACACAGCGAAAATACAATAATTTCGCTGCGGTATATTTAACTGGCCTTGAACTTGATAGAAAAATCGGTGATTCCGATTCATTTTATCTGCATTGCTCTTATCAAAGATGCCTTTTAGTTGAGGCAGCGTCTTTATGGCCTCTTCCGCTGTTAAATGCTCAGCTGACAGAGGACATTTTATTTCTACCAGACCATCTTCATCTATGAATCCGTCAGGAGAAGTACCCAAGCATGGATTTTCAATATGAATGAATAATCCGCAAGTTTTAATCTCCTTGTTCAGTGTTACGGCCAATTCTCTTTTTGCAATTTTTTCCATCTCGGGACCATAATTCATAGCCACGGTATCGATAGAGGGAGGAAATAAAATGTTCTTCACAGTCGCGGCGCAAGACGTTGTCGGTCTCAGTAGTATATCTAGGCCGGTTCTAACTCAGATCGTCTGAGGGGGGGGGGGGGTGAGGGGCGAGGGGAAACCGGCGCGCGGGGTATGACGTCACGCGGGGGGAACGCGGCGAAACGGATGGCGCGGGGGTCGCGGAGAAAGGGGAGGGGGACCGCGGCAAAACGGCAGGCGCGTGGGCCGCGGAAAGGGGGGAGGGGGAACGCGGCGAACGGTAGGCGAGGGGGCCGCGGTGAGGGGGGAGGGGGACCGCGGCGAAACAGTAGGCGAGGGACCCGCGAGGAAGAGGGAACGCGAAGGTACGATGCCGTGAGTAGGTGTGAGAGAGATAGCGCGAGGCGTCCGCAATGTGTAAGAGAAGGATAGCACTACTGATATTCTATGGGCGTGGGAGAAGGATAGCGCGAGGCGTCCATATAGGCGTAAAACAAGGATAGCGTTTGCATGCACGTGGGAAAAGGATGGCGCGAGGCGTTCGTAATGTGTGGGAGAGGGATAGCGTTTGCATGCACGTGGGAAAAAATGGCGCGAGGCGTTCGTAATGTGTGGGAGAGGGATAGCGTCCGCATGTACTTGGGAGAGAGATAGCATCCGCATGCACTTGGGAGAGAAATAGCGCGATGCATGCACGTGGATGATACGGAGTTCGCAAGGCGGTGTGAGAGAGATAATGCGAGGCATGTACGAGTAGGAAAAGGAAAGAAGGAGATGCAGAAATAATCGACATTTTTAATATAATAATAATAATAATATTTATTCAATAATTGTGTGTATATCATATAAATGTGTGTGTGTGTGTGTGTCAAAAATAATAATAAAACGTAATAATAATAATATAAAAATATAAAATATACAAAAAGATATAAAATATGTATAATATAATAATAAGGCGGCGCTCCTTCTGAAACAGAAAAATAAAAGTCTTATTAGTATACTAATTTAATTTTTAATATTTTTAGAAATAGATACTTACAATCAATCCTTCGACCTCTTGTTCGGAGGCTCATCTCACGATTCCTCTACGTCCTCCTCGTAGGGCTCAAGGCCGAAGAGACGTCTTAAGTCTAAGTGGAGACCGTCGGGGCTGTTCTCCTCCCAGACATCCACGGCGATGTTCCGCTCATGGCGTCGCAGCGTTCTCACAAATCGCCGGTGCTCAATATTTACAAATCCGGGAATCCGAATGTCGCCCGTATATTGATACTATAAATCAAAATTATAATATATTACAAATAATTAATATATTACAAATGATATAAAATGCGCAAATATTACTTACGTTTTGAAATACAAGATTCAATATGGTTCTCAACAGCCCCATCGCTGAATCTTGCGCTCACCATTGTCGTAACCCGACCAATTTCTCAATATATTAAAGGATAAAACAATAAAGTTAAACAGAAAAGTGTAAAAAAGAGCTGAGTAAAGCAAAGCATTAAAATTAGAAAAGAGATCAAGGAAAGATAATTAAGAAAGAGCAAAGTAATAAAAGGATATTAATAAAATAAAAGTAAGATACGTGACTAAAGAGAAGGAAGTCACGGTCAAGTTCTCGGAAGCTGAGTAAGCAGCTGACGAGACAGACTGACAAGCGGAGCACGAGACATGCTCCGGTCAGGGACACCATACTCCTCCCCAATCAACGACCTAATTAATTAAGAGATATAATAAGCGCGAGATGCACCTCGCGGAAGAGACGACTCGAGAGAGACGACTCGCAGACTACTCGCTCGCTCAATATTATCGAAGTACCGTACGTATCGCGCCCGACTATTATAATCGCGAATAAGTGAAAGTGTATTAAATCTTGCAAAATATACTAAATTATACCTAACGTCCGGGAGTGTCTTATTTCGAGCGTGGATCCTAATCCTTTGGGCGTACAAATCCCAAAAAACCTCTTCCTTAGCGGCTAGAGGCACAACACCATGACGTGTTCAATCGTCCTCGTTGTAACACTAAATCTATTAGCGATGGCATTTTTTGAAAATTTTTGATGCTTTACCACGTAGCGTTTTCACTCGTAACTTGGAACACACTTAATAGACTTCTTCTCTATTCGCTGTCAAACACTTTGTGACAAACATACCGGGATAGACATTGTCTGGATTAAACATTTTAGAGTAGGAGATGTATCACTTACGAAGAACGCTTACTCTCAGCTCTCGATAAGAAAACAAAAGTTAGCATGTTTCCACGAGCAAATATCTAAATTCTTTTAAATATGAATAATATTGTCGCGTCCCTGCGGATCGTTTGTGGCCGTTATTCCTGAATCTGCTGTATCCGTCTCCGGGAGAACGTTCCTAAGGGTTGTTGTTAAACAACGGCGGATATCTAGAGAGAGATCGGCCATCTTGAGTCTCGCGACAGATGTCATTCCGGGCGGACGTATTCGAGATTACGATAACCGTTATTGTTCTGTGTTCCTTGTATAATAGTGTTCTGTGTTGTTATATTAAAGTTCCTTTCAAGTCACGCAATAATTCCTTTTTGTCTTACTCAAAATTCGGCTGAAATAAGCAATAACTTTTTCAGTTCCATCTTGAACTTGTGATAAAACTGCTCCAACTCCATGATTTAAGGCATCAATGTCAAGGATAAATTCTCCCTTTTCCATCGGAAAAGATAAAATTGGCGAAGAAATCAATTTTTGTTTCAACTCTTCAAATGCTTGTTGACAAGATTGAGACCACTCAAATGTGACCTGATTCTCAGTGAGCATAAACAGAGGTTTTGCTATCAAAGAGAAACCTTTCACAAATTTTCTATAGTAGGAACAAAATCCTAGAAAACTTCGAACCTGTTTCTTATTTTAAGGAATAGGCCAGTCCTTTACAGCAGTGATTTTCCCAGGATCTGTAGTGATGCCTTGTTCTGATACAATATGTCCTAGATATGTCACCTCCCTTCCAAAGAGAGAACATTTTTTAGGATTAATTTTCAAATTTGCCATACGTAAGCGAAGAAAAACCTTCTTTAGATTAGCCATCAAATTTCCTCAAAAGATTTGCTAAAAACAATCACATCATCAAGATATACTAAACAGATTTTAGATAAAATATCTCGAAGAACTTTTTCCATTAGACGCTCAAAAGTAGCTGGAGCATTGCATAAGCCAAATGGCATGACTGTAAATTGCCATAAACCGTTTCCTACGGAAAACGTCGTCTTTTCTTTATCCTCAGAAGAAAGTTTCACTTGCCAATATCCACTTTTTAAATCTAGAGTGGAAAATCAGGAATTCCCTGATAACTGGTCCAAAATATCCTCAATACGTGATAGTGGATAAGAATCCTTGACCGTGACCGCATTCAACTTCCTACAGTCCACACAAAATCTTAATGATCCATCCTTTTCCTTAACTAGTACCACAGGAGAAACCCACGGACTTTGAGATTCTTCAATTACACCCTGTAAATTCATTTCCTGAATAATCTGACTTACTTCGTCTCTAAGATGTATGGGAACCCTTTGAGGAACCTGTTTAATAGGATTGGAATTCTTTACGCTGATGACATGCTTTAAAACTTCACAGTTTCCTGTAATTAAATCTTCCGAAAACACATCCTGAAATTCGTTTAAGAATTTAGCAAAAACATCCTTCTGAGAAATAGTTAGGTTTTTAAAGTTTTCTTCAAAAAATGTCTCCAAGAAACAAGGAACTTTCTCTTCAGAAATCACTCGCGAACATGGAAACTCTATATCTTTATGATACTCAAAATTCCCGAATTCAGACTCAAAACTCTGCCCAAATCAATCATTTCAAGAAAATCAATTCCTAATATGCAATCATCCGAAATATTAGCAACTACCATCGGAACATCCAAAGAATACTTTCCTAATTCTATTCCAATAATAACTTTATAATTCACTGAAACAGTCTCTCCCGTTGGATATTTTAAACTATATCCATTTATTTCATACCGTTGCTTTGGGCCCCCTAACCAAGCTTTCATTTAAAATCGAAACATTGGAGCCTGTATCTATTTTAAATATACAATTTCCACCATCTAACATTCCCTTGTAACAAAAAGAATTTTTCATAACTCTATTTATTTTGTAAAAACGATAATACAATCTTTCCAGGGCATTTTTTTGTTAGCCGAACTTGCCCTGCAGAGTTCGACTAATGGTTGTTTTCCGTTAAAGACGGGCATTTTGAACGGAAGTGCCCCTGAGCACCACACTGCCAACATTCTTTCTTTGTCTGGAAGAATTTATTCTTTTAATCCTTATAATTGAATTTACTTTGCTTTACGAAGTTCCTCTTATCAAAATCTTTTTCCCGTCTTCCATTCTCTTGTTTAAAATTAAATTTATGAAATTTATTATTATTTCCCTGTTGACTATATTTATTTTTAACAAAACTATTTTCTTGTATGACTTTAACAGCCATTCCCCTTTCTACAGCTGATTTTAAAGAAGAAACACTCTCCAGCTAAAGTTTGTTTCACAAATCCGTCCGATAGCGCGGCGATAAACTGCGCGCAAGCAATTTTATCTCTCATCTCATGTGAGCATTCGGGATAAGCCAAACGAGACAATCTCTCTAAATCTGCGCCTAAGGTTGCTAAATCTTCCGAATATTTTTGTTTCCTATTTGTAAATTGGGTGTAATATGTCTGACAAAGGGGAGGCACGGGTTGGGAAATTCAGTTTGGGATCAGCCTTCGTGTGGTGGTAGTGTATCCTTAGGGTGTAAATATATTAAAGTCATAGGGTGCACCATCCAGCCAATTCCGAGAAAAAGCGTCTTAAAGTTTTCCAAGTACCTTATATATAAGAAAATTTTCTTACCTATCAAGCGGCCGTCTGGCTGAGGCGGTAGCGTGTCCGACTCGCATGCCCGTAGTCGCAGGTTCGATCCTTATAACTCGATTTTTTTTTTTCGTCCGAATAATCACCCAATAAATATTTTTTTACTTCTAATTAAAAATTTATTTATTTACAAGTTATTTTATTGAAAAAAATAGAAATTTTTAACATTTGTCTTTAAACACTCTTTTTAACTTTTTTTTTATTCTTCCACAAAATTTTTACAAATTTTTACATTACTTTTCTGATATATTTTTATTTGTAAATATTTATACGATTTTTCAATATAAAAGATATACCTAATACAAAAGATATACACAATTAAAAGTGCTTTCAATACTGTTAGTTTTATTCAAATTTTGATGGTTTACAGAAACTAGAATGATAATTATCGTAGAAACATGAAAAACAGAAAATACCTCGACAACTCGCGCAACAAATAAAAGAAGATTTTTTACAAGAACAAGGTGTTTTGAGGAGATCCATTGGGAAGCATACCTCATTGACATTCATAAATATCGTTCCTTTGTTGGATAGTTTTGAAGCATACCAGGCGTATTGGATCATATTGCAGAATATCGGAGATGACAGTTGGTGATGGACTATTGATTGAATTTACAATCTTCGCGGGAATTTATTTCTCGGTTTTGTTCTATTAAATCGGCGCAGTTTTATATGCGCTTGATCAAATTTTTCACCTGCCTGTAAAAGTAAACATCGCAGGGTTAGTTGAACTAGAGGAGTGCACTTCGGAGGTATGACTTTCATAGTGCAAGTAGGCATCTTATCATCATCCTGCAAGATCTCGTCGTATAATTATAGCTTCATTTGCCCTCCCCAAGAGTCGATGAGTAGAAGAAACTTCTTTTTTCCCACGTAGGTTTTCAGACAATCATCGAGGAAGTCATTGTACAAGCTTGTGGTGAGCTTTCCAGATTTCGACGATGTGATGATGACGTTTTTATATTGTTTTGTGTATTCGTCCACCAACTTACCCCGCACTAATCATATGGAAAATCTGTCCCGGTCAAATCAATTGGTTTTTACATATGTTGTAGTTTATGACCTACTGAACAAAAGATGTAATGGGCACAAAGCTCAATAATGGACAGTTATCGAGTTATATCCAGTCAAACATGAAAAATTCGGACTGCCGAATAGTCAAATCTCGGAAGGTATTGATTTTTTTGAAAAATGTTTGAAACAAATATAGTAGGGTTTTACAAAATCTGTTTGGTGACATTATTTGTGAATTTTGAATGACATTGAAAAGCTCCGTGAACAAAAATCTTCCACAAAAATGCCTATTTTTTATTATATTCGTGTAGCTAAATTCGAGACGTTTTCAAAATATTTTTGATGAACCTTTTTTCTACTAAAACTTCTTGAGAACTAATATACACGATTTACTATCTCTGGTTATGAGCGTAGAGTTATGTGTAGAGCGCTCAATTCACGATTCCGTAATGCTACAAAACATCAAATATTTATAGCTTACAACATAAGAGATGCAGATAATATAGATGATGAGAGGGAGGCGATTTTTGGTTATTACTGCACCTGTAAGTCAGGCGCACGGACTATGGGTGCATGTGCACATGTAACCAGCGTATTGTGGTATTTAGGATATGCTCGACACCAGCCCAATGTTCGTTATCCCTCTTCATCATTATTGAACACAATATTAGATGCCGCTCAGAGACCACCACAGCAGGATCCAAATAATGAGTAATATACAATAAGATCATTTATTTTATTAACCCACACATACACACACACACATATACACACAGCAGAGAGGGTTTGGAGTCAAAAAATACTACGGGAGTGACGAACTGTGGGGTCCTTATCTCTGCTGTGACACATAAAGATTTTTGTTCACGGAGCTTTTCAAGGTCATTCAAAATTCACAAATAATGTCACCAACTAACATATTTTGTAAAACCCTACTATATTTGTTTCAAACATTTTTCAAAAAAATCAATACCTTGCGAGATTTGACTATTCGGCAGCCCGAATTTTTCATGTTTGACTGGTTATAACTCGATAACTGTCCATTATTGAGCTTTGTGCCCATTACATCTTTTGTTCAGTAGGTCATAAGCTACAACATATGTAAAAACCAATTGATTTGACCGGGACAGATTTTCCATATGATTAGTGCGGGGTTCTTTCTGGTCGTGACTTGTTGATAACTTTGCCTAGCTTCAACGAAACGGTCGTATGTCCAGGAATCGATGACAGAATATTTATCGAAAGTATTTCCACCCTTTTCGACTGCTTCTTTCTACCGCGATAAATACTCCATTTTTTTTAAGCGACGACATCCTTTTGCAAAGTTTTCAAACTCCACGTAGGATGTGCTTTGGCTATGTTAATGACTTTTATTTTATAAGTCAAAAGAAATATACTCCGCCTCTCTGCTTTCTTTTGATTTTGGTTCATACTCGTCCGATAAATCATCTTCTTCGACTTCTTTAAAACTCATTTCTTCATACTCTTCATTCATATGAATTACTTCCTCTTCAATCACAAGCTTTTTCTCGCTCAACATTTCTAGTGTATTGTTATAAAGTTCTTTTCCTATCAGCATAGCTTCGTGAGAAATTGTTGCTGAAGATTCCGATGCAATTAAATTATTTTCTGCAAGCAGTCCTTCGTAGTATATCACTGCATCCTTCAATCGCAATTTCGACATTTCGATGTGCATTGAATCTTCAGGAATTTTCTCTTCAACCCTCGAAGGGCCAGGAATTTCTTCACTAGTCGACATTTTTCACCGAAATACGTTTTTTTCTTTTATATCACGACACTATGGAATACGTCCGATCACAGCAATGTTCAAAAATGAACTGCCGAAGACGCTCCCGACTTGTTTCGACCCGTTGGCTGGGATATATATCTTTTGTCTACGGGACCAGCTGCGCAAGGTCAGGTTAAAAGCGTTACCTCGAAACGAATATCTCTTACCTACACTTTCTTGTACACACACACCATGTTCGCTGTGTATATCTTTTGTATTAGGTATATCTTTTATATTGAAAAATCGTATAAATATTTACAAATAAAAATATATCAGAAAAGTAATGTAAAAATTTGTAAAAATTTTGTGGATAAATAAAAAAAAAGTTAAAAAGAGTGTTTAAAGACAAATGTTAAAAATTTCTATTTTTTTCAATAAAATAACTTGTAAATGAATAAATTTTTAATTAGAAGTAAAAAAATATTTATTGGGTGATTATTCGGACGAAAAAAAAAAATCAAGTTATAAGGATCGAACCTGCGACTACGGGCATGCGAGTCGGACACGCTACCGCCTCAGCCAGACGGCCGCTTGACAGGTGAGAAAACTTTCTTATATATTGTATAAGCTACTTGGAAAACTTTAAGACGCTTTTTCTCGGAATTGGCTGGATAGTGCGCCCTATGACTTTAATATATTTACATCCTAAGGGTACACTACCACCACACGAAGGCTGATCCCAAACTGAATTTCCCAACCCGTGCCTTCCCCTTGTGAGCTAAATGCCCTTCCCCAAAACGCAATTCTAATTTCGATTTTAACTCTTCGAATCGTAAATTTTCGATTTCAAAAATTCCATCTAAAACCGACATGTTTTTCCTCTCAAACATGATGCTAATGCTACTGTCTTAAAAGAATCATTCCACAAATTGGCCCGCGCTATCAGATCGAACTGTGTCATAAATTCGCGTAAAGGGACACTTCCATCATAATTGTCGGGTTTCAATTTATATCCAAGCTCATTTTCTCTAAAAGAATTTTGGCTTCGAGCTACGGAATCTCAGTTATTAGTTGGACTTAGCTGTGTTTGCCGGAAAATCTCTCCCATTCGACATAGCTCACTATCCCGCTCACGCAGTTGCGATTCAAACTCAGTTCGCATCCGCAATCGCTCCTCGTGAAGCTCCCGAATTTCCCGCATTGCAGATTGCAGAGTAATTGCCTCCAACGATGGCCCCGATGTCGCATCTTGAAGCGTCGTCGCAGCACGAACTCTTTTTCGTGTGGAAACTCCCGTTATTGAATCCTGTTGCTCCATTGCCATAGCACACACTTTTCTTTTAAAATACACAAAACAGTCCGCCGTATCCCGGACGAGCCCCCAAAATGTTGCGTCCGCGGATCGAAATCGATATTACTCGAATACGCGCGACACAACCGGCACTGGCGTACCGCGATGTAAATAAAGGACACGTATTAAAAAGAACGAAAGAAACTTTAATATAACAACACAGAACACTATTATACAAGGAACACAGAACAATAACGGTAATCTCGAATACGTCCGCCCGGAATGACATCTGTCGCGAGACTCAAGATGGCCGATCTCTCTCTAGATGTCCGCCGATGTTTAACAACAACCCTTAGCAACGTTCTCCCGGAGACGGGTAGAGTAGTGTTGCGACCCTGCGGGTCGTCTCTGTGGCCGTTATTCCTGAATCTGCTGTATCCGTCTCCGGGAGAACGTTGCTAAGGGTTGTTGTTAAACAACGGCGGACATCTAGAGAGAGGATCGGCCATTTTGATTCTCGCAACGGATGTCATTCCGGGCGGACGTATTCGAGATGAGTGGCCTTCACTTGGACACAGTACAATTGGACACGGTGCAAATGGACACGTTACAAATGGACACGAGATTGTGCACACGGTTCAATTGGACACAGTGCATTTGGACACAGTAATTTTGGATACAGTAGCTTTTGGACATATAAGAAAATACGCATCGTTTACTTGGACACCGCTTAATTGGACACTGTTCATTTGGACACCGTTCGTTTGGACACCGTTCATTTGCCCACCGTTCGTTTGGACACCGTTCATTTGTACACAGAAACATGCGCACTGTTTGTTTGAATATGTAACAGATGGAGAGAAATAAAAATCATTTTGGGAAAATATAATCAGTATTCTTATAACACTTTATACTGGTAAATCTATGTAAAATATGAAATCGTGAAAAGGAGATACATTTGAAGGTTATAATATCTGTCAAAATAAAATATATTCATACTTTTATATCTCTGATACTGATGTCATTAATTTTACATTGCTTTTAGCACTTTGTTTAGCCTTTCGCATATTTGGATGTCATGCATGGATACAGTGGGTTCCGCCCCCCCTGCGGGGGGGCTCCACTTCCGGAAGATATAACCTAACCCAAACCTATTTCTTATTTAAAACAAAAATTTGGTGTGGATTACGTCGTATAATTTAAATCAAATTTTGGTGTCCAAACGAACGGTGTCCAAACGAACGGTGGGCAAATGAACGGTGTCCAAACGAACGGTGGGCAAATAACGGTGTCCAAACGAACGGTGTTCAAATGAACGGTGCGCATCTTTCTGTGTCCAAACGAACGGTGTCCAAATGAACAGTGTCCAATTGAGCGGTGTCCAAGTAAACGATGCGTATTTTCTTATGTGTCCAAAAGCTACTGTATCCAAAATTACTGTGTCCAAATGCACTGTGTCCAATTGAACCGTGTGCACAATCTCGTGTCCATTTGTAACGTGTCCATTTGCACCGTGTCCAATTGTACTGTGTCCAAGTGCACCACTCCCATTCGAGATTACGATAACCTTTATTGTTCTGTGTTCCTTGTATAATAGTGTTCTGTGTTGTTATATTAAAGTTCCTTTCGTTCTTTTTAATACGTGTCCTTTATTTACATCGCAGTACGCGAGTGCCGGTTGTGTCGCGCGTATTCGAGCAATATCGATTTCGATCCGCGGACGCAACAATATATTATTATAATATGTAAACCACTAACGAACAGCTATTGAACGACTATGGAACAGCTTTTGAACAGCTTTGAACGGTCATTGAACGGCTTTTGAACGGCTGTCAAACGGCTTTGAACGGTTATTGAACGATTATCGAACGGATATGAACGACTATCGAACGGCTATTGAACGGCTGCTGAACGGCTTTTGAACGGCTTTCAACGACTATCGAACAGCTATTGAACAGCTTTGAACGACAAAACAATTATTTATACACCATTCAAATATTTAAAGTCTATGTCCATGTACTGAAATGTAACATCTATATTTTAATTAACTAGCTGACGCCGCTATCTAACGTCACGTACAGGAATTTAATACTCACGTACTGGGATAAGAAAGAGGAAAAGGGAAAAATAAAAGAGATCGAAAATATATTTTAACAATAGTTTATTCTAAATAATGTTTGGATGAATCTTTATGATGATTCGTCCACCAATTGAATATTTTAAATATATTTTGTAAAGCGCAATTTTTTCAAATGTTTTTCACAGCGCATAGTATTAATAACATCTAGCTTTTTTAACGAAGTGATATCTTCATAGTTCGCATCCAAGGTCTCAATAATAACGTCGTTTCTCGCATCATCGTCAAGTATATCGACCAGCCATTCTCGTTTTTCGAGTCCTTCAACGTACACGATAGGAGATGCTCCATCTTGCTTTTCCATCGCGCCCATCACAGCTCTCGTAATCAAACGCCTAGCGAAGCTGTATGGAACATTTCCATCCTCCCATTGAAATCCATGGTGATGTCCGATTAGCCATGAAGTTTGACATCTCTTAGATTTTGTAAGCGCACGCCATGGTACGGGACTTGCAAAAAAGTAATGAGAGAGAACAAATCCATTTCCCAATATCGCTACTTCCTTCACGATAAAGTTTCGCCCGATAATGAATCCCTGCAGATCCACAAACGTTGGCGCGATCATGCTGATAATATTACCGTACGATTGCAAGAACGATGTACGAATGTTGTCGATCGTCAAAATCTCAATCTTTATATATTTTGACATTGGAGGGGATATTTGCTGATTTAGGTAAAGTAGTGATACTATGCGGGTTCTAAACCGTGGTCCTCTGAGGGGGAGGTGAGGGGCGAGGGGAAACCGGCGCGGGGGGTATGACGTTGCGGGGGGTATTACGTCACGGGGAAGGGGTATGACATCACGGGGGGGTATGACGTCACGCGGGGGGACTGCGGCGGAACGGTAGGCGCGGGGTCCGCGGAGATGGGGAGGGGGACTGCGGCGGAACGGTTGGCGCGGGGGCCGCGGTGAGGGGGAGGGGGATCGCGTCCTAACCGATAGGCGAGGGACCCGCTAACCTAACCTAACCGATACGCGAGGGGTCCGCGGTGAGAGGGAACGCGAAGGTACGATGCCGCGAGTTGGTGTTAGAGAGATAGCGCGAGGCGTCCGCGATGTGTAAGAGAAGGATAGCGTTAATGATATTCTATGGGCGTGGGAGAAGGATAGCGCGAGACGTCCATATGAGCGTAAGACAAGGATAGCGTTTGCATGCACGTGGGAAAAGGATGGCGCAAGGCGTTCGCAATGTGTGGGAGAGGGATAGTGCGAGGCGTTCGCAATGTGTGGGAGAGGGATAGCGCGAGGCATTCGCGAGGCGGTGCGAGAGGGATAGCGTCCGCATGCACTTGAAAGAGAGATAGCGTACGCAAGTTAAATTTTGCAGACTGTGCATATCTATTACACCGTTTTTATTCATGCATAAAGAATGGGATAAATAATTAAATTCACAGATAATTAGTAAAATAACTTATTTATTACAAGCCTCGTGAAGAATATCATTTACAGCACATGTCAATAACTCGCAATCTATGAGCGATTCGCTGTTAAACATATCACTTTCATGTATAGTTTTTGCAGCGTCGCATACATTAGCGATATTATTTTGTTGTAAAACAGTTACAAATTGTTTGAATTTTTCATTTACAATATGCGCATTTTCGCATAACCAGTAATAAATATGATCTATACATTTTTCAAAATCGAATAAATAGAATAGAGTTGGCGATTTCATATATAAAGAAATATTGGATAATCCTATTTTTATAATATTCGAATCAGATATTTTAGTGAAGCACGGTGGCTGTGTAGCCTACGGCGCGCTCGTATTATTTTTCCATCTGTGGCGGAGAGTTCGAATCAGATATTTTAACCACTTCGAATGTCAAAAATCGAATCCGCAATGGGATTTCAATCGATTGTAGAAGCCGTTCAATGTCCGCACGTTTCTGCATTAGCGATTATTATTGCATCGCCCACTTGTGCGAAAGGTTCATATAAAAATGTATTCCACTAAGGGAAGCCGCATGAATTATTACGGTCCCATTCAAGATGCTGATGAAACTTCACCGTGTAAGAAGAAGAAATGTAACAAGTAAGTTTTAATTAACTTGAAGAATTTTTATACTTTTTAAATATTTTTATACTTTTTAAATATTTATATAAATAATATTGTTTTTACTCCCTAGCATTTCATCCGAGCCTCGTCGTGCGGTTCGTATACTCGGAAGACGATACGCCTTAACCCCGACGTCGTACAAATATTTGGACATTGGAATAAACGTTGGAGCTGTATCTTGCGTGGAATTGGTTCTCGGCGATAATCGGGGCAATCAAATAATCCAGCTGAAGATCATGTTTATCGGGAATCTTCGTACCCGCATTACACGACAGTGCTGAATCTCCAGGACATTGAGTTTCCAGTGACTGTGAATCAAATTAAAAAATTCGAGCTTCTCAACGATGTATATAGTATCGAGGAAAAGAACATTGTCCCGATACGTCTTAGTGAGCTGAAAAAAGACAAACACGTCAACCTGTTGTACGTGGACATTTTGCGTGGATCAAGAATCTATCCCGCCTCGTGAGCTCGCAATTGAGTTGCGGCAACCGAAGACAATATATCTGCGATCGGTACGTATATATTTAATAAATTATATTACAGAAATCTTTGAACAAAAATTAAAAATTATTTCTTTTACAGATGTTTGCACTACTTTGGCTCGAACGACAGGTTACAATCACATACGGTGGACTGTCGAGAGATGAACGAATGCGCTATCCGATTACCGAGCGATAAGGACAAGTGGCTCGCGTTCAACAATTATAATCGGAAGGAGCGGCTTCCTTTCGTCGTATACGCCGATCTGGAGTGCGTTGTAGAGAAGACGGAGGAAGAGAGAAACTACCAACATCACAAAGTATTTAACATAGCATATTATGTACATTGTTCGTACGATAATTCGTTATTCGCATATCATTCCCGTCGCGATATCGATTGCATATCATGGTTCGTCGAAGAACTTAAAAATTTAGCACTGCGTGTAAAAAGTATTTTATCAGCTAATGTCCCTATGGTAAATTTAACATCTGATGAATGTAAAAATTTTCATAGCGCGACACAATGTCACATTTGCGAAAAACCATTCGTACAAGAAAATACACGCGTACGCGATCATTGCCATCTGACCGGGCGGTATAGAGGTCCCGCGCATTCAAATTGTAATTTAAATTATAAAGATTCTTTTTGCATTCCAATAGTTTTTCATAATTTATCCGGTTACGACGCGCACTTCATTATCAAGGAAATAGCTACAGCGTTCGAAGGGGAAATTGAAATACTTCCGATAACAAAAGAAAAATATATATCATTTACGAAAAATGTTAAACTTGCCGAAGAGAAATTGAAAAATAATATTAAATTGCGTTTTATCGATTCGTATAAATTTCTTACAACTTGTCTCGATAAATTGGCATCATTCTTGAATAAAGACAAACTCACAATTTTAAAATCTGATTTTCAAAATTTACCAAACGACGATTTCAATTTATTAACATGGAAGGGCGTCTTTCCGTACGAATATATTGACTGCGTCGACAGATTGCAAGATACGTGTTTACCACCGCGCGAATCATTTTATAGTTCCTTGACCGGTGACACGATATCCGAAAGTGATTACGCGCACGCCGAGAACGTGTGGAAGCGGTTCTCCATTCGAACGCTGGGCGAATATAGCGACTTGTATCTCAAAATTGATGTCTTGTTATTAGCAGATATTTTTGAAAATTTCCGCGAGAGTTGTATTAAAAGTTATGGGCTCGACCCCGAGTATTACTATACTCTTCCCGGATACACGTGGGACGCCATGTTGAAGCATACAAATATTACGTTCGAATTGCTTACGAACGTCGAAATCTTCAACGTATCTCACGTACTTTGATGTAAATAATTTGTACGGATGGGCAATGTGTCAACCCTTGCCCTATGCAGATTTTCATCGTGATTTTCACATTGGGATGGAAGATATGGCGCAGAGGCGATGATCGCAAAACCAAATTTTCATAGTAGAAGCGTGTTTCCGGAGAATCTGATCGCCGTTGAATTGCGCAATCTCGAGGTGAAATTTAATAAACCAATCTACGTGGGTATGTGTATACTCGACATATCCAAGATATGTTTGTACGAGTTGATGATACCTATGTATCGAGAGAAATGTAAAGTCATGTACACCGACACCGACAGTCTCATATATCACATCGAGTGTGAAGATGTATATGAGAATATAAAGCGCAACGTCGACAGATTCAATACCAGCGATTATGCGGTGGACAATGTGTACGGCATACCGCTCGCGAATAAAAAGATACCGGGTTTAATGAAGGATGAAAATAATGGCGCCATCATGACCGAATTCGTCGGGCTTAGGGCAAAAATGTACGCGTTGCGAGTAGATGGTAAGACACGAAAAAGGTAAAAGGCGTCAAGAGTAATGTCGTCGCGAGAACGATAACGTTCAACGATTACTCGCAGTGTTTGAACGAAGAGATTGAAATGACGCGTCAGCAGTCTTGTAAAAGATCTAAATTACACGAAGTATACACTATTCGCGAGACAAAAATTGCTCTAACTCCGTACGATGACAAGCGGTATATCGTACCCGAAACCACCGACACGCTACCGTGGGGACATTACAAAATACTGTTGTAAATAAAAATCATGTATATTTATTGTAAATAAAAAATTACGTATATTTATTGTAAATTAAAATTATATGTATATTTATTGTAAATTATATGTATATTTATTGTAAATTATATGTATATTTTATAAAGTGTACAATTTTATTTATATATTTGTAAAATATCTTTAATATTATGTATTATTGTTAACATATTTATAATATATTATTTTTAAATATCCAAGAATTGTGCGTTGCATCAAATCCCAGCCATTTCACATAAACCTCGTCGCCCTTTTTGCGTATTACCTTTTCCACGAGATGTATGTCGGGATTGGCAACGCGTTGTAACTCGTATTCGTAAAATCCGCCGGCGACGGGATTTCCGCGCGAATCTTTGAGTACGTAGGTCACTGGATTAGTTTTCTGCACTTTAACGATCTTAAACACTTCGGTCGACCAATTTGGCGTGTAACCTTTGTCAAAAATGGTCTTGAATTTACTCACGCGTACCGGATCGCTTACTTTGAATCTTGCCGGTGCCGCAATCTTTACGTTGTTGTATACCGTATTTAAAAGTTTATCGGCGATCGCGGGTGTAACATCGATAGGTCTCATGCCGATAGTGCGATGTTTTCGCGCAATGTACTCTCTAACGAGCCGGGACAACGCGTCGATCTACTTGTAATTTCCATTAAACGTAAACATTTTCCACATATTGCTCTTTAACGTTCGATTGAATCGTTCCACGATTGAGGCTTTCATGATAGAGTACGTCGAATAATGATTAATGCTGTGTTTCTTCACGAGTTTCTGTACATTTGCGTTGTAAAATTCTTTTCCTCTGTCGGTTTGAAAATTTTTCGGACATCTTCCATCGTCTCGAATTACCTTTGCGATAGCATCAGCCGTCTCGTTTCCAATCTTACTCTTGAGCGGTACAGCCCACGCATACTTGCTCAACACATCGATAACTGTGAGTATGTAGTTATAGCCTTTGTTGAATCGTGCATATGGACGCATCTCGACCACGTCCGCCTGCCACAAATCGTCGTATTTGCGTACTATGACACGTCTACGTGGGAAATTTTTTCTCGCTGGAGCATGCAATTCTTCCATGAGCAGCTGTTTTTCAGAGGTCTTTGGCGACATATTTGATCGAGGCATAATTTGCAATAATGAGATAATTCCTCCACATATATTCTTTATATATCTTTCTTTTCCTGCGCTGAATTAGATGTAGTCTGCACGTGAGTTGCATACCGAAGCATTTTCTGCATCTCATCCATCATTATTTGCAGCGTTTGCACATTTGTCTCGAGCGTGATTATTTTTTTCTCAAGTTCTTTCTGTCTGTCTTCCAAAAGCTTGACACGTATTTCCACGTACTGTTTGTTTGCTGCATCAGTATCATCTTCCGGTTGCGCGACGCGTCGTATCTTGCGCGACCTTGCGTCAAAGCCGGAGGCTGTCTGACACAGAGCATTATCGCGCACATAATTTCTTAGTAATCCATTCCATTGATAGTATGAGTTGTTTGGTGTTCCCAACGATAATCCAAATTTATTAATCGACATTTCGATACAAACAATAATGACAGACTGACTTGTTTCGCCGACGCATAGATTAATTTATAATAAGGCCAGCTTCGTAAAGTTCCTCGATAATTGATAATATTTCATTGTCGTGGGCATTGTTGCCGGCTTGACGCGAAGCTTCCAGCAATCGCAAGCGATCAACCAACTCGTTGGGATCATTCCAATGCACGTAATCGATCTTATTATCGTTTAACGTCATAGCGCGCGGTATGTTTATACCTCTTCCAGCTTTTTTAATAGAGATTAATGGTGCTATTATATTTTTATACTTGTATCCCTTGTTACTTAACACTGGATTACGCATATCATTGCCACGTCTATGCGCATTTGTCGCCAGTAATATATTTTTGTATTTAATTTTATCATCGTCATTGTATACGTCACCGTCGGGTATTCTCTTGAAAATCAACTCGTAGAGACCTGGTGTTCCCACGTATCTTATTCCACCGATAATTATATTGTCATCTTTAACCACATCAAAAATTTGATCACCAATCATCATTCCTTCGTTGCAATATTTAACACCGTAAACATAATCCATACTGTTATTTTTATCTTGACTCAAAATAGCTCCCACATATTTTTGCCCTAGTAGACCCAGATGTGTGCGCAATGTATTTTGACCCTCGGACGTTTGTAGCAGATGTTGAACCGACGTCACAAGCGTTTCAGGCGTGGTTTCGAAAACTTCTTCCACATACGGAGACGATCTTTCGTGCAATATTTGACTCGATTATACATCTTTTATCGGAGTAGAAGTAACCACATTCGATAATTGTTTCATTCGCTTACGTTTCGATTGATTTGGAGTAGAAGTTATTAGCGAATCGTTCAATGATATATTTGACCTTGTTCGCTTTGTTCCAGACTCTTTTTTCAGATGCTTGTCTTCGAGCATACTCGATGGTTCGATTTTCGCTTCATTAGATTCCACATTGATTGTATTTTCGACAAGTTGTTTTAGAGGTTCGATAATTGGTTTAAAGTGCCTCTCCAATGCGACGTCTTCCTCCATTTGACCGGTTTTTAAAGAACGATATTTTTTGCAGATTGATTCGCTAGTTTTTACAATCTCTCTCGCAATCTTCTCAGGAACGTCACTGTCAATCGTCGTCATCATGTTGCGCTTGGACGAAAATTTTTAGACGTTGCTCGATCGATGTATCGATAGCGACTAACCACTTTACGGTATTGCAAAATCGTTAAATCCTTTTCGATATCTTCCATTAGTCTGTTAACTGTCTTTATCAATCACTACAAATCCATACTTGTGTTGCCAGCATTTCTGACAAAATGCGCGAAAATCGCCGTAAGACATGTCAGTATTTACATGATCGTTGTTTACAAGTTTCAGGTTTGTACCATCTTGTTTAAATAAAATCAGTAAATTTGCATTGTCCCGTATAAGATGCTTGGGTATCTTGGCATACGTTTGACAAATATAGAAACAGTCGACGCTTGAGTGTCGACCCATTGCAAAGTACTCTCTTATCGTATCTTGCTTATCGCACGCCACGTCGTTAAAGATAAAAATAGTATTCGGAAGCGCCTCGCTCGATGGAATAACGTCATTATTATTAGACAATGTAAAATAATCAATTTCATCGATCGATAATAGCAAATTTTCCAAGTATCGATATTTCGGTTGTTGAAGCGATTTCGAATATACGTACACATTCTCGAAATGTACACTGTGTGGACTTTCTATCAAATTTATCAACACGTTAGTCTTACCGCAATTCAAAGGACTGCAAATGATACCGCGTATAGTAGTTGGTAGCATGTTTCCATGCTTGCGTAATTCTTTCTCGGACATTACTCGTGTTTTATCGTCAAAATTTATCACTTTGATTATCACGGACTTTATCCCGCTCCATACAAGCGTGGACGAGGGTTCTCAACAGCAGCCAAGAAAAAAAAATGTCAAAATAAAAATGCCTGCCGGTGTAACAACCAATGTACAATTGGAACAGCTTGCAAGTCGTATGCGTATACAATTTTTTAGAGGTGTTTTCATGCGCAATAATTTACCGATAAACGGTGTACGACGAAATGAGAGCGGTATCGTCAATTTGGATTTGGACGTCGATGGTTCCGGTACTCATTGGGTTGCGTATGCAAAGAGGGGAGATCGTGTAGTATATTTCGATAGTTTTGGAAATCTGCGACCGCCCAAGGAATTAGTGCGATATTTTGGACAGAATGTTGCAAATATAGAATACAATCACACGGCCTATCAAAATTATAATCAAAGTATTTGTGGACAATTGTGTCTTCGATTTCTTCAAACGGTCGATGATCGATATGAATTTAAAGCCTGACAATTCACCGTCGTGACTCAGTATTCGTTTGACAGTTTTCCAGCATGTCACTTACACTTACGTTGACCGGCAAGAGTAGCGCGCTTGCTGTAAATTACTTTCCAGCTATAGATTTAGACAATGGCGATTACGAGCTTGGTTTAATGGACTTTGAAACGTATCATACGATATCGAACGTGAATTCTTGGAATAATAAATTTTATTTTGATAACGACGATAAGGAAATTACGATTCCCGAGGGATCGTACGAATTACACGCTATAAACGAATATCTCCGACATGCAATTTTACGACATCGACGCGTAGTTTATTCAAACGATATTGTTGATGGCGAAGAACACGATGAATATCCAATAACGCTTCGCGCTAATCATAATACGCTAAAAAGTGAAATCAAATGTGTCTATAGAATAAATTTTAGTAAACCGGTCAACGTTGGATCGTTGTTGGGATTCTCGTCGAATCGTATATTACAGCCTCGGAAATGGCACGAATCGGATGTACCAATAAATATTATTAGCGTAAATATTATTTGTATAGAATGCAGCGTAACCACTGGCGCGTACAGCAATGACAAGCGCGTACACACGATACATGAATTTTCACCGAGCGTGCCGCCAGGATATAAAATATCGGAAACGCCAGCACTGATCATTTATCTACCGATCGTCGCACGGAGCATTACTGATTTAACGATACGCATTGTTGATCAAGAAGGACATTTGCTCGATTTTCGAGGAAAGGAAATTACCGTAAGATTGCATATACGGCGGCGGCAAAAATAAAGCCTTTGACAAATGAAATGCTTGTGTTGAACGGAAGCACGGAGCACGCGAGAGACAATATATTTGTGAGGGACAATATTTTTGCGAGAAGGCGAGTGACTGCTGTATCGGGTGACAATAATCAGATATCTGGTTGCGCTAAAAAGAAGCTCAGCGCGTTGAATCGCAAGTTTTTAAAATCATTGGGATTCGTCGTACGAAATACTTAACAATATGATTGACATCTTGAATATCGGAGGTGAGCCGATCTTTGACGACCGTATCATCACGATTGAGACTCATACGTACAATCCATACGCCAACACAACGCTTGGATATAGCGACGAGATACGGATACCGATACAACATCAAGATTTGTACACGTTACCATGTGAAAGTTTTCGATACGTCGAAGGAAAGTTGATGGTGCGTAAAGTAGCTGAAGAGGGAAGAGTGGTATTGGGAAACAATTGTGTCGCGTTTATGTTTGATGAACTTCGATATGAACTCGACGGTGTAGAGATTGACCGCAACAGAAACGTTGGAATAACTTCCACGATTAAAAACTATATCTCTCTAATAACCGAGAAAGGTAAAATCTTGGGGAATGCTGCGTGGAATATGTCACATAATGCTGTTGAATCTTACTTCAATTTTTGCGTGCCGCTAAACATACTATTGGGTTTTTGCGAAGGTTATAAGCGAATTGTGATCAATGCTCGTCACGAATTAATTCTGATACGTTCGCGCAACGATAACAATTGCATATTTGGACATGCTTCGGCTGAAGCTGATATCGAATTATTCAAGATACAATGGCGTATGCCACATGTCATATTGAGCGAGGACAATAAACTATCCTTGCTGCGCGCGTTGGAAAGTGGGCGATACTTGAATATCAGTTTTCGCTGTTGGGATCTATACGAATTTCTTCTATTGCATAATACGACCAAGCATTCGTGGACCGTGAAAGCCGCCTCTCAGCTGGAGAAGCCGCGATACGTGATCTTTGCGCTGCAGACTGGTAGACAAAATGCTGTGTCAAAAGATATTACTACATTCGACGACTGCAAATTGACCAACGTTAAACTCTATCTAAACTCGGAATTTTATCCCTGCGATGATTTGAATTTAGATTTCGATAAAAATAGATTCGCCCTCTTGTTCGATATGTACTCTCGTTTTCGCAAATCTTATTACGGATGTGATAATGATGATGTGCTATTAAACATTTCAAAATTTCTACATTGCGGTCCTCTCGCGGTTATCGATTGCTCGCGACAAAACGAGTCTGTCAAAAATTCCACCGTGGACGTGAGATTAGAGTTTGAGTGCAAGGAGGATATACCGACAAATACTACCGCCTATTGTCTCATCTTGCACGATCGCGTTGTCGAATATTGCCCATTGACCAACGTAGTTCGTAAAATTACCTAAATCAGCAAATATGCCCTCCAATGTCAAAATATAAAAAGATTGAAATTTTGACGATCGGCAACAGTCGTACATCGTTCTTGCAATTGTACGGTAATATTATCAGCATGATCGCGCCAACGTTTGTGGATCTGCAGGGATTCATTATCGGGAGAAACTTTGTCGTGAAGGAAGTAGCGATATTGAGAAATGGATCTGTTCTCTCTCATTACTTTTTTGCAAGTCCCGTACCATGGCGTGCGCTTACAAAATCTGAGAGATGTCAAGCTTCATGGCTAATCGGACATCACCATGGACCTCAATGGGAGGATGGAAACGTTCCATACAGCTTCGCTAGGCGTTTGATTACGAGAGCTGTGATGGGCGCGATGGAAGAGCAAGATGGAGCATCTCCTATCGTGTACGTTGAAGGACGCGAAAAACGAGAATGGCTGGTCGATATACTTGACGATGATGCGAGAAACAACGTTATTATTGAGACCTTGGATGCGAACTATGAAGATATCACTTCGTTAAATAAGCTAGATGTTATTAATACTATGCGCTGTGAAAAACATTTGAAAAAATTGCGCTTTACAAAATGTATTTAAAATATTCAATTGGTGGACGAATCATCATAAAGATTCATCCAAACATTATTTAGAATAAACTATTGTCAAAATATATTTTTGATCTCTTTTATTCTTCCCTTTTCCTCTTTCTTATCCCAGTACGCGAGTATTAAATTTCTGTACGTGACATTAGGTAGCAGCGTCAGCTAGTTAATTAAAATATAGATGTTACATTTCAGTACATGGACATAGACTTTAAATATTTGAATGGTGTATAAATAATTGTTTTGTCGTTCAAAGCTGTTCAATAACCGTTCAATAGTCGTTTATAGCCGTTCGATAGTCGTTCAAAGCCGTTCAAAAGCCGTTCAGCAGCCGTTCAATGAACGTTCAAAGCTGTTCAAAAGCTGTTCAATAGTCGTTCAATAGCTGTTCGATAGTAGTTTACATATTATAATTATATATTATTCATATTTAAAAGACTTTAGATATTTGCTCGTGGAAACATGCTAACTTTTGTTTTCTTATCAAGAGCTGAGAGTAAGCGTTCTTCGTAAGTGATACATCTCCTACTCTAAAATGTTTAATCCAGACAATGTCTATCCCGGTATGTTCGTCACAAAGTGTTTGACAATTAATAGAGAAGAAGTCTATTAAGTGTGTTCCAAGTTACGAGTGAGAACGCTACGTGGTAAAGCAGCAAAAATTTTCAAAAAATGCCATCGCTAATAGATTTAGTGTTACAACAAGGACGATTGAACGCGTCATGGTGGACGCAAGATTTAGCGATGGGGCTGTTGAAAACCATACTGAATCTCGTATTTCAAAACGTAAGTAATATTTGCGCATTTTATATCGTTTGTAATATATTAATTATTTGTAGTATATTATAATTTTGATTTATAGTATCGATATACGGGCGACATTCGGATTCCCGGATTTGTAAATATTGAGCACCGGCGATTTGTGAGAACGCTGCGACGCCATGAGCGGGAGATCGCCGCGGATGTCTGGGAGGATAACAGCCCCGACGGTCTCCACTTAGACTTAAGACGTCTTTTCGGCCTCGAGCCCTACGAGGAGGACGTAGAGGAATCGTGAGATGAGCCTCCGAACAAGAGGTCGAAGGGTTGATTGTAAGTATCTATTTCTAAAAATATTAAATACTAAAAATTAAATTAGTATACTTGTTCGAGGAAGTGCGGAACCTGTGGTCCACAATAAACTACTCGAGTTTTTGTGTACGCTTCTTTTATGAATTAAATAAACCTTTATCAAGTACAATTCTAATCCGCATTTCAATATTCAAGTCCGAGTTAATTGCCGAGGTACTTATTCGTTTCAGTATTGTCGATAAGCGAAGGCTGCGAAGGATCCGTATCGAATTCTTGCGAGCGATTGAATTGGGCCACGTGCTCTGCCCCTTTTTTCTTTCTTCCTAGAAGGTTCCTCCTCGCGCAACCGTCAATTCACATCCGGAGTGCGCGGATGAGAACCTTCCAGAAATTCGGAGACCGATTCCGCGAATCGCAAAGCGGCGTATTTTTCTCGCGCGTCAGTGGGCGCCGATCATTGGGCGCTCCTAATATCGTGCGCCGATGCGTGACACGCGCTCCTTACGCAGGATACAGCGCGTGTGCGTAATCTTACGTCACGCAAATGGAGTATCGCGGTAACTTGCGAACGCTCGCTTGGCGCAATTCCGAACATGCCGCCCGCCTCGTCTTGTGAAGCAGACGACAAACTCCTGTGAGCGGGACGTCGTGTCGCGCGCTTCTCGCGCTGCTGACGAGTTACAATGCGGCTTCATCGGAATGTCTAGTTGTGTGTTATACTGTTGAATGAGTACGTGCGTGTGACTGTGGTGAGAGTGTGTCAGTGCGTGAGTAGTAATTCATTTGTGTAGTGCATCGCGATGACTTAATGTGCGCCGGTGAGGTTAACTTATCGTCGCAATTACCACGTGTGGTGATTGTGTAACACCGGTGCCTCGTCGCCACAGATCTGCGGTGATCGCATTGTTACTCGTGAGAACAATTTGAATAAACCATGGTGAAGGTAATGTTTCACTCTACTATGAGCACGCAAGTCTGTATACCCGCATATTTTGACCAGCATAATTTAATGTCTGTTAGCGGTGGTTACGACGCGTCGGGTTGGTCCGTCCGTTCGATCGGAAGTAGCACGAGCTTCGCGATCGGCCGTTTCAGTTCCGACATTGCTGTTCGGACCGTGACAACGCTCACAAGGCCATCGTCGCCTGGGTGGACGGCGACTATCCTGGCGAGGGGCTACTTGGTCGGCGGCGTGCTTTCGTGTTGCAGTAGACACAGTTGACCAGGTTTGAATGCCGATGCTGCCCCCCTCCACTTTGGTCTCGTTACCAGTCCTTGGAGGTATTCTCGTGTCCAGCGTGCCCAAAAGTGATCCCTCATTTGTTGTAGCAGTTGCCATCGTGAGAGCCGAGTGGCAGGTACGTCCAGCAACGAAGGTTCCGGCAGGGCTGCGAGGGGAGCCCCGATGAGCAGGTGCCCTGGTGTGAGCGCTGTGAGGTCTTCCGGGTCATCTGTTATCGCGCTCAAAGGCCTTGAGTTGAGGCACGCCTCTATTTGTGACAGCAAGGTAGCCATCTCTTCATAGGTAAGCGCTGCATCTCCTATCACTCTTCGTAAGTGGTGCTTGGTGGATTTAACAGCTGCCTTCCATAGGCCGCCAAAGTGAGGAGCCGCAGGGGGATTAAATCTCCACACTACCCTGTTGTTGGCCATCTCATCTGTGATGGATTGGCCTTCCCGGGCGCTCGCCGCAAAGAGCCTTCGCAACTCTGCGTCTGCTCCAACAAAGTTGGTGCCGCAGTCGCTGTACAGCTCTGAGCATGGACCACGGCGTGCCGTGAATCGCCGGAATGCTGCAATGAATGCTTCTGCAGTGTAGCTGGAAGCGACATCGAGGTGTACGGCTTTTGTGCTGAAGCACACGAAAACGACCAGAAATGCTTTGCTCCTTTTGTGCCCTCGTCCCGGCGACGTCCTCAGGAACACTGGTCCTGCGCAGTCCACTCCTGCGATCTGAAAGGGTCTCGCGGGGTTGACTCTTGTTCTCGGGAGGTCCCCCATGAGCTGTTCAGCCGTTGCCGCCCGCCATCGTACGCAAGTGATGCAGCGCTGGATGCACTGCTTTGTGAGGCTCCTTCCCCGAGGGATCCAAAATCGCTGGCGCACCAGGCTCAGAGTCAACTGTGTGCCCCCGTGAAGTGACCTCCTGTGGCATGATTCCACTACCAACCTGGAAAATTCTGATTGCGTAGGCAAGATGGCGGGATGTTTCTCGTCCGCGGAAAGGGGGGAGTGTTTCATCCGGCCCCCGACTCGCAGGACTCCCTCTTTATCTAGAAAGGGATATAGACAGGTTAGTGCGGTTTTACTCGTGAGAGGTGTTTTGGCGGAAATTGCCTTTATTTCCTTATGATAGTGTGCGGCCTGGACCCAACGAATCCAGAGTGCTTCCGCCTCGCCCATCTCCTCGGCCATGAGGTGACGGCCTCTTTGGTCGGTTGGCTCCGAGGGTCGACCTCGAGATAGCCATCGTCGACACCACGCTGTCACCCGAAGCAGTTTGTGTAAACTAGAACATCTCTTGAGTAAGTCGTGTTCCTCTGGAGGTGAGCTCGTCGTTGCAGCCATCACTGTGATCTTCTGTTCCACTTCACAGTTCGCTGGTGGCGTCATGGGGCGGCTCGGTGCCATCATAGTGGGGCTTCTCAGAAATGATGGCCCCGTCCACCACAGCTGATGTCTCACGAGCTCACTCGGCAGGAGACCTCTCGAAGCGCAGTCCGCCGGGTTGTCCTAGCCCGGAAGGTGGTTCCAATGTGCTTCAGGAACGAGGCGCTGGATCTCTGCGACCCGGTTCGCCACGTAAGTTTTCCATTTCACCGGGTGACCCTGAATCCAGCCCAGTGCCACCATTGAGTCGGTCCACAGGTACATGGGTGCGTCTTGAAGATTGAGCACCTTCACCGTGTGCTGCACCAGCTGGGCCAGAAGCATTGCCGCGCACAGCTCGAGACGAGGTAACGTCACCTGTTTGACTGGAGCTACCCTGCTTTTAGCTGAAATCAATGAAATGTCCGACTGACCTTCGTTTTCTGATTTTAGGTACACAACTGCGGCATACGCGCGTTCAGATGCGTCGGCAAATCCGTGTACTGTCCGGGTGATTCCCTCCGGTCCCTTTGTCACGGCTTTTGGAATTTGGATCCGTTCCAGCATTGGTAGCTCGCTCTGGAATAAGCGCCACTGAGCGGTTTCTTGTTCTGGCAGTGGAGCATCCCACTCCAGGCCCAACAGCCACGCCGTCTGGATGGCGATCTTAGCTCGGATGGTCACCGGCGTCAGCCAGCCGAGCGGGTCAAACACTGAGCCGTCTGTGACAGAATGGACCGCTTTGTTATGACCCCTTCCTCTGGCCGTTTGACAATGAAGGTGAAGCAGTCTTCCCCCGGATTCCACTGCAGCCCCAGTGTGGAATGAGTCATCTCCTGAGCCGACCAAGCACGGGGAGCAATCTGCTTCCTGTCTTCGCCAGGTATCGTCGCTGTCAGTCGTTCGGAGTTCGATGCCCATTTCTTGAGCGGGAAGCCGCCCGCCTTGCACAGTCCAACTAATTCTATTTGAATTTGCAGCGCTTCCTCTTCCGTATCCGCCCCCGTGAGTACATCATCCACATATACATCCCTTTGTAGCACTGCTGAGCCTTTGGGATATCTGTGGGCTTCGTTGCGGGAGAGCTGCTGCAGCGTGCGAATAGCGAGGAAGGGAGCACAAGCAAGCCCATACGTTACTGTGTTCAAGCGGAATTCTGATATTTCCTGGTGAGCGTCCTTCCTCCACAGTATTCGTTGCAGGTCCCTGTCAGCCTCGTGGACAATGATCTGCCGGTACATTTTTTCCACATCGGTGGCCAGTACATACCGATGCCAGCGCCACCGGAGAAGGATGTCTGTGAGGGCCGGCAGTAGATTCTTTCCAACCAGGAGATTCTGGTTGAGTGAAGTGCCCGAGGATGTCGTCCAGGATCCATTGAAGACTACGCGGAGACGTGTTGAGGAGCTGGACTCCTTGAGCACTCCGTGGTGCGGAAAGTAACAGATTTTCACCTGGCGACTACCCGCATCTGCTGGTGACATGTGTTTTAGGTCTTCATACGTGGCCATGAATTCCTTGTACATGCCTTCGAATTGCTTTTCTTTCAGGAATCGCTTCTCACTGCGCAGAAGCGAGCGAACTGCAGCCCCGCGGGTCTCCGACAGATCGGGCAGCGGCGACACCACTGGCAGCCTTACCGTGTATCGACCGTCGGAATCCCGCGAATGAGTGTTGACGAACTGCTCTTCGCATTCTTGTTCCTCCCGGCTGAGTGGTGTGGGAGAGGAAGGGAGCTCCTCCTGCTCCCAAAATCGACGGACTAGGGCGGAGAGAGGCTCGCCAACTGAGCATTGGTGAATGGCGACCCGTTCCTCTTCTTCTGCCGACTTGATCCGGCCTGAGAGGATCCACCCAAAGATGGTTCTCTGCGCCACTGGTTGCGACCTGGAGCCTCGACGCACACCGTCACGCAGGATTGCGGAGTAGACGTCTGCTCCCAACAGGACGTCTATCGAGTCCGAAGCCGTGAAGTCGGGGTCCGCTAGTTCGAGTCCCCGTATGTGTGTCCAGTCGCTCGATGTTGCATCCGCTTCTCTCACATAACCGGTTAAGCGCGGTAGCACTAGCGCTGTTGTCGTCACGGAGTTGGTGCCCGTGCGCGACCAGACGCTCAGGGCAACGCGGCCCTTCGCGGTTCCCGTTTGCTGGCCTCCGACTCCGAAGACCGCCACTGAGGTAAACCGACGCGTAAGCCGCAATCGTTGCGCCAATTTCTCTGTTATCATGGTCGCTTCTGATCCTTGGTCGATTAACGCTCGTGCCTCTTGCAGGTTCCCAAAGCGGTCGGCGACCCGAATGCGGACAGTCGCAAGAAGCACCGTCGTCTGTCGTTGGGCTGCGCTGTGCATGACGAGTGATGTCTTCGCGGCATCCGACTCCACGTGAGCCTTGCGGAAGGCGTCGTGGAGTGAAGTGTGGTGCTTCTCGGAACACACCGAGCATAACCTTCTGGATGGGCAGTCCGTGATCTTGTGCCCACCCAGACAGTTTACACAAAGGTGATGTTCCACGACGCATTGTCTTCTGTCCCTTGCTGTCTTCCCCCTGAATTCGTCGCACAACATGAGCGTGTGCTCCTTCTTGCAGAGGCAGCACCTCGCGGGTCCGGCTTCTCGCTTCTGAGTGAGGTGGGTACGAGTAGCCCTGGTTGGTTGTTCGCTCGGCTTGGTCACGAAGGGTTCACCGCGCGCGGGCTGAAGCGCGTCCAGTGTTTGCAAGCGGCGTTCTAGGAAGCGCTTCAACGCGACAAAGCTCGGAGGATTCGGCGAGTCACTCACGGAGTTTTCCCACTCTCGACGAGTGCGAGGATCGAGCAGCTCCACTATGGTGAATACGAACAAGTCTTCGCTGCTCGTTATCGGGCGTCCTATGCTCTCCAACGTGCCCGCCGTCGTGGATACGCCGTGGAGGATTTTACGAAGTTCTGTCGCGGACTCGGACTTCATTTTCGGTAGCGCGGTAAACTTGGACAGACACGACCGCACTAATAGTCTTTTATTGTCAAATTGTTCGCACAAGGTTGTCCACGCGCGTTGGTAGTTCTCCGTAGTCGTGGGCAGGTTTTTTATCAGCGCCTCCGCATCTGATTTTAGGCTTACCTTGAGGTAGTGCAATTTCTCGACCTCGTTGAGACTGCCATCCTTGCCTATGATGGACTGAAACAGGTCTCGAAATGCGGGCCAGTCTTCAAATCTCCCTGAAAACTGCGGCAGCTGGATTCTGGGAAGCGTGGTACGAGATGGTGTCGAATCTGACCTTGACGCTGAGGATGTGGTGGCCTGGCTCTGTGAGATGAAACGCGCGACGTAATCCAGCAGGATGCCCTTCTGCGTAAGGTAAGCTTCTTCCACAGTGCCCCAGTAATCCTTCTTGACGTAATCGTGTGTTTTCGCCAACTCCCGGTGTTCGCTGCGGATGACTTCATGTTGGGCCTCGAACTTGGACCAGTAGTTGTCCAAGATGGTCGTACGTGATTGAACTGCGCCCTGGGTAATGTTCGCCTGACCCAACTTTCTCAGATTTTCCACGGTGCGTGCTATGCGACCGTGTAATTTCCGTTGGCTTTGGATTAGATCGTCAAAGAGTCCCTCCATTTTCAGATGATGTCGTATTCAAGAGACACTTCACCACTGCACTGATGGATACACAGGCACTCGTACGAGGATAAAGCACGTGGCTGTATTCCGATCTCCGGCTCGAAGGACCAAAATGTTCGAGGAAGTGCGGAACCTGTGGTCCACAATAAACTACTCGAGTTTTTGTGTACGCTTCTTTTATGAATTAAATAAACCTTTATCAAGTACAATTCTAATCCGCATTTCAATATTCAAGTCCGAGTTAATTGCCGAGGTACTTATTCGTTTCAGTATTGTCGATAAGCGAAGGATCCGTATCGAATTCTTGCGAGTGATTGAATTGGGCCACGTGCTCTGCCCCTTTTTTCTTTCTTCCTAGAAGGTTCCTCCTCGCGCAACCGTCAATTCACATCCGGAGTGCGCGGATGAGAACCTTCCAGAAATTCGGAGACCGATTCCGCGAATCGCAAAGCGGCGTATTTTTCTCGCGCGTCAGTGGGCGCCGATCATTGGGCGCTCCTAATATCGTGCGCCGATGCGTGACACGCGCTCCTTACGCAGGATACAGCGCGTGTGCGTAATCTTACGTCACGCAAATGGAGTATCGCGGTAACTTGCGAACGCTCGCTTGGGGCAATTCCGAACAATACTAATAAGACTTTTATTTTTCTGTTTCAGAAGGAGCGCCGCCTTATTATTATATTATACATATTTTATATCTTTTTGTATATTTTATATTTTTATATTATTATTATTACGTTTTATTATTATTTTTGACACACACACACACACACATTTATATGATATACACACAATTATTAAATAAATATTATTATTATTATTATATTAAAAATGTCGATTATTTCTGCATCTCCTTCTTTCCTTTTCCTACTCGTACATGCCTCGCATTATCTCTCTCACACCGCCTTGCGAACTCCGTATCATCCACGTGCATGCATCGCGCTATTTCTCTCCCAAGTGCATGCGGATGCTATCTCTCTCCCAAGTACATGCGGACGCTATCCCTCTCCCACACATTACGAACGCCTCGCGCCATTTTTTTCCCACGTGCATGCAAACGCTATCCCTCTCCCACACATTACGAACGCCTCGCGCCATCCTTTTCCCACGTGCATGCAAACGCTATCCTTGTTTTACGCCTATATGGACGCCTCGCGCTATCCTTCTCCCACGCCCATAGAATATCAGTAGTGCTATCCTTCTCTTACACATTGCGGACGCCTCGCGCTATCTCTCTCACACCTACTCACGGCATCGTACCTTCGCGTTCCCTCTTCCTCGCGGGTCCCTCGCCTACTGTTTCGCCGCGGTCCCCCTCCCCCCCTCACCGCGGCCCCCTCGCCTACCGTTCGCCGCGTTCCCCCTCCCCCCTTTCCGCGGCCCACGCGCCTGCCGTTTTGCCGCGGTCCCCCTCCCCTTTCTCCGCGACCCCCGCGCCATCCGTTTCGCCGCGTTCCCCCCGCGTGACGTCATACCCCGCGCGCCGGTTTCCCCTCGCCCCTCACCCCCCCCCCCCCCTCAGACGATCTGAGTTAGAACCGGCCTAGATATACTACTGAGACCGACAACGTCTTGCGCCGCGACTGTGAAGAACATTTTATTTCCTCCCTCTATCGATACCGTGGCTATGAATTATGGTCCCGAGATGGAAAAAATTGCAAAAAGAGAATTGGCCGTAACACTGAACAAGGAGATTAAAACTTGCGGATTATTCATTCATATTGAAAATCCATGCTTGGGTGCTTCTCCTGACGGATTCATAGATGAAGATGGTCTGGTAGAAATAAAATGTCCTCTGTCAGCTGAGCATTTAACAGCGGAAGAGGCCATAAAGACGCTGCCTCAACTAAAAGGCATCTTTGATAAGAGCAATGCAGATAAAATGAATCGGAATCACCGATTTTTCTATCAAGTTCAAGGCCAGTTAAATATACCGCAGCGAAATTATTGTATTTTCGCTGTGTGGACGCCAAAAAGCATGAAAATAATACGTGTAAATAGGGATAATGTATTTTGGAGTAATCAAATGCTGCCCTTTTTAACACGTTTTTATTACGATTGCATGCTTCCAGAAATCTTGGATAGTCGGCATAATAGACATATGCTAATTAGAAATCCAAGATATATAATAGAAGCTCAACAAAAAGTAGGCAAAAAAATAATTAATGGAAAATGTCTTCGACAATGTAATATAGAAGACGAAAATATTATCGACGAAAATAAATATTTCGAATCGAATATTGTTCCAATGGAAGCAACTATTACTGCTGTTACTGCTCTGAGTACAGAACAAGATGACGATTGCATCGTTGTTAGTTACTCACAAAATGAAGAAGTGCTAACTGAAGACGACATGGCAAAACAAAAAGTTTTTCGATAACTCGATTGTTCCTTTTTATTTAGTAAAGAATAACGTATTACCTGAATATAGCAAAATAAATGACGAATCATTAGATCTATTTTTACGCGTCGTAAAAGATAATTCTCCTTTTGAAACACAAAGTGTGCTATATTTTGAATATCCTCATATAATTGAAGCAAGTCGTAGTGACAAAAGCTTACAAATTATTGGAGGAAATTGCAGTGATCACTGGTGATGTATATTTTTTGATGGCACCAAACTTCAAGTGTACTACAGTCTACACAGTTGTACATACGACAAATTAGTGTCTAAAGAAAAAAATTACATTCATCGTCGTTATCCACAAATAAGTGCAAATAATATAATATTTGGAAAGGTTCACGTACAACCTAATGGCACATGTTGTGGAATTTATGCTGCAGCTTTCGCTACAACTATAGCCTTAGGAGGAAATCCTTCTAATGAGAAATATTCCAATAACGTGGAATATATGAGGCAACATTTTCTTAAAATTGTAGCAGAAAATAAATTGCTGCCTTTTCCAAAATAAAAAAAATTTGTCATTATCCGATAAATTTATTGTTATATTGTAATGAATATTGTTGGAAAAAGATGCCTAAATGCAAATGTCTCGTTTGCAATAAAATCGGAGAGACGAAAAAAAAACATATTATGGTTGCGTTCTCACGGGATTGGGCGATGGAGAGGCCCATTCTATCCTCGATACATATATTATATACCCAGCAAACATCGAATATATCTGCTATATAACATAGATGTAACATGTGCACTTTAATTGTGTACATGTTATATGTATAACAATCATATCTTGATTTGCTGGATTACAATTTATGCAGTACAGTTCGAGAAAATTGAACTAAATATATTATAATATTTTAAAATATATTATATATGGATATAAATATATTATACATATAATTTTGAATATGATGATAAATCTTCATCATCGATAGTATATCGATATAATTGATATAATTGAGGACTAATGAGTAATATATAAACTTCTTCACTATAAAAGTGAATGTTTATATATTCTTATGACATAAGTATGCACATATTAAAAGTTACATTTATATAAATATTAATATAAATATTTATAAATGCTAACACATAAATACTCTGTCCGCAAAACATTGCAACAAAATTTTATGATTACAATATTTTGGATATTTATAATATACAAAGGGCTCCTTTTCATCGGCAATTTTCGTGAGAACGCAACCAAAATATTTTATTTATTATTTTCATATCTGCGATTATAATTTGCAAACAAGATTGAGGCATCTTTTTTCTGGCCATATTGTTACGAGTATCAGGATAGATTTTTTTAATCATAATTTCTTATCACTTTAAAAAAAGCAGCAGATTATTTCTTCCTATAATATTACGAAACCGTTTCCTCATACTCGAGTATATGTAAAGATCTTTACATCCTTGGAATATTTTTTCTCATAAGGATTACTTCCTAATAACGAAGATGTATATATTTTCTCTCTTTAGCTACCAACTTGTATATACACGGTCTGATAGACTATTATATACGCGAAATTCGGTGCCATTAAAAAAAGAAAAAAATACATCGCTAGGAATTATAATAATAATTCCTTCCAACAATTTGTAAGCTTTTATTACCATATATGATTGGTTGCAATCATATGAAGGAATACCAGATATTGCACACTTAGTCTTTCAAAAACGGAAGTTTCTTTAAATTCTGGAATAATTGTTTTTTAATAACCAGAATATTCATGCACAAACCGGATATGATATGAAATATTTTTTAAACCAACCAGCACACTAATAAAAATCGCCTCTGGGATAAAATATATTTTTAATAACCAGAGCGCACATGCAAACCGTTTCTGGAATAAAATATTTTTTAAAACAACCAGCACACGAATAAAAATCGCCTCTAGAATAAAATGTTATTTTTTTAATAAGCAGAGCGCACATACAAACCGTTTTTGGTGGGAAATATTTCTTTTGACAATCACAGTTCACAAATTGATCGCTTCTGGGATACATTCTTGAACCAAAGCGTACATGCAAAACGTTTTTGGTGGGAAACATTTCTTTCGACAACCAGTTCATGAAATGATCGCTTTTGGGATACATTCTTCAACCAAAGCATACCAAATAAAATTAATTTAAAAAAAAGAAATTTAGAATATTATATTTTTACATAATATTACATTATCATATTTATATTTTTGAGTAGACTGCATGGAAATTAAATTAAATAATATCTACAACATATTAGTATATAGTATACATTAAAACAATTCCTTCTAAAATTATGGTATATAAATATGATATACTAACTTTTTGACTCTTATTCTTTTTAAGGAAAGTCTGCGGGCAAGCGTCTCTCGAAAGTTTTATTTTCGTCCCAGTATGTAGGGGGACACACTATTAAAACCACACTACAAAATCATAACACTCGTTTTTTAAATTCAACGCGTTATAACAGTTGAGCGTATTTCTGCGGTAATGTCCTGTTATGCGTATGTACACAACACGCGCGATTGAGTATCTGCCGCGCACTGATATGATCGCGTGTATCTGCCTGCATGTGTCTGGGCATGGTACAGTCGACTTATTCCTCGATATATACATACATACTTACATACATGCATGCTACAAATATCGCGTAATAATAAAAACAAATGCGCATCTTTATAAACGAAAATTCTCTAACCGAATAAAAAAATTATTTTCATATTGATTAAAATTAATTCGATATATAAAACCATTATTCATAAATATTCTACGACAAAAATTAAATTTAAAAATTTTTGCTTTAAAAAAAGTTTATTTTCTATAAATATAGGCAAGTTTATACAAATATGCAAATATTTGGTAACATAAGAGGATAAAATATATCAAATTTTCTTTTCTCATTTATAAATTACTAAATATAACTATGAATAATAATAAATTGTCATAAAGATTATATATATATATATATATTATGCTCCTCGCACATTCGTTTACACGTTCATTCACGCTGCTCTCTCTCTCCCTCTCTCTCTCTCTCTCTCTCTTTCTTTGCTCGTTTTTTTTATTGTATTCTTTCTTTTCCATTAGTATATTCTCTTATTTATTTGACTTTTATTCTTTTTATTCTCGTCCTCTACATAATAATAATTATTAGTTTAATCATTAATTTATTCATCTTTATTTTATAAAATATAAATGAAATATTGTGTATTATAAATAGAAAAAGTAATTAATTATGTGTATTTTTGTATGTACATGTGTTGTATTTAATTATAATTAAATAAAAAAAGAAAATAACTTATTGTTGTATATCTCATTTATGCCTTACCCACACGGAACATGACATCCATTAGACGGCCATATAACCTCCATAGCTCCATGCGACATCTATCTCCACAGTGGATATTGTATAGATTTCTAATAGAAATCCATATTATCTCCACGGTAGACGTCGTCTCTAAATCCATAATAGATGCCCATTAGACATCTGTTATGGATGTATGATAGATTTATACACATGTTCTAACAAAGTAAAATTTAATTTTTATTTCTCTTATTTAAAATTTTCATTGTTAGTCAATGTTTTGAAAGTATACTTAAAAATTTGTTGTGATATTATATATTCTATTTTTAATTTATAAACAATACAAATTTTTATTGAAATTTTTTATTAAACTTTAAAATATAATTAACAAAATTTTAAGATAAAGAATTTTCTTCGATATCAAAATTTTTTACACAATTCATAACATATATCAGCAATTTATTACTAAAGGAAGAAAATTCTTAATTTTTAGATTGAAACTAGAGATAATTGAATTATTCATATTATATAATTGGTTTGTGTTTCGTAAAATCAAAAATATATTGTTTTTAATACAATTATTTACGCAAACAGGAAAATGAATAAGTAATACATATCCAACCATTTCTACACAATTTTTTTTTTAATTATTGCCTGTAAATGTATTGTATATAATTTTTTATTGAAAAGAAAAATATTTTTTCGGTTTTATTGATAAATTTGAATTAAGTTATAATTGTATATATTATCATATATAACCGATATGAAATAAAATTGCAAATATTTTTAACGGTACAATTAATAAATTAAGAAGATTTCGCACTTTTTCGATCAGTCGGTTCTATTTTTATCTTAATAGTAAAAGGAAGATAATTGTAAACACACAAAAATGAAAAAATTGTGAAAAACCTTTTTCTATTTATTGTAAAACCAATAACAAGTACAAATCATATAAATAAGAAATATTTTGCAGTAATTGATGATAACACACGAATCTGTGTCAATAAAAATTTCATAAAATAAAAATTTTTATTAACACAGATGCATATGTTCGATTATTATATGCAATCTTAATATATTTATAATGCGCGTAACTCGAAAAACTATATAACTTTTATTATTAATTAAAATGTGGATGTAAATTGTCCATGCACATCTGAAACATATGTAAAATCTATTATAATAGGCTTATTTTTAGACAGTAAGCGAATTGACCAATCATAATCGAGATTCACTAGGGTTATTTCGAGAGTACTCAATTGTGATTGATCAATTCGTTTACCGTCTAAATCTTACTGTTTTTATATTTTTCTCTTTAATGGCTCTCAATACTGAAAATTTATAATTTACATAACATATACTATTGATTTTCAATATTAGCAGTGAATATCAAGACCCAGTCCATTCTACTTAAAGCCAATGGCATTTACAGAAACATAAGCAATAGTAGTGTACAAATAGTGTCGGATATAACCTATAATTAAAGAGCCATGCAAATTTAATTTCAATATACAGTGATGAGCGTGAATGGTGAGTATAGATACATATAAAAATCTAAACATATAAAATATAAACATTATTCTGAATACGAGTTTAGAGAATTGTGTGTTAAAACAATAATATATTTCTCCCCTTCTTATCTTTTCGCTATATCTTCTCATATTTTATATTAATTTTTTTTTTTTTAGGATGTCTCAGACTTGCGATATAATAAGCTATTGGAAACTTGCACATCGGATTTCATCATTGACTATTTCATAAAAAGAGCTGAAAACAAACTTACGTACATTATTGCAAGTGAAAATAACTGCGAAATATGCAAATAATTCTATAACACAACGTACAATAGAATTTGTATGTAATATGTTGCCAGTAATGATTAAAATAATTAATATTTCATACCTTTTGACATTACTAATATACCTTTCCAGTTCTTTATTCTGATAAATTAGAAACGTTGCCTTCGCATCTATGGGTCCGCTTCTTCTCATTTTCATGTCTCGCTTTTGAATGTCGAAACCACTCTATAACCCTTCGTTGTATTTTGCCCTGATCGGAATCTGGGATATTGTGAAGTATGGATCCTAAAAATATTTTCATTATTTTAACTTTTTCTTCTATACTAATTGATTGATGACTATAGTAATTCATAGTGTATTATCTTTGTTTAATAATGATTTCTAAGTATACAATGTAAAAATGGAAATAAAATTTAATTCATCAAAAACTTTTTAATTTGATTAAAGTAGTAATCATAAATATATCTATATATGATACAAATGTTCCATGGCAAGTTATTGAAACTAATTAGCTGTCATTTTTACACGCACATAGAGAGGAAAAAAAATAAAATATCTTCTAACAGAAGATATTTTGCAGTTGTATTTACATATAAACAAACTTACTGAAAATAACTTTTATTAGTTCCAATTTATGTAGTGGCTCTTTTCCGCGTCGGCCTTCCCAGTTATATTTCTCCGCCAATTTATTTGAGAATGTTTTATACAACGTTCTCTTTACGGCATCATCGACGCATGTTCCTCCGATAGATTTGATATATACCCGCTATAAGGTAAGAGTAAAAGTAATATATTATTAGATAAATAAAGTAATGTCTTTTTCTTAACAATCTTCAATCATTTTCTATAGCAATTTTAAGTGGTTAATATCTCTGATAATATTTAATAAATAATTAATAATAATTTTAAATGATTAATATATCTCATGAAATGTGATAATCTTATAAGTAAAAAAACCAGCTTTTTACGCTTAATTATTTTAATTGGGATTATTTATATGTATAAAATTAAAATAGGGATTAAAATTTCTGAAAAGGACATACAATGTTTTTACTGTGGAAAAGTTTACCTAAGATTGATTATATAATGTACTTATAAAAGATCTGATAATAATTGTGAAATACATATGTATAAGTACTCTGCGTTGATACCACTGCTT
>NW_027223340.1:2126292-2480643 GCF_030449975.1 Polyergus mexicanus
AAGCAGTGGTATCAACGCAGAGTACTCCTCAAAGTATGTATTGTATATAGAAAACCTATATAATTTTAAATTATTGACTTATAAATAATTTTATAAATTGGGATATGTTATTGAGGTTGTATTACACACATTTATAACTAAAATCTAAGGGGTCTCAAAGTATACGCTTGACATATATATATATATATATATATATATACGAATATACAAAAGATCTTTTAATAAACGATAACTTTTAATAAACGAAACTAACTTCAAAAGCATTAAATTCAATTAGGAGATACAAGCGAAAAGAATGAAACAATGAACAATGCAAATGTAACGTTATTAACTAACAAATGCGCGTCCCGTATGAACATAGCAAAATGGGACATTGGTACACGCTTTAATATAATAGTTTTAAGTACACATACATTTATATATGCACACCATAATGTTTAACTTTATATTATTTTATATCCTTTATTTAGTAGCATTGAGAATCTTCATACGCATTTATATACTCTATACTACGCGCACACGAATCCTATATAACGTGGCGTTTTTCAATATTAATAATGCGTTTAATAATAAGAAGCTAGGAGTACAGGAAATAATATTTTATTCACTGTAGCATTATAAGAGTTTTATAAGAGCCTTAAACTATGCATGGTATGCGGACTATCCGTCGATCGATATTCTTATCCGCCCGCTCGATAAGATTAAGCCGGACAAACAAGTTGGAATGTTGCGAGGCTACGATATAGCTGTCCTTCTTGCACAGAGATCCCTACCAGCGGCGCTTCCACTTGCCGTTGCTCCCGCCCATGGGTCTCCCACCAGCATCAGGAAGCCTAAGGCAAAAGCATAGGAAGAATATTCCACCATCTACAATGAGGCGATCCCACTGCAGCATCTCTCCCACCAGCACTTGAAGACCGGATGAGCTCAGTGCAAGTCCGACGTCCAGCATTACTATTCGCAACGGCAAACTGTTAACACGTTTACTATTATCGAGCTCCGAATTCCTTTGTCAAGCGTCAGTAATCCGGCGTTACGCGTCGTCAAACTTCTGTACAAGTGTTTAAGACTCTTAGATATACTCAGAAACGGAGTTTACCAGCCGCTAGCATAGCGACTGTAATAATAATAGAAATTTAACGTTGAGTATAAATAAAGTGATTCTTTTTATATTGCAACGATTCATAATTATTTAACGACCGGCCATTCCTACATCCTCGATCGGCCGTAGTCCACTGTAGTCAGCAGACGCAGTAAATTCTTTGGAGCCTTCGGAAGACCATCCGTAAGAGGAAATCCAGTGTGTTTAGAAAACATCATACAGCACGTATTTAGATACAAAAATCTGGTGAGTCAAGGTAATACCGATTTCACAGCGACAAGTTATAAATCTTCTGGTCCCCGGTAGACCCGGTGAATGCAGTGTGACTGAAAAAGAAACAAAACATCTTAAGAAATAATCATTTTATTCTATTTTAAATACTTAAACTCTAGATTAAACACAGACTCACTACTACTATTATTTCAATTGATATAGTCACGTTTTAAGAGATTACTTAGCATTAGTAATTCAAATTAATATTTTTTTTATTAACTTCGGACACTGAGACGTGACATAGTCTCCATTCTTTTCTATAATGGTTTTCCACGATCTATAAGCTTGTCGATTCCATTTTTGAAGAAAGAACATGGTTTTTTTTGAAAAAAGTTTGTAAGGTGGTTCTCGACAGCTTCTTCGGAATTGAGATTCTTGCCATTTAAACTATTCTGCAAAGACCGGAACAGATAAAAATCTGAAGGCGCAATATCTGGTGAATATGGCGGGTGCTGCAGAATTTCCTATTGCAACTCCTGCAGTTTTCCTGCAGCTTATTGCTTTCAGTCAGAAGATGCGGCACCCTTGTATCAAGCTTGGAAATGTATCCAAGCTTTTTTAAATGACGAAAAGCGGTTGAATTATCGATGTTCAGCCTCTCAGCAATATCCTCAGTTGTAATCCTTGGGTTTCTTTCCTCTAAGGCATGCACAATGTCATCATCAATGCCAGAAGGCCGTCCAGAGCGGGGTTGATCCTCCATGTTGAAATCACCATTTCGAAATCTGCCAAACCACTTTTTGACTGTTCGGAGAACAGGAGCGCGATTCAAATAAACGCTTTGAATATTTTTTTGTGCAATCCCAACACTCACGCCTTTCTGAAATTCATATAGCATTACATGCCGCAAATGCACCTTTCGTTCTTCATTTTTAATGATTTCTCTTATGCACAAATGGACTTATCTGAACAATGTCTGACGCTAAATTGACATAAGACAACGTCATCTATTCGGTATAAGCAACAATTACCACACGAAAACAATAGAACTCCGCCGTGCAGTAACTTAATGCCATCTATGAAAATCGGACACGAACTTATGCAATCATCCAATATTTTCAATATTAGTGAGTGATTTTTTCGGTATTAATTAATATATAATTATAATTAATATATTATTAATAAATATGCATATTAGGTTACACCTCACCGATGACTTTGACCTTGACATATGTTGTCAAGGACATAACCCTGAGTAACTTTTCCTTATAACTTAACTGGCGGTCTCTTATAGTTTCTGAGATATTGAATATTGAATATTGAAAGAGCATGGAGAGATACTCGTGCTAACATTCCACGATATGGCACTCGGAAACAACATTATGCTGGTTATATTGCAGAATTTCTTTTTAAACGAAAATTTGAATTGAACGAACGGATAAAAGCATTTTTTGAAATAATGGCAAAACATTATCCACCTTCTCTGTAAGAAAAGATAAAATATATATGTTCTTACAGGCAGTTTATTATTTTTATTCATTTTTCCTTATTGCAGCAAATAAATAATGTTAACTTTTTTTATTGCATGCAACAATTGTTGCATGGATGAGAACGTATATGCGTGGACGCAGTGAGTTCCGCCCCCCCTACGGGGGGGCTCCACTTCCGGAAAATATAACCTAACCGTACCTTTTTCTGATTTAAAACTAAAATTTGGTTTGGGTTAGAGTAGGATAGTAAGGCCAGTTTTGGCTCAGTTTGTGTTGTGAGTGTGAGAGAGAGGTTACCGTTGGGGAGGAAGAGAGAGAGATAGTTTCGGAGCAGAGTGTAGGCGCCCGAGGGATGGAGATCGGGCTGGGCGGGTGTATGGGGGGGTAAGTAGGGTGAGAGGGGAAGCGCGGCCGGGGGGAGCGGTGGGTACGAGTCGCCGAGAGCGCTCGACAGAGGGCGCTCGGGGGGGTGGCGGTTCCTCCCGATTCGACCTTGATGCGACTCGTTCTTTAGGGGCGCGCGGCGCTTCTAGCGCGCGATCCGTTGTCGCGATTCTTTAGGAGGGCGCGCCGCTTCTAGCGCGCGATCCGCTGTCGCGATTCTTTAGGGATGCGCGCGACGCTTCTAGCGCGCGATCCGCGAGCGGACGGCGGGCGCCCGGCGTCGAGAGGGCGGGGGATCGTCGGTGGGCAGTCGAGCGGACGGAGGGGCGTCCCTCGTCGCTCTCCTCTTCTCGAGGCGCGCGTTAGCGGCGATACGAGCGCGCTTGTCGCTTTAGCGAGACGGCGAATCTTCGATAGGTCGTGGAATAAAGAGACATCGTCGTTCTAGCGAAAGAGGAGAAGTGTTTTTATTGTTTTCTTTTACAATATTTTTAATATATTAATAATACGATAATACGAGTACGCGGATAAGCGTATCACGATTCCCCGAAGAGCAGAGCCTGCAGCTCGCAATCGATCAGATCGTATTTAATATAGTTACGACGGTGCTCTTCGATACGGCTAGACGAATTTTAGGCGTTTCGAGACGAAGTATTCGGAGATTGTTGAGTTTGCCGAATCGTAGCGTCAACTGTCCGATATGTATCGGTGTCAGGCGCGCCTCGTCGCGCTCGTCGGAGCGAAAGTGCGACAGAAGCGTGGGTCGTAGATTGAGCAGTTCCTTCCACGTATCCGGCGTTAGCGAGATCTCTTTGCCGTGACAATCTCTGAGGACGATTTCTACGAAAGAGGGTCGGCTGACGTTAACGCTGATTTCCAGATGTTTATATGCGGTTTTGGTTAATGGATAGCGTCTTCCTAAGATTCTGAGCGGTCGCGCGACCGAGACGTCCGCGTCGCGTCTTAGCGTCCGATCGCGATCTCGTCTAAAAATAGATGCGAGCGATGAGAGAAACGGTGCTAGCGAATTATTAGTTCGAATAAATGTTTGATAGTCTTACCCATTGTCCATTTTAGCTTTTTTAGCGTATTCCGCGCTATCTTCGCGATCTCGCTCGGTTAGCCTCGATCGATCGTCGAATGAGTGTTGTTGCTGCGGTTGTCCCCCCATTGTCGCGTACATCGTCGCTCGTTCTTTCTCGTTTGTTCTTTCTCGCGCGTTAGCTTCGGTGTTCTCCGTCAATAATGAAGCGCTTAACGGATGGACGGTCTTTATATACTCGCGTAAAGATCGCTTCTTCCCCTTTCGCGCGCTTTCTCTTATATATTCTATTTTAAAAAATAACGGTAGGGTTGCTCTAGTCGTTCTCATCGTCGATCCTCTCTTTCTCGATCGCGTCGCCGAGGCGATAGACGCGACTAAGGAGATCGCGCAATTGCCTTAGCAGTCCATCCGTAGGACACTCGATGCCGAGCGCGCGTAGATCGGAAGGACCCGCCGAGGTTACGATATTCGTGAATTCGTTGAAGGCGTAGAACTGACGTTTGGCGAAGAAATATAGATTACCATCGATGTATCGGAAGGCCGACGTTATCGCGGACGGAATTCCGGGAAATATATTTTTTAATGGAGTGTGTCTAACGACTATCATGTGACATTCGTCGATTTCTGCGACTTTATCATCGTCGTATATAGCGTAGGTTTGTCCCGTGTGCATATTTATCGCTGCGTTGATTTTAACGTTTCGGGGAAGTCCGATATCGTGGAGATATCTCGGCCAACCCGATTTTAGCTTAAGACTGGGATATTCCGCGAGGTAGATCGAATCGTTCGCGAATAGCGCGAGATCGCCCGAGGGTCTTTGATACGCGGCGGATAGGCGCGTGAAATTCGCCGGTAGAAACGTCGCGTAATCCGTGAACGTCATGGGTCTACCGTAGCGTTTCTCGGTCATGTCGACCGACCATACGTTGCGGCGATTAGCTATATATAATCGATGATTCATTATCAGCGCGGCGTCCACGCGCCGCAATGCGCAGAGATCCGCGCGCGCTGGGTCGGTTGGCGCGACGCTCGTCGTCGCGAGCGCCGCGGTGGTCGCGGGAGTCGCTGTCGAATAGTTTCCGTCGTCGTGAGATCCGTACAGATTCTGTATAGCGAGAATGTCTTCTATGCTCAGCATAACTGGAAATTGATTCTCGATGTCGGGTATATACGGGAACATTATAGAGTCATTGCGCATGCTGTGCTGTAGACCCAATGCGTGGCCGATCTCGTGCGTTAGCGTTTGTAGCAGGTGATGCGTGTCGGGAGGATTCTTGTTTAGATACACGTGCCACGGTTCGGAATCGTCGACGTGTATCTCCGATGTGAAGTCGATCGTTCCAGAGGGAAAGAACGCGTGAGCTAGGGCTCCTCTCGGACCGTCGAAGGCCGCCGGGCAAATACCGACGTTCCGACGATTGGCGTAAGTGTGCGCGCCCGTTCGATACGATATCAATATATCGGGGCGTAACGGGTCGCGCGCGAAAGTTAGCGACGAGTTCGCCGCCCATAACGCGAACGCCGTTTCGGCCGTTCGCGAAATTTCCTCGCTAGCCACCTGAAAATTCCACGCGAGACGCGTCTTCGGCCATTTTCGCGCGATCGGGAATGTCCGCGAGACCGCATCGCGGTTTGCGCATAAGGTGAAGCGTAACGGCGTCTAACGCGCCGTTTCCCGATAATTGATAGTATTTTTGAAACAGCGATAGCGCGCGACGTAGAGCGTCGCGTTATCGGACGATAGCGATCCTCCATCGTCCTTTAGAAAACCGTACGCGCGCAAGAAACGGAGCCTCGATCCTCTCCGAGTCGAAGGGCGCGGCGACCGTCGCGGCGACAAGCATCGTCGCTAGAACGAGAAGAGCCGTCCTCGCGTTAGTCATCGCGCGAAGCGGGGAAGACGCGGTAAACTATCGAGAGACGCCGGGCGCGATTGATTCGCGCGTTCCGCGAGACGCCTATTTTTATCTTCGACGAATAACGTGGGTGGAGGAGAGGGAAACGCGCCTCTTTCGACATCGAGCGTTCGGAATGCGCGTTATCTAACGGACGCTCGAGTTCCTCTTTTGTTATTTCTATTTTTATTATTCGTTTGTCCTCTAAGAAGGACACTCGATGAGCGATTAAAGATATCCCTTTCAACGATGCGCGTTATCTAACGGATGTTTTTTGTTATTTCTATTTTATTATTCGTTTGTCCTCTAAGAAGGACATTCGATGAGCGATTAAAGATATCCCTTCCAACGATGCGCGTTATCTAACGGATGTTTTTTGTTATTTCTATTTTATTATTCGTTTGTCCTCTAAGAAGGACACTCGATGAGCGATTAAAGATATCCCTTTCAACGATGCGCGTTATCTAACGGATGTTTTTTGTTATTTCTATTTTTATTATTCGTTTGTCCCCTAAGAAGGACACTCGATGAGCGATTAGAAATACCTCCTTCCGGCGACGATAAATTAGAGATACCTCCTTCCGGCGACGATAAATTAGAGATACCCCTTAGATGCCCCCTAGATACCCCCTTCCGGCGACGATGATCTCATTGTTCGCCGAGTATTCGGAATGCGCGTTATCTAACGGATGTTTTTTGTTATTTCTATTTTATTATTCGTTTGTCCTCTAAGAAGGACATTCGATGAGCGATTAAAGATATCCCTTCCAACGATGCGCGTTATCTAACGGATGTTTTTTGTTATTTCTATTTTATTATTCGTTTGTCCTCTAAGAAGGACACTCGATGAGCGATTAAAGATATCCCTTTCAACGATGCGCGTTATCTAACGGATGTTTTTTGTTATTTCTATTTTTATTATTCGTTTGTCCCCTAAGAAGGACACTCGATGAGCGATTAGAAATACCTCCTTCCGGCGACGATAAATTAGAGATACCTCCTTCCGGCGACGATAAATTAGAGATACCCCTTAGATGCCCCCTAGATACCCCCTTCCGGCGACGATGATCTCATTGTTCGCCGAGTATTCGGAATGCGCGTTATCTAACGGATGTTTTTTGTTATTTCTATTTTTATTATTCGTTTGTCCTCTAAGAAGGATACTCGATGAGCGAGTAGAGATACCCCCTTCCGGCGACGGAGCGGTCGCGGAAGGAAGACGCGGTGCGATCGATAAATCGTACCGCGACATCCGCGCGTCGATTTTTATAAAACGCGAGATCCTTTCGAGAAGCGTCAAAGTATTCTCGCTCGCGAGATAACGAAGCGCGAAACGGTGGAGCGCGAAGTGGCGAGAGTTAAAATCGGTCGCGAACTGTTCGATATGGAACGAATCGAACAGATAATTAACGCGGCCGATTATATTAATGTAAACGGAGATTTAATCGCGATAAAGTCCTACGTTCTGGGAGACCTCGCCACGGATTTGCGCGCGGAGGCGCAAGGTGTTATCGAGAAGAGTCCGGATTCGTTTAGACTCGCCTTTCAGTTGAACGAAGACGTAGATATCGCGCGTTTAATGTAAGTATTCGATCGGAATTATAATAAATTATAATGTTTTAATAACGTTTTACTTTTACTAACTTTTACTTTTACTAACTTTTACTTTTACTAATTTTTACTTTTGTATTTTAGACAAGAAATAGAGGGCTGTATAAGAACGGCGCGAGAATCGCTCTACGATTTAATAACTAGAACGAGGACTATGCTCGCACAGGCGCAAAGCATTCATAGCGCGTTGCGCGACGCTCGCCGACGCGACGTCGCACGAGCCCCCGAACGGTTCGACTTAATCGGTCGGCTTCACGAGCGCGAGTGCGACTTCGCCATCCCCGAGTTAATCGGTCCGCTTCGCGAGAGCGAGCGCGACTTCGCCGTTCCCGAGGTTAGGCGAGTCGTCGCATCGCCGATCGACGAGGAGCCCGAATCGCGACCGATCGGCGAGGAGCCCGAATCGCGGTCGATGGAGGACGAGGCCGAACCGGCGACGGTCGACGAGGGTGAATCGCGGGCGGGTGTACGATTGGCGAACTACGAGCCCGAATCGCAACCGTTCGACACGGAATAATTTTACGCGTTAATGAAACGCATTTGTAAGATATGATTTTTACGAATAAGCGCTATACGTTAAGCGAAGCGTCGACTCTTTACGCTTCTTTTTCCTTCTCCCGTATACTCTCGCTCTCGCGCTTCTCGTAGTAACCATCTGTGTCCGCATTAAGTTTGTAACGGTAGGACCGTTACTACGGGCCTGACCTGTTGTATCCAACAAATATATATATGTCTATACACGGCTTGCTTATTCACCCAGCCCTACCTGTCCCGCCGCCGCCTCTCTCAGCATGCGCTCTCGCTCACAGATACACACGCTCTCGCTCTGCATGCGCTCTCGCTTCTCGACTCGCGCTATCTCTCTCACGGTCCCCACGCAGAATCGACCCCACTCCCGGGCCGACAGTAGAGTGGGAGGCCCCGGCCGGGTATATAAGCCCGTCCGGCCGAGGAATCGGGACCAGATCCCGTCCTGCCATCCAGCTCCTAACACCGATCTAACCAGTACCTAACACCTCTTAGGGCAGAGGTTGTACTCAGCCCCGCCGGGTTGAACCGGCTCTCTATACCTCGGGAGTGGTGCACTTGGACACAGTACAATTGGACACGGTGCAAATGGACACGTTATAAATGGACACGAGATTGTGCACACGGTTCAATTGGACACAGTGCATTTGGACACAGTAATTTTGGATACAGTAGCTTTTGGACACATAAGAAAATACGCATCGTTTACTTGGACACCGCTCAATTGGACACTGTTCATTTGGACACCGTTCGTTTGGACACAGAAAGATGCGCACCGTTCATTTGGACACCGTTCGTTTGGACACCGTTATTTGCCCACCGTTCGTTTGGACACCGTTCATTTGCCCACCGTCCGTTTGGACACCGTTCATTTGCCCACTGTTCGTTTGGACACCGTTCATTTGCCCACCGTTCGTTTGGACACCGTTCATTTGCCCACCGTTCGTTTGGACACCGTTCATTTGTACACAGAAACATGCGCACTGTTTGTTTGAATATGTAACAGATGGAGAGAAATAAAAATCATTTTGGGAAAATATAATCAGTATTCTTATAACACTTTACCCTTACGGAAAAATACACTCAACTTTTGGGTGTTGACCATTAAAAAAACATCAAAAAAAACCTTCAAAGTTGGGTGTGATTTCGGACCATTGATTGAAGGTTAATCTTTAAATGATAGTTAATTGATGGTTAACCTTCAATTAATGGTTAATCCTTAAAAATGACGGTAACCCTGAAAATAAGAATCCTCAAATGAAAGTAACACCCAAATGAGAGTAAACCCCATATTTGAATGTTCTCAATTTGCATTCGATAATATATGCAAAATCATCATCAGATGCGGGATTTATATACATATACTCTTATTAGGGTATTACTCTCATTTTCATTTCAGATTCCCTAAACAAAGTAGTAAATGAATGATAAAAAAAATCAACTCTGATTTCTTATTTTTAATTACATCTTTCAAAAATTCAACTTTTATTTCTCTAAATACGATGGAAAGTATAATTTATAAAACAAATCATATAATATCAAATAAAATATATCAAATAAAATAAGACGTAAAGTATTTTGTATACATTTAAAATAAAACTTGTATTTAAAATCTAATCTTGTATTTAATCTAATTTAAATAAAAGAAAAATAATCTTTTCGATTTTTTTTAAAGTTTGCTGCAAGTTTTGTACTTATATATATATTATAATAGGCATTGTATGTTGAATCAATCATATTAAGCTTTTTCTGAAGTCGAGACTTTTTTGAAGTTCCGTGCGACATTCTTACATTTATTAGTTACTGCAGTATTGAATAACTGTTCCGCATTGTTCACATTTTTAAATGTGAGTAGTACATAATCTGTAAACAAATATATAAATTATTATTAAAATTTTATAAATTCATTTTAATTTTAACGTAGTTTTCTTGCACACAAATACTTCTTGTTCGCAGTATACATATGTATTAATATTACAGTGTTAATACAAATTAAAAAGAATAGCAATTAATTGATTAAAAATGCGATAAATTAAAAAGAATCCTTATAATGTTTACCTTTTATTGCATTAAATTTATGATCTTGGTCCAAAGGTTTTTTTTTCCTCTCTATTGAACTTTCTATTGATTTTATGTTGTTCTTTTTTCCTGTTCTAGATGAACACGCAATCTCTTGTGTTGAAAACAAATGACCCATTAAATCGCAGGTCATTTTATCAATATCAGAAGTCCGAATTTTCCGCATAATACTTTCCGGAATATTGACTCCTCGACTAAGTGATATCATATTCTATATAACAGATGATAACAATAAAATATAGTGAAAACTCTCAAAGAATTAAAAATTGCAGATAAATTCTCATTTTCCATTATAAAAAAATATACGAAAATTTGCATACATTTTAATTTTGCACAAGATACGATCAATTTACAGCGAATATATAGTACATACCTTGTCTACACAAGCATTATTCGCACTTTGCGGATTCTCTGCAGACGATGCCATATTTACTTTCACATCTGTTTCGACTTTCTGCAAAATACATAAACATACAGAATTTCAATTTGTACATACAAGATATTAATTTATAACAAGTAATACATATACCTCTCACTTACACAAGTCATATCATTGACAATTTGCAAACTTTTTGTAGGCGATGCAATATTAATTTTGACATCTGTATCAATCTTGACTTTCTGTAAAATATTTTCATTATTGCACAAAATTATTTCATTTTTATTAATTGACGTATCAATGGGAAGAACTTTCTCAACATTAACCTCATCATTTATTTTCTCATTATCTTTTTCTAATTGCTGCACCTGTAAAATGTATATTAGAAAATATAAAGACAAACATTTTCATAACTAATAAAATAAACTTTTAATAGATGTATAATTTATAATATAAGTGATATTCTTACCAAATCATCAGAACGGACAATCCTTACATTTTAGGTTAAATTTTCAATACTTTGTAATTTTTGTATCACCCGGTCTGCTACAGTTTCTATTTTTGTTATTTCTGTAATAAAATTTGTATTAATTTATAATAACAATTATATTTTGAATGTATAATGTTTATTTCGTTTCATCGTTCACTACTGTATTCATTAAATATTAGATAACCCGGGAAAAAATGGCCCATATATAATTATATATGAAATATGCTCATATATAAATATATACAAATATATATGATTATATATAATTATCATATGATGTATATATAGTTATATATAATCCTGTATGATGTAATATATTGTCATATATAACCGTATATGAGATTATATATATTTATATATAATTTTATACAATTATATATATATTTTATATATAATTATATATGAGCATATTTCATATATATTTATATATAATTATATATAATTATATATAATTATACATGGACTTTTTTTCCCGGGAATATTTATAGTTTTTATACTTTTTAATACTGAGTTTGCTATTAGACTTTCTTGCTGTTGCTGAGTACCATTCATATTGAACGTTTTTGTTTCTTCCTTTTTGTTCGATGGCTTGTAATTTTCATCGTCAGATGAAATTAATGTTCCGTCTTCATCCGAAGAAGTACACCACTAAAAATGAATGACATTGAAAAACAAAAAAATAGAATGAATATAATAAGCACATTGGATGCTTTGTTATTTTAATGCATTGATTCGTGAATCTATGTGATCAAGCGATGGTCGTATGTGACCATAAATTGCACAAATATCGCAAGTTTGCAGCATGCAGATAAAAGATAGTAAAAGACATTTACTTACATTTTTTATATAAGATGTTTGTTTTTTTAGATTAGGCAACATATTTTGTTGTATCAACGCTCCAGCTTTCATTTTAGATCGTTTGTTAATCTGTAAAGATCGAGAATATATAAAAATATGAATATACTAATATAAGTATACGAATGATTTATAATAACATTGACATTTAATCATTATATTTACTTTCAATTCAGTTTTTCGTTTTTTAGTACATTGGTTATATTCATCATCATCAGACTCATGGTCATCAGTAAATGATTTTTTCATCAATTTCTTTCTATTCACCCTTACATGGATTTTTAATATTAAATTTCTGTATTTCTAATAACTGTTGATGCATATCTGTCCATTCTAGAAAAAACAATGTTCACCGAGTATCGATGTTATTATTGCAATTACATGAGCAAATTTGGTTATATTGTAAATTTTCTAATAATAAGTAGGCCTCATCAAATATTCTTGAACGCGTTCACTCGCTCATTCACTCGTCCGCGTCGGCTTGCTTATTCGCATGCAGTGTGATATACTCGATTCATTAATGCGAACATCGGAGCCCTTATTAATTATAAGATTTTAGTTGCTATATAAGTAACTTTTATTTTACAGAGATTTTATAAGTTAATTTCTATTTGGTAAAAATTTATATTTGATTATATAAATGTATGCATATGCATTATATAAATGTATGTATTGCATATATATATACCTCCAAATGCAAAAATTTTGATTACCGTCGTATTCCAATCTTTTTCTGTTAACGTTTTAATGATTTTTTTTCATTTTCATCGCACTTTTAATTTCACAAGAGGGCCATGATATTTGAACAGAGTTTCCTTTATTTACTAGTTCTTGTAACATTTCATCGTTGTACTTTATTGTTAACCATTCTCTAAATCCCACAGCGATACTATTATTTTCATTGACGAATTCGACGAGCAAACAATCATTGTTATTCATTATATACAAATAACGATGAAATCTCAACTATATAAAGAACCGAGAAGAACTTCCAAAACAATTGCACGATGCCGACTACCGAAGTACCGAGTACTGCCGAGCAATGTTGTTAGATGGGCCCCTTTTTTGTGCACGTACGACAAATCCAGTATCAGTAAAATGCTTCGAGTAATAAAAAGTTATATATTTAAAATTAAAGTTTTTACAAATGAAAAATCAAAAACCATAAGAAAAAAAATAAAATTTTTACAAACGATAAAACAAAGGCTATAAGGAACCCTTTTTCACTCGATCGAAGCATTTTATTGATATCGGATTCGACGCATGTGCGCAAAAAAGGGGGCTCATGTAACAACACTGCTCGGCAATACTCGGTATCTCTCGATAATTGGCATGAAATTATTTTGCAAGTTTTTGTCGGTTTTCTTTATGTTTAAGATTTCATTGTTATTTGTACATAATGAATAATGATGATTGTTTGCTTGTCGAGTTCGTCAATAATTTGTGTCCCGATCACGTGTTTGTTGGTGAATAGTGAAAACTGAAAACCGGATCGTTATTATAAAATATACAAACGCTAAAAGTGACAAACAAACAGGTGTATTAGCTACGCAATGAACAGTTATTGCAAGTTGTATTGCAAGTTATAAGTTATTCAGCGTTTTTCATATTTACGAATTGTTATGAATAGTAGAGGACTACATATAGAAAATATCTTCAAGATGCAAGAGAAGAAGTTCCAGCAACAACTATTCAATCTCGACGAAGGAACGAAATACAAGCTGAATTGATTTTCAATAATCAGGTATACTTATAAAAAATAATAGGATTATAAAATTATATATATAAAACAACCTCAACATGGATATTTATTTTATATATATAAGAAATATTTTAATTTATATAACATATAAGAAATCTTTTTGTAAAATATAGCACAATATTTGCTAACAAATTATTTCAAAAGTCAATCAAAAAGTTTGTTTATCCGCATTTAGTTACTTTTTATGAAATGTTTTTATTCGGCTTTGTTTTTGTCTAAACAGTGTATATTTTCAACAAATTATGTAAGTATCTAATAATTTGACTATATATTTATTGCAGGAAAAAAATAATGCAGTAGAGAATATAATTGGCATGCACGATGAAGCGCTTCAACAGTTTGAAGAAATTAATGAGCATTCCTCAATAGATGAAAATAACAGTAGCGATGATGAAATCTATAACAACCAAAAGTTAATAATGCCAATGATGAAGAAAATATTTTTGATGATGCACATGGTGAAGATGGCAATAATGAAGAAGTAAGAATTGGATTACTCTCAATATAAATTATGTTTACTATACTACTGCTAATTTTTTTGTGTTAGAAAAACCGAATTTTTGTACTTTGTGTTAATTTTAACATTTCCTTTAAAGCAATTAATGTATGAAATTATATGATATTATATTATGATATACTTTTAATTTAAACTACATGTGTTTTTATGTATGAAATATTTCATATATTTTATTAAAATTTCATATAACATCTCTAATTACATTTTGCTAATCAGAATGGAATTTTGTAGATAATTTTAGAAAACAATTTCTTTGCAGATGAGGCAACCGATTTATGAAAACTGTCCATTAACCCAAGATGAAAGTGATCTCCTTATCATGAGCTTTATAATCCGTCATGGCTTAACAGATCTAGCATTTGATGATCTTCTAAATTTAATAAATTGTCATCTTCCAATTACACTAAATTTTTCTCGGCACTTATTCTTAAAAAAATTTCCGAAAACCGCAAACATGAAAACAATTTTCTATTGTCCGGAATGTTTTGTGGAATTAAATTTTGAACAAATGACTCATATTAATTGTACGTCTTGTAATACATGGTATATGAGAATTGATTTAGTACGTGGTGGGCATTATTTTGTACATTTACCGTTAAAAGATCAATTACGTAATTTATTATCAGGACCGCTTTTTTATAAATTGCAAAGAAGTTGTGCAGAACAGTCTAGTATACTTTCAGATATAACTAGTGGGGAATCATATCGAAGACTGCGTAGAAATGGAGTTATTAGAGATTATGATATAACTCTTCAGTGGAATTCTGACGGAGTGGATACTTTCAAATCTTCAAAAGTATCCATGTGTCCAATCCAAGTGGCAATCAATGATTTACCGTATTGTCTACGTAAACATCTTACTTTCAAGTATCTGGTGTTCAGCAAAAAAACCCGTAATGGATTTATTTTTGAAACCGTTCGTAGATGACTTAAAAGATTTACATGAAAATGGTTTTCATTGTTTGCCCTGGTTTAGATGCACCTGTTCATGTTAGAGTACATACAATTGTTGCACCTGTTGATTCAGTTGCACGATGTGCACTTCAGAATGTACATCAATTTAATGGTAAATTTGGCTGTTCATTTTGCCTATGTCCAGGTGATAGAGTGAAAGTAGGAAATGGTTACGCTCGTGTATATTTGGAAAAAGGTAAAGCAAGAACAAAGAATCAACATTTAAAAGATTCTCAAAAAGCGGTTAGAAAAAAAAAGGTTGTTCGTGGTGTAAAAGGCATGTCTCATTTAATGTTTGTACCTGGTTTTGATATTATACAATCATTTCCTCCGGAATATATGCATTCCATACTTCTAGGTGTGGTAAAATCCTTTATCATCGTTTGGTTTACAAATTGTCATAATCCTTCGTATATTGGTACAAAAAAGGATATTTTTGACAAAAAATTAACTTCAATCCGATCACCAAGTGAAATAACACGGACACCAAGATCAATCAATGATATTAAAGTTTGGAAAGCTTCCGAATTAAAAAATTTCCTTCTTTATTATTCTATGCCATGTTTAAAAAATGTACTTTCAAAACCTTACTATAAACATTGGTCGCTTCTAGTTTTTGCAATATATAAGTTTTTATGCGAAAAAATAACAAACGAAGATTATGTACAAGCTGAAAGAGCACTTCAAATATTTGTTGAACGAATTCCCTTACTATATGGTGCAGAATGTATGAAATATAATGTTCATCTATTACTACATATACCAAAATCAATTAAATATTTTGGTGCTTTATGGGCTTGGTCAGCATTTCCTTATGAGAGTTATAATTATGTATTAAGGAAAATGTTACACAGTTCACAATTTGTTTTGAAACAGATTTGTAAATCTTATTTAAGATTGCAAAACATAAAATATAACGACACATTTAATAAAAGAAATTGCAATCAAGAAGGGAAAAAATTATTTAATCATATGTTAGGTCATAATAAAAATAAATACGGTCAAGCGCGAAATGCTAATAATGATATTGTGAAAATTATTGGTACTGGAAAAAACATACTCTTAAATTTAGTTGAAAAAATTTCCATACAAGCTTTGATTAACGAAAGGATTGAGAACAATAATGGGAAATCGTATCAGCGATTTATATACAATGGTATCACTTATCATAGCAATTCTTACAACAGAATGTATAAACGGAATAATAGTATAATACAAACAGAATTAGATGAATTAATGACGATTAAATCAATTATTTCAGTTATTTTAGAAACTGGTGCTACTGCATTTGTAGTTGGTGGTAATTCGATTGAAATATTAGAAGATATAACATTATGCTCGCATTATAATATCTCATCAGCTTGTTTGTGACAGACTGTATCTCAAAAACGAGATACCTCATAGACACCGGATCGGACGTCAGCGTCTACCCACACAAGATGATGCAAAGGAAACAGCGAGAAGAGGCCTATGAACTCTACGCAGCAAACGGCACAAAAATCGCAACGTATGGCTACACAACAATAAAACCCAATTTCGGCCTACGAAGGGAGTTCCCATGGCGGTTCATCATTGCCAACGTCACGCAACCGATTATAGGATCAGACTTCCTCTCGCATTACCACCTGCTCCCGGATATTCGAAGAAGGAAATTGATCGACGGAAAAACCGGACTGATCGTGTCAGGAGCAACCAGCAATGGCGAGACAGGCTCCATAAAAGCAGTACGGAGCAACACAAAGTATCACCACGTAATATCGGAGTTCCCGAGCATAACACAACCAACGGGAATGAGAAAGACGGCAAAACATACCACAAGGCATTATATAAAAACAACAACAGGACAACCCGAAGCATGCCGTCCACGCAGACTAGCACCGGACAAACTGCAAGCCGCAAAAGCAGAATTCGACCTGCTGTTACAAGAAGGAATCATACGACCATCGAAAAGTCCATGGGCAGCACCACTACACATGGTTCCCAAGAAAAGTAATGCATGGAGACCATGCGGGGATTACCGAAGGCTCAATGCAAGAACAACGCCGGACCGATATCCAATACCGCATATCGAGGACTTCGCACAAACATTACATAACAAGAAAATCTTCACGACCATCGATCTTGTGCGGGCATACAACCAAATACCCGCACACCCGATGGACATAGCAAAAACAGCGATAACAACACCGTTTGGATTGTTCGAATTCGTATTCATGCCGTTCGGCCTACGAAATGCAGCGCAGACATTTCAACGCTTCATAAACGAAGTGTTACACGGGTTGGATTTTTGCTACGCTTATATAGATGACATACTCATAGCATCAGCCACGCAAGAGGAACACGAAGAGCACCTACGACAACTCTTCACAAGGCTAGACGCATATGGCATCCAAATAAACACGAGCAAATGCATCTTTGGGGACAACGAAGTAAAATTCCTCGGCTATCTCGTTTCGGAAAAAGGAACAAGACCTTTACCGGAAAAAGTAGAAGCCATACAAAGTTTCCCGAAACCAACCAACGTCAAACAACTACGACAATTCCTGGGAACAATTAATTTCTACCGGCGATTCATCCCAGGGGCCGCAAAGGACCAGGCCACGTTAAACGACGTACTCAAAGGTCCAAAAATGAAAGGAAAAATTCCGATCATATGGACAAATGAGTTGGAACAGGCATTCGACAACTGCAAGAATAGCCTCGCTAGAGCCACTCTTCTGATACATCCGGACCCGTCAGCAGAGCTAGCGCTGGCAACCGACGCATCGGATACAGCAATAGGAGCGGTACTACAGCAACGGACACAAGAAGGATGGCAACCGTTGGCATTTCTGAGCAAAAAACTCAACCAAGCGCAAACAAAATACAGCCCATACGATCGAGAGCTATTGGCAGTGTACACGGCAATTAAACATTTCAGACACATGGTAGAAGGAAGACAGTTTACAATCTACACCGACCATAAACCCATCGTATACGCCTTCAACCAAGATCCACTGCGCAGCTCTCCACGACAGGCTCGCCACCTCGAGTACATAGGACAATTCTCCACCGATATCCGACATGTATCCGGCAAAGACAACACAGTAGCGGATGCACTATCAAGAGTAGAGGAGATACACAAAACGGTCGGAAACGAAGAATTAGCAACAGCACAGAAAGACGACGAAGAGTTGCAAATAATTCTAGCCAACAATCAGGGACTGAAACTAACCAAGATACGGATTCCTGGCACTGCGACAGACATCTATTGCGACACAGCCACACCGATAACACGCCCATACGTGCCTAAACCACTAAGAAGGCAGGTCTTCCAGGCCCTGCATGGCTTAGCACATCCGGGAACTAAAGCATCGGCAAAATTGATCTCGCAACGATACGTCTGGCCCCAAATCCAAAAAGATTGCAACATATGGACAAAAATCTGCGTGCAGTGTCAACGAGCAAAGATAACAAGACACAACACGGCACCACTAGGAACGTTCCAGAAACCAACAGCACGGTTCGAACACATACATATGGACATAGTCGGACCGCTACCACCATCGAATGGATACAAATACTGCCTCACGATCGTAGACCGGTACACACGGTGGCCAGAAGCTACACCAATACCGGACATCACGGCAGAAACAATCGCGAAATATCTGTTCAAAGAATGGATCACACGATACGGGACACCAGCAAGGATCACAACGGACCAAGGTCGACAATTTGAAGCCGATCTCTTCCGACGCCTTGCACAGCTAACAGGATCAGCACATCTCCGAACAACGGCGTATCACCCGGCAGCAAACGGGATGGTCGAACGCTTCCATCGACAGCTCAAAGCAGCAATAAAGTGCCACCAAACAGATGCATGGACCGAGGTACTTGCAATGGTGCTAATGGGCATACGGGCAGCACACAAAGAAGACCTGAACGCCACAGCAGCAGAATTAGTCTTCGGGGAACCAATCCGCCTACCCGGACAATTCCTGCAAGACCAAGGAAGGACACCACAAACAGACCAAAGCGACTTCGCCGAGCAATTACGAAGAGTAATGCAAAAGTTGCGACCACAGCTTAAGCGACACGGACAGACAAATACGTTCGTATTTAAGGACATGAACAGCACGCCAAGAGTATTCGTACGACATGACGCACCTGCAGGGGCACTACAGCAACCCTACGACGGGCCGTACGAAGTACTCAACAGGGGCGACAAAACATTCAAGCTACGAATCAGAGGGAAGACAGTGAACGTCTCCATAGACCGGCTAAAACCAGCCTATACTCTAACAGACCACACAACAGCTGAGAACCCCAGCACTGAGACAACAAAGGAAGCCATCCCAGAAGCCACACGAACAAGAAGTGGACGACAAATACGACTACCAGTCCGATTCGCACCACAATAGGAGGGCTCTAAATCAACCAGGGGGGTCCTGTGGCGGTTCGATGAACCACCACAAGATCGAAACGACCAGGGCGACGACGCGCAGGGCACGCGGAGCTCGCGCGCAGGAACAAAACGAGCAGCAAGAGCTCACCGCGACGCGGCGACCATCGCGAGCCGCTACCAGTAAGTGGGATCCGTTGAGTGGGGTTTATAAGGCCGCGCAGGAGGCCCAGACGCAGAGTCGTCGCTCAGCTGACGGAGAGCATATCCCGAAGCAAAAAGACACGTATAGAGCGGAGGAATCCGCCGCCAAGCATTTGTCCACAGGAGACTGACACCGAGGGCAAAAACACAACGCAGCCTTCCACGGTCCATACCGCCGCCCAAATCACCGGGCAACGAGCGGACAGGAGGAACCGAGAGTCGACAGTCGCCGGAGCCGCTTCCAAAGGAGAGACACGTAGGGTGGAGCCTACGTCCTTGGAGGCTAATCCCGCTGGACTTGGAGCCGCCTCGACTAACGCGGCCCACACGGTTCTTCCTCAAGACGTGGGACATACGCTTGAGACGCTACACGTCACCCAGGGAAGCCTGGACAGCACCACCGCTGTTATCGCCGCTCCCCGCTTCACCAACACGATCGGTGACACGGGAGACGCAGACGCTACCACCAAGCCGAGTACATCGAGGCGTCCAAGCAGCGCCGCCTTCCAGAGTCGATCAGGCATCACAGTCAGACAGCGACTGGGAACCTACCACCCGCGTTTCCAGCACGCAGACGGATCCGGAAGACACCGCACGATCGACAGCGACAACCACTGAACTTAAGCCGAGTTCACGGCAACCAAGTCCTCGACCTAAGGCCTCATCCACGAGGAGTCGGAAGACGCCGCAGCACGAACTTAAGCCGAGCTCACGAGCACCGAGCACTCAGCCTAAGGCCTCGTCCACAGGGCATCGAAGGCCATCGAAGACCGCGCGGTACGAACAGTGGGGACCGCTGCAACAAACTCGCTCCACACCATCCATCACGTGGAGAGAAAGGCTACCGCGATAACCAGCTCTTGTAAGGGCTCCAACAAACAGGCCCTTTTCAGGGCCACCAAAAATAAGACGTAGAACACTGTAGATTGGCAATCAAATAAATAACACTAGTCACTCCACTTACGAGTCGTCAATTCCAAAACCACTCCTTGCGAATAAGCAAATTAGTTGCCGTACACACGAACGGCATCAAATATATATATGTATGCTTATATTGTAATGTTTATATTATTTAAAAATATTGCACAAAGCTATTATTTAAAAAAAGTGTGAAATTTACAAAATATGTATAAAATATACATAATAAATAACATGAATTCGTCAGTAGAAGCAACTAATTCTGTATTTATTATTTGTTCAAAAATTACCCTCAATTCATATAATAATAATATTATAATCCTTCCGAAATATAATATAATTAATTATAATTAATATAATTATATTTACAATTAGTATTTACAAATTAATAACATTCAAATCTCAATTTTAATTATGGGTATGTTAAAAATTAATATAAATATTTATTAAAAATTATTAAATAAATTTAAAGTTATTACTTGTTAGGTTTTAGTTTTATTTTGTATTATATATTATTACAATTATTGTATTAGTCAATTATGTGCAATTATATATACATCAGCTACTAATCGATATTCGACATCAATGACGGCCGTCAATCGATACTTAAAGAAAATTAACACAATGGGTGTTTTCCAACAAAGCAGATGAAACAGTGTTAATACACAGTATCACACGATTGGCTATCAAATGGAATTTTAAATTTCTTCATTTGACAGCCACTCATGTGATATTGTGTACACTATGTGTCATCTGTCTACCTTGCTGGAAAATACCTAAACGACACCCAACGATGAGGGAATTATCATAACACTGATCAAATCGACACTAAACATTGAAGGTTAACACCAAACAACACCCTACGATGAGGGTCAACCTTTAACCTATACTCATCATTGAAAGTTAAACCACAATTTATATCATACTTTGATGGTTAACACTCAATCTACACTTAAATTTAAATGTTAACCTTCAACTTTGATGACAAACACTCAACTTATTCACAAATTTGAGTGTTAACACTCAAATTTGATTGTTAACCATCAACGTTTAGTGTATTTTTCCGTAAGGATATACTGGTAAATCTATGTAAAATATGAAATCGTGAAAAGGAGATACATTTGAAGGTTATAATATCTGTCAAAATAAAATATATTCATACTTATATATCTCTCTAATTGAAAGATACTGATGTCATTAATTTTACATTGCTTTTAGCACTTCGTTTAGCCTTTCGCTTTTTGGATATCATATTGTGAAGAGACAGATAAAAGATGATATAATTTGGGTATAAGGATGGGTGTAAAAAATTTATCGGGACATAAAAAGACATTATATAGTTTTATTCATTCGATAGAAAAGATGTGTTATTCTTGACCAACTTTTATTTTGTAACTGTTTTACGGATAACAGCATTGGTATTACATATTTAGATGTTATAAAGAATGAATATTTTACGATATTTATACCACCATTAAAAAAAAATGTAACATTCGTAGAGCGCTTGGCATTATAATTGAAATAGTTTAAAAAAGAATTAAAGTATTTTCGGCACCACATACATTATTTGTACAAAGTAAAATCTCTATATGTTAATTGAATCATATGTAATGACTTAAAGTAATTGGAAAAACTATAATTACTATAATAGTATGTATTTTGAAAGATACAAACGATTACTCTAAAACATGAACAGGAAACAAATGAAAAATTTGTTGTTATCAATCAACTTGTAGCAAAATGTTCGAAACGGTCGGACAAAACAAATAATACGCATCATTATAGCAATGACATTCAGATACATTTACATTTGATTGATATCGCGTTTTCTACTTACGTTTATTTAGATAATACTGGTGTATCAGTATTAAATGTTTATACGATACGATAAAACAATGTTTTACGATGTTTATATCAATACTTTATAAAAATACAAAATAAAATCACAACGTTCGATATAATATGTAACAATATTATAAGAAAAAAAGTTAAAATATCTTTGGCACAACATACATTTACACAAATTTAATCTCTATATGTTATATAAATAGTATCTTTTGACTTAGAATAAATGTAAAAGCTGCAATTTCTATAATCATACGTCTTTTAAAAAATACAAACGTTTACTCTAAGACAAACAGAAAAAAAATAAAAAATGTAACGTTACGAAAATGCTTGTAGCTAATTGTCAAAAACAATCGGATATAATAAATTATACGCATCATGTTCACAATGACATTCAGGTACGACAATATGTTTATACATCTGGTTAATATCACGTTAACCGTTTGTCATCATTTTTGTTACATAAGATCGGAAGAATTACCCACCAATCGACCAATCAAGAATCGACCAATTTCCAAATTCATATTGTTACATTTTAAACTTATTGACATATTTGTAACTCATTTTAATGCCATTGACATCGCAGTTTTTAACTAGTTATTAAACTAAGTTATTAACTCCGCCCGTAAGAAGACGCGTAACTAAATTATATAAATATCAAAATATCTTTCGAAAGTAAATAAAATTGCATCTCACTCTATGTCTATCACAAAATAATTTTTTCCTCATAAAGTAATATACGGCGTTTTTTTAACTCTTAGACTTAAGTCTGTTTTTACGTAAAGATATGTTTGAATCATATTTTATGGTTTTCTGACTCTTACATAGTTTTCATATATTACATTGCATATCGGACATCGATTGGCTTCGAAACGTTCGATACATGGGGAGCAACAAGCGAGATGACCGCAGGGTATGAAGACGTGTGTGCGCTCGTTAACAAGACACACCGTACAAACGTCTATGGAAGATTTTTCTTCTGAAGTAGTTTGATTATCCTCCAGATTCCAATTCACAATATGGAACGGAAGGTCTTCTGAAGAGGCATTATTGTCAATTAAATATAAATATTCATCTTCCGGCACCTCGTATATCGATTCATCATCTGTAGGGAAATGAGGAAAATTAATAATATTGTATATACGGATCGAAATTAATTTGAATCTATCTTAAAAAAAAAACTTGAACTGCTATGTAAACTGCAAGTTACTTGGTATTTCAGTAAAATTATTGTCTGAATTAGAAGTAATATTTGTTTGAGGTTGCTCGTGTGCTATTGTCTGTATATCTGAAGAGTTTTGTCTATCATTATCTGAAAACAAATAATTTTTACACTTTTTTATTCAAATATTTATTATGTAAAAGTATGAACAATATATATACAAGAATTGTGAACAATGTTTTAAGGTTTGAAGAAAAGTTTCCAGATATTTGTAAAATGATTATTATTATGAATTATTATTATAAATTATTTTGATAAAATACTTTTATTACTTGGAATCGTTCCAGATACATTCTGTATCTCTCTTTGTACGTGTTGATTATGTAAATTTCTATGTGTGGATCGAGATCTGCGTTTGATATTTTGCCTTCCTGAAACAAATAAAATAATCTTTTAAGATAAGTGTGCACTATAAAATTATTATAAAATTAAAATTTTTTATTAATTTGCTGTTTATATTTTTAATTATATTAATGTATATATATAATATAATTTCAAAAATTTAGCAAAGCGTTGGATATTTTTTTTGGTAAAGTATTAAAGAAATTTGAATGGATTTGATAAATATATTCTGAAATATAAGGAAAATAGATAAGGCAATAATATTTACTTGTCTGGAAGATTTCGTTCAAATTATCCGAGAACAACTCCATGTCTGCAATATGTTCATCATTTGTTAATGTAGCATCTGAAAAAAAAAACAATTATATGCATTTTCGAAATAGGTCTGTCGTGGTAATAAATAATTTTATTTTGTTTTAAATATCAAAAATTGTAACACTATAATATATATCTGATCATAAGTATGTTATATTGTAGATGTAGTATATTTACCTTCCAATGATGCCAATTGTTCCATTTGAAATATATTATTGTTCGTGGTAAACATTAATAAAAATTCTTTCAATGACAATCTTAAGAAAATTAAAGTTTCAACATATAATTATTTATTACTCAATTCGATACATAAATAATTACCAAACAATAAAAGATACCTTTGATTAACAAGATCCTTTTGTGCATTTATAATTTTAGAATCAAATTCTCTATTTGCCCTTGTGCGAAGTCGTCGAGGTCGAACACCATTGTTTAATCGACGTAAATCTAATTCTTGATCAGTAATTAAATGTGACAATTTATCTAGAAAAAGGAGATAGAATAATGTTAAGATATAAAACGAATTAAAAAAACATATAACTTATTAACAATGATACAAGAAGAAAGAGAGTATATCGTAATGGATAACTCAGTAGTAAAAGCCGTCGTTCTAAAGAAAAGAAAAATCTCGTTTCTAAATGTGGAAAAATGCTACGTTTAATTTTGAAATTAAAGCCACATTTGTACGTCAAATATAACATATCGCACATGTGTGACACGTGCTTTATGATAAAAATGCTTTAACCATAGACCAGTGTCACGTATACAGGGTGTCCTAAAAATAACGGACTTCCTCTTAATGGCAGATTCCTTAGAACATTTCAAGACGAAAATCCTAATACAAAAATATCGAGGCTATAATAGTTTTTAAACGGGAAGCGATTATATTTTACGAATGACAGCGCTGAGATTTCGCGCGCTCAGGCACGACGAAATAACAAGTGAAAAAAGTGCTCTGAATGAAGCGCCTTTTTTCTCCTTGTTATTTCGCTGTACCTGAACGCGCGAAATCTCAGCCCTGTCATTCGTAAAATATAATCGCTTCCCGTTTAAAAACTATTATAGCCTCGACATTTTTGTATTAGGATTTTCGTCTTGGAATGTTCTAAGAAATCTGCCATTAAGAGGAAGTCCGTTATTTTTAGGACACCCTGTATAATACTGTACATTGTAAAATATTTAATTTGCTTATTTCATATAATATGTGCATGAGTATAATCGCGTACGTATTATAGAATTTCTTAATAGAAAATATTTTAATATAAATATTACCTAAAAACGTCCAAACGTTAATATTCCTCGTTCCTAATTTTTGCATTGCAATATTATGAAAACTTTCTACTATGTTGTTAGTACGTACAGGACAACGATAAGTACTAATTTTCGATGCCATATTTGACCAGGTAAGTCTCAGATATGATATGAATTGTAAAATATCTGGATATTCAGTAGAAAGTAGGTCAGCTTCAGTTTGTATTATTAATAAAGCTTCTTGAAACATATCTGGTGGTAACAAAGGCAATGTCATAGTCATTGAAAGTACCATTTTTGGAATATTTGAAAGGCGTAATTTTGCCCATTTACGCAGTACAGCCTAAAATAAAAAAATTTAATTTAATATAATAAAATTTTTCATATTTGTTACGACTATGATCAATCAAGAGACTAATGTGTTTTTGTCAAAGTTATCGATTCAGCACATTTGTAAAATTGTCTGAACCTTTTTTTTTACTTGAACATAAGTAGTTGTAAAATTAACATTGACAAAATCATGAGAAAAGATAGATTAAAAAAAAAGATTCGACGTCAATGTTGGAACTATTTATTGATTGTTCGAATAAAAGAGAAGTGTTTCGACAATTTTACAAGTATGCTGAATCGTTCATAAATGTCATTTTGTGGATTTGTTTTTCTATACTAAAAAAGAACTCTATTAAACTCTATATAATGTACATGTGTGTGCGCGCGCGCGTACATACATATAAATACACACACGTGTGTACGTATATGAGAAATTTTTTGTTTTTTTCGATATATATATGTATACATACACGTAAGAATTTTTTAGATTTATGAAAATTAAAAAATTTGTATAGTCTTTCTTTTTGTTTCACTAATTAATTTAATCTATTTCTCTATTTTTTCCTACAAATATATATTATTGACAAGTAAAAATTGATAATTGTTTAAAGATTTCCAAAAAATGTCCAGAATATGCATACATTCAAGTGGTTGAATGCTTGCGGATGAAGTGAAATAGATGATGTTTTGCATATTTGCATTTGTTCATTTCGATCCTAAAGATGTCAAAAGAATCAATAAAAAAATAAGATTAAATTTTGGAGCAATCTCTTCAATAGCTGTTCTAAATCCAATAACATCGATCATTTATAAAGAAAATAAATCGTCAAATATAATAAAAAGGAAGTTGCACGACAATAAATGCGAAGTTTACTCAATAACTTTCGATGGTGCTTCTTCAAATATAAATATGTGTACCATCTTAAGAGCTAATTTTTATTGTGGACTTAAATTTAAGCCTTATTTCATTAATCCAATAATAAAAGAAAAAAAAACGTTTTGTTTTTTTTTATTTTTATCACATGATAAAATTAATGAGGAATATATTAGAAGATAAAAAAATATTAAAAACCCGAAGTAGGAAAATGATTGAATGAGATCATATTAAAAAATTACAGAAATCTTAAAATGATGAGAGTTTAAGAGCAGGAAATAAAATAACCAACAAACATATCAATTATTAAAATAATAGAATAAATATGTGATTAGCAATGCAAACCCTCAACGAAAGTGTCTATAAATTTATTTTTTTGATGAATTTACCTCATGAAAATGTAAGAGCTAAGTTAAAAAATTGTTTCGAGAAAGCTTATTTTTGTTTACAATTTAATAATATTGGTGAGATATTAAACTGCAAAAATAGATTTCAAAACGAATTCAATGCTCCTTTAACGAAAAATAACTATTTGATTTTACAAATGCACACTGATAAGTTTGAAGAATATATTAATTCATTATGTGTTAAAAATGGTATACCTATTTCAAATATTCATCATAAAACTGGTTTTTCTTGGTATTATTTGTTTAAGTTTCCATTATTTAAAAAATTAAAGACTTTACAACTGCCATATTTATTAACATATAAATTGTCTCAAGACTATTTAGAAACTTTCTTTAGTGCAATAATCCGTGGAGGATTCAAATAATCCAAGTGCTTTACAAATTGAAAGTGTTTATAGGCGTTTGTTAATTCATCATGAGCTACGCGAACTTAAAAATGGTAATTGTCTATTTGATGAAATAAAAATTTGGCACATTACATCTCACTTAAAAAACTTCAAATATCTCATTGGAAATCTAGAAAGATTGAATAAAACAATTAATTTTGATCAATAATATGTAAAATCGCTATGGGATTTGACCCCATATGTCGATAACGTTGTTCAATATATTGCAAGATTCATATCTCACAAACTTTCAAATTGTTAATTGCAATATAAATGAAGGTCAATTAATAGGTACTCAAATACCAATATTGTCTATGATTACAAATTGATGACCTTATTTAATACCGTTAAAGAATGTTTGTTTAATTTGTCGCATATCAGAAAAAATAATTAGAGAACGTTTAAATCAATTTAAAAATTGATAGTAAAAATACGTTACTTAATAAGATTTTTAATAAAATAGGTATTCCATTTTCAAATGAAACGATGGATAATCATGTACTTACGCAGAATATATTAGATAATCATCGCACTCAATTATGTAAATATATGTATAACAGAATTATATATTAATATAAGATTATTTCACGAAGCCAAGAAAATATCACAAAAAGATAACTATCTCCAAACTAAATTTACTAAACTTATTTTATTTAATAATCAGTAATGTAATCTATATTTATATTTACCTTTTTATACAAAAAATAAAAATTTTCTTGTGAAAGATATTGCTATCAGTTTACTTTTTTTATGTTATTTATAGAATTTTTGCAAAAAAATCAATTGTACATGACATACATGATAAAAAAAATATTTTGAACTTAAAATTGAAAATAACAGGTCAAATAAGTTTCTGAGAATTTTTTATATATTTTTTAACAAAATTTCACTTTAAACGGGAACCCCTATTTTTCATTGATTATTCTTGTAGTTTATCTTGAGAGCTTTTTAAAACACTATAATAAAATATTTTTTCATTAAGTATTTTTCGAGTTATTTTATATCTTAATCTGACACATCTTGATATAAAAAATAAAATATCTCGTAAAATATTTAGTTTTCGATAATTTTACCATAATACTTTTATGTACAGAATAATGAGACAAATCAATTGTTTAAAAAAACAAATAATTGTTTAAAAAAAACTTTGTATGTAAGTATATTTTCTTAAAAATAATTATTTTTTTTATACCAATTGTGTTATACAAATAGCGTTTTGAAAAAGTCTTAAGAAGAGTTATAAGAATATACAATAAAAAATAAGGGGTTTCATTAAAAAAAAATAAAGTTGACCTTGAAATGACTTCTAAATTTGACCTCAAGATCAAGATCAAGATTACCATCAAGTGCCCCACATTGAACCCTACTACTTTTGTATTTAACATTTTTTTCTATATCTCACTCCTTCCGAGATATTTCAGGGGTCCGGGACTTTTTCCTACCCTGTATAATATAATGTATATATTTTACTTTTAAAAAGCTTCTTTCTCTTCTTCGATGGAATAGCAGTTTAACGCAGAATTTAATGTTAGCGCGTTGTCAAGCGTTCCTTCCATTACACCGATTTTTAAACACAATTTTGCGTAACTGTATCTCATTAACTATTGAACCAAATAATTTAAAACTTGCACCACGTGTTGATTATTGAGTTGTGAATAACCTCCTACAATGGCAACACAAACGAATCAAACATTCGGAAATGCGAAGCGAGACTCGAAACTTAATTGTTCGACAGTGTATGTATATATACTGGGTGGCCCATTTTAATCCATCTAGTCGAATATCTCAAAAACCAAGCCCGGAAGAGAAAAATGTTTCAAACAAAAGTTGTGTGGCTTCAAGGGGGCCATAAGATGGTGACAATGATTTGACCTTGGAAAATCATTTGAAGGTCATGTAAAGGTCAACTTTAAAATCTTAAATGAAAACCCCCATTTTTATTTAGTATTCTTGTAGCTGACATCGTAAACTTTCCAAAACACTATAAGAAAGTATTTTTTTATTAAGTACTTTTTGAGTTATTTTATATTTTAATCTGACATATTTTGATATAAAAAATTAAATATCTCGTAAAATATTTAGTTTTTGATAATCTTACCGTAATACTTCTATGTACAGAATAATGAGACAAATCAATTAGTATAAAAAAAAAATTGTTTTTAAGAAAATTATTTACAATGTATTTTTTTAAACAATTATTTGTTTTTTTTGCACTAATTAATTTGTCTTATTATTCTGTACATAGAAGCATTACGGTAAAATTATCGAAAACTGAATATTTTACGAAATATTTTATTTTTTATATCAAAATATGTCAGATTAAAATATAAAATAACTAAAAAAGTACTTAATGAAAAAATACTTTATTATAGTGTTTTGGAAAGCTCTCGATGTCAGCTACAAGAATACTAAATAAAAAATGGGGGTTTCTATTTAAGATTTTAAAGTTGACATGACCTTCAAATGATTCTCCAAGGTCAAATCATTGTCACCATCTTATGGCCCCCTTGAAGGCACACAACTTTTGTTTGAAACTTTTTTCTCTTCCGGGCTTGGTTTTTGAGATATTTGACTGGATGGATTAAAATGGGCCACCCAGTATATGTACAGATTTATAGCGTTCTTCTATGCCTTCCGGTTCTCACACATCGTATACTTATGATATACAGGTTTACGGGATCTACAATTTAACGCCGATTTCGAACGGCGTTATAAGATAATGGCCAAGAACTATTCTATTTGCCTTGCTATTCCATCGAAGAAGAGAAAAAAGCTTTTTAAAAGTTGTCTAGTTCTGTCGGGAATTGAACTAGAAAAATTCGGTTTTGTAGCCCAGTACTCTGTTTACTATGCCACATGCTTCGCTTATACACGCGCGCGCGCGCGCACGTCTAATATACTATTATATTAATGAATGGTTATATGTATCTAAAGAATGATTATTTATACCTGATTGAAATGGAACCAACATCCAGTTAAGTTAGCTCTAGGAAACTTCTTATTTAATGATTTTACTGCAGCCAGTTCAAAATCGCTCATAACGAACTTAATATTTTGTTCAAGTTGTGGTATCAGTTGTGTAATTTTGTTCCACAAAGCATTATACAAAGTTGTTGTACGTGTATCACATAATACGAATAATGTTGCAATACCCTGAAAAGATTAAATTATTTATTTTCGTTATCCATTTCTGATGCTTAAAAAAACTGAATGATTTAAATAAATATCTGACCGTATCCATGTATCGTATATGTACAGAATAAAGTTGCGCAATATGAGGCTTGCGTGGGAGAACCTTAAAAAAGATACATAAAATAATTTTTATAATTAGACTCAATATTGCTCTATATGTTACCACAATCTTGGCGTATTGTTACAACATTTTATAAAAATTCATATAGAATTTCTTAATTACAAAAAGAGGCAGTTATACTTACAGAAAAAGTTCCATCCACATAGATTTCAGTAGTAGAAGATAATGCTTGTAGTAAATAATCAGTTGATAAAATAATTGCAGTTTTCCCATCCGTTGTAATTATGTTTTCTATATAGATATTTTGCATAATGCTAGAGTGTATTAAAATATCATATAATGATGCCAAAGTCTCAGGTACGGACGGCCGGTTTTTTATACGTTCACGATGCATGCTACATCTCATAGATGCAAAACTCAAATATTGTGCTGCATCTGGATTATTAGAAAGAAAAGAGATATTATAAATATAATGCACTATTAATACAAAAACCGTAATAAAAATCATACAAACATATAAATTGATTAAATTTTATAATTTTTGAATGAGTTTTATTTATTCATTGTGGCTAACAGTGATCAAGTACAATAGAAAAAATTTGTATTAAATTTTTACATATAAGATTTTAAAAATAATATAAAATTGAGTAGTAACATGTTAGAAATTGGTTTAGCCAAAAAGGAAGACATAGAGTATATTACTAAAATAATATTTTAGGCAATATCAATAGAAGTAAACAAACAAGTAAAATAAACAGTTGTGATATAAATAAAGATAAGAAATTTAGTCAAAGTTTCTCATTTGATAGTAATATATGTCTTAATACACACAGACTCAACTGTTTCTTTACTGTTAAATAATAAGTAAAAAAAAATACGCCAAGTATATAAAAAAATCCCAACTTGTACGTAAAAAAAGTTTGATATCTATCCTTAAAAAATAACTATAAAAAAATTTTTTCCTTGAAAAATAATTTTCATAAATAATAAAAAACTAAAAAATGCTTTTCCTGTAAAAAGTAACTCTAAAAGATAAAAATCAAAAATCAAAACTAAATATGAAATCAAGTTAACTAGCCAAGTACATAGAAACAGTTTAGTTTGTAATTTGAAATAATATTTGTTTGATAAAATCAGTCTTGCATTTATAGAAATATTATAGATTTTCTCGAGAAAATTTAAATGCGCTTTTTTTATAGAATTATGTTGTTATGTCCCCCCCCCCCCTCCCAAATAAATATTATATATAATATATAAACTAGCACAATTATATTGCGGATTTTATTACAAATGGTACATCATAAAAGTACTTAACTCTTAATGCAATAACGTCGTTCACATCGATTAATTTCGAGTTTAAAAGTGCCCCCGGCCAAACTGATCGAGTTTTGTTGAAATTAATCATAAGCTTTACCAGACCTGTAACGAAAAAGATTAAAATTAAAGTGACATAAAAAAGCTTGGCGTGCCCGAGTCGCATTATAAGTCATTTATTTTTATTAATATATTGATAATGATTTCTGATAATTAACATTGATAATGATTTCTGATAATCTTTTGGAAATTTTTATTTCAGATCGGGCACGCCAAGCATTTGTATGTCACTTTAATTTTAAACTTTTTCGTTACAGGCCTATCTGGTAAAGCTTATGATTAATTTCAAAACAACTCGATCAGTTTAGCAGGGGGCACTTTTAAACTCGAAATTAATCGATGTGAACGACGTTATTACATTAAGAGTTAAGCACTTTTATGATGTACCATTTGTAATAAAATCCGCAATATAATGGTGCTATTTTATATATTATATATAATATTTATTTGGGAAGGGGGGACATAACCACGTAATTCTATAAAAATAAAGCGCATTTAAATTTTTTCGAGAAAATCTATAATATTTCTGCTATAAATGCAAGACTGATTTTATCAAACAAATATTATTTCAAATTACAAACTGAACTGTTTCTATGTACTTGGCTAGTTAACTTGATTTCAGATTTAGTTTTGATTTTTGATCTTTTAAAGGTTTTTATCTTTTAGAGTTATTTTTTAGAGGAAAAGCATTTTTTAGTTTTTTATTATTTATGAAAATTATTTTTCAAGGAAAAATTTTTTTTAAGTTATTTTTTAAGGATAAATATCAAACTTTTTTACATACAAGTTGGGATTTTTTATATATTTGGCGTATTTTTTTTTACCTTTGTGAGGTTTTTTTGTGGGATCTCATTGCTTTTTGTAAAAATTTAAAATTTAACATTTTTCCTGCAAAATATAAAATACTACATTATGCAGTATTTATATGGATGCGATTTTTTTTTAATTTATTCAATAGAAAGGAAATTTTTTTTGAAAGGGAATTATATAAACAATACATATTTACAAAACTTATACCATATTGAATATAAGTATTGAATACAAAATTATAAATGATCTTAAGTATCAAGCACTTATCTATCTTATTTTTATAGATAATTTTAATACAGAAATTAAACTCTATACAAACCGTATAATCCATAATAATAATATAACTGAATAAATATCAAAATATAGAAAGCAATAGGAAGGAAATTGTTTTTATTACGAAGGTGGACTTGTTTCTTATTCATACATTTAATATGGATATGACACAAGTCCATTCTCTTGAATAAACGCATACATTTTAATAGTATATAACTCCTTCTAATAAATGATATAAGCAAAAAAGATCAAATATTTTTTGCATTTATTGATTTATTAAATATGTTTATATATCGCGGAATAGTGCAAGGAAGGGAAGTGATTTCTTCTAATCAATTTCATATTAAGCAAAGTTGATTATACTAGCAAAACTGAGCAAATGTTTACATTTGAGTAAATCTGTGCATTGTCAATTAACATATTTGTCATAAATACATTGTTGAAAAATGATTATGGAAGATTTTCGCTGACTATGTGTTCGAGAAAGTAGGAGTTTTATAAATTATATTATTAATTTTGCTTCTCGAACGTTCTAAAGCTAGACGTTACGTTCGAGGCTTTGTTTTCATTCCGTTTTTGTGGTTTCTTCGTATCGTTCGATTCTGACAAACACCTCGTTGTCGATAGCCGATTGGCTCTCGGAATCGAACGATCGAAATTCCGTTTTTTGTAGTACACGTATCGACCAGGACTATTGTACGTGGATCGCAGAGAAGGGCTTTTCGTTAAGACACTTCGTCGCAAGCCTTCACCGGGAGCACACCTAACGCCTAAAACTCATAAAGTTATAGTTAAACGATAATTCGCGTGTCCGCTCATATCTTGCTGTCGCGTGCGATTACCTAAGACGGTCCGGGAGTTGGTGTCGAAAGGAATAAACACTTTTCAACAAACTAAACCCGCTCAAGTCATTTACGTCCTATCTCTCCGATCGGCGAAACAAATAAATTCTGTTAATGTGGACGTGTAATTCGAAGGCGCGGCTACGTTAAATGGTCCTTCGAGCCGGATTTTGGAAAAACAGATAGTGATTCGGTAATCAGTTCGCGGAGTGCGAGTGAGAACGCTGACACGCTAAGGTAACAGCACTTATAAAAACTATCGCGAGAAAACTATTGCATTCCTTTGCATTATTAAAGTTGTGCTCTTAAGCACAACGTATCATTATTATTTGCGCCCTGCGTAATCCGCAGTGCCGCGCAAATCTCGCGCTTCTTAGCGCTTCGCACAGCTTAAGTGCAATCTTTGTGCTCTTTAGCACTCCGCACCTCAAAGTGCGTCCTGCGTAATCCGCAGTGCCGCGCAAATCTCGTGCTTCTTAGCGCTTTGCACAGCTTAAGTGCAATCTTTGTGCTCTTTAGCACTCCGCACCTCAGAGTGCGACCTGCATAATCCGCAGTTACACATAGTTGTCGCACGCTTTAGCGCGCTGCACAGTTAAGTGAAAAATTATAGTGCGTCTTCGCACATCCGCGTGCGACGGACCAGTCGTCACGCTTCAGCATCTCTACAACCAAAAGGTGGTAAATTGTTGCTGAAAGGTTTCATCTTATTGGCCTACCGTCATGACGGACTCGCTGCAGGGCCTCCTCATCGAGCAATCTATTACAATAAGCTCGATGAAGCGAGTGTTCCCCAACTTTAAGAAAATGGGCAAGGCCAACGTCACGCAATACAAGGCGAAGAGTCGACTGGACGCCTTGGAGACATTATGGGAAAGGTGTCAACGTCTCAACGTCCAGCTTCAGCAAATAGCAACGGCCGACGAACAGCGTACAGTCAAATACTTCACCGAGAAGGAATTCTTTGCGGCCGAGGACGTCTACCACGAAGCGGCGGACTACCTCGCAGACGTGATAGGTAAATTCTCCCGGTGCGACCCGACTGCGGCATCATCGGTAAGCGACATTTCATCTCGCGAATTGTCTGGTGCGGTTTCATTGCAATTACCACGAATCCCGTTGCCGAAATTTTCCGGTAATTTCGCGGAATGGGAAAACTTCCGCGGAATATTCGAATCGCTCGTCGCCTCGAAAGAATCGCTGTCGAATACGCAGAAATTACATTATTTAAAAGCCAGTGTCACGGGCGAAGCCGCTGTATTAATTAATCATGTTAAGATTGCAGACACAAATTACGATGGTGCGTGGAAATTACTTATCGAAGAGTACGATAATCAAAACGCGATTATTCATGCGCATATTCATGCTTTCGCTCATTTGCCTATTATGAAAACGGAATCCGCTGTCGAACTCAAAGGTTTACGCGATACCGTTGCCGCGTCATTAGCCGCGTTAACAAATTTAGGCAGACCTGTTGAAAAATGGGATGACTTATTAGTCTATATTGTTTCGCAAAAATTTAGTCCACGCACACGTAATGAGTGGAATCTGCAACGCGGTAAATCAACCGCCTCTCCGACGTATGAAGAAATTCGAGAGTTTATGACGCTGCGAATTCGAGGACTAACCGATCATTCTAAGTTAAATGCCGATACTTCGTCTCCTAAAAATAAAGGCTCTAATCGGGCCTCGGTGAATAATGTAGCCACCGAAAAATGTTTGAATTGTTCCGGCAATCATAATTTGATGTTATGCGACGAGTTTAAGCGTAAATCCGTCGAACAGAGAACTCAGTTTCTCAAATCACACAAATGTTGCTTTAATTGTTTAAAGGTCGGCCATTTCCCGACCTCATGCAAGAGTAAAAAACGCTGTAAATTGTGCCGACGAGCACATCATACGCTCTTGCATCGTGACTCGAATATACCAGTACAGAAGATTAGTGAAAATTCTGTTTTGGAAAACAAAACGCTTAACGCTCAACCGAGCGGCTCAGCCGCCTCTGAGATAAAGAACGAGACCGCCGTCGCTTCCGTTCAAACGATTCATTCGCCGCTGAAAAATCCGCCGAACGTGTTACTAGCCACCGCATGGGTAATACTTCGTACCATCGAAGGACGTAAATTTAAAGTTCGTGCGTTGTTAGATCAAGGCTCGGCTGTTAGCTTTATCTCGGAATCGTTGTGTCAAACTATGCGCACGAAACGTTCCCGCGCGAGCCTCCACGTACAATGTTTCGGCGAACGATACAGTGGCGTAGCGAAATCTCAGGTGTCTCTTACTCTCGAGTCTTGTAATGGGCGAGGTTCCTCAACCTTTTCTTTGACTGCTTTCGTATATCAAAAAATTACGTCATACGCTGGCTCAAAGACTAAAACTGTAGATTATTGGCCGCATTTACGGAAATTATCTCTCGCGGATCCGGATCCGTTTAGCAATCATCCGATCCATCTGCTCATCGGATCAGATTTATATGGATCGTTATTAAAGCAAAAGGTAAAACATGGTCCGACCGGAACTCCGACGGCCCAGCTTACTGCTTTAGGATGGATATTATCCGGTCCTACCGGCACTTCTAATTCAATTACCGGTTCCGCGACTTCATTAAATTGCGTAACAATTCCTTCGCTTGATTCTCTCCTTCAAAAATTTTGGGAGATCGAGGAAATTTCTTCCGAACTTCAGCTGTCGGAAGAAGATAAAAAATGCGAACAACATTTTATCGAAACACATCAGCGTGCCGAAGACGGCCGCTATATAATATGGTTACCATTTAAAACCAACCCTCCGCTCAATATAGGATCTTCGCGCGAAACTGCCGCGCTTCTTTATTCGAAATTAGAACAACGCCTACGAAAAAATCCGGATCTCGCGAAACCCTATCATTCTTTCTTAAATGAATATAAATCTATGGGTCATATGGAACCTGTCTCCAACGAAAATCCGACGCTTAACCAAGCGGTGTATATACCGCATCATCCGGTACTACGCGAGTCTAGCAGCACGACGAAACTTCGCGTAGTATTTAACGCGTCGTGCAAAACGAGTAATGGTTCTACATTAAATAATCATTTAATGACCGGGCCTAAATTACAACGCGATTTGTCCTCAATTATCCTTCGTTGGCGTCAGTTTCGTTATGTGTACACCGCCGATATCGAAAAGATGTTTCGACAGATCCGCGTTCATCGAGACGATGTCGATTTTTTGCGGATTTTTTGGCGATCTAATATTAATTCTCCGATACAATCTTATCGATTGCTTACAGTTACTTACGGTACTGCTCCAGCTCCGTATTTAGCCATGCGCGTTATCAATCAATTAGCTATCGACGAAGGTCATTCTTTTCCAAAAGCACAAACAATATTACAAGATTTTATTTACGTCGACGACGTTCTATTTGGCGCCGATGAAGTTCCGTCGCTAAAGGAAAGTCGCGATCAGCTTACGAAATTGATGGCGCGAGGCGGTTTTCATTTACGCAAATGGGCTGCCAATTCTATAGAATTATTAACAGACATTCCTCCGGGAGAGCATGAACTCGCTATCGCTCGTACATTCGATAAGGACGATACGCTTAATGTGCTCGGAATTGAGTGGATACCACGAGAAGATTCGTTTCGTTTTCAAATTAAGTCACCTTCGGTCAATATGAATACGAAACGTTTGATACTATCATTTATCGCGAAATTCTTCGATCCATTGGGATGGGTTTCTCCGGTAATAATCACCGCGAAAATTATGATTCAAGAACTGTGGCTAAGAAAACTCGATTGGGATTCTCCTATCGCGGCGGACTTGTTAGAGCCCTGGAAAAAATATTGTGCGGAATTCATAAATTTAAAGGAAATTCGCATTCCGCGATGGACTGGAATGCATCCGAAAAATTTGGCTATCGAGTTGCACGGGTTCGCCGACGCGTCTAATCGCGCGTACGCCGCTGTCGTTTATTTAAGAATTCTCCGATCGCTCAGCGAGTTTTCAGTAGTCTTAATAACCGCAAAATCAAAGGTAGCGCCGATTAAAACGATTAGCGTGCCGCGTCTAGAATTAAATGCCATAGTCTTATTAACTCGATTGCTAGAATTCGTGCAAAAATCGTTAAATTTGCAGCATATTCCGATGTACGGATGGACAGATTCTTCGGTCGCGCTCGCATGGTTACGAGGCCATCCATCAAGATGGACTACTTATGTGGCGAATCGTGTATCGGAAGTACAAACTCGGCTGCCGTCGATTAAATGGAATCACGTCCCATCTAAAGAAAATCCAGCGGATTGCGCGTCGCGAGGTTTGTCACCCGCTGAACTCAGCGATTTCGAACTTTGGTGGGCCGGCCCTGCCTGGTTGCGTTCCCCTTCTACCGCGTGGCCGATCCATGATAAATTAAAAGATCAACTTGAGGCCGATCGTCAGATAATCGAAACCGAAACGCGAAATACGATCGTTTGTCATGCTCAACATATTCTGGAGTGGCAATTACCGAACGAAGTCTCTACATGGAAGAAGTTAATTCGAGTCACGGCACGCGTGCAACGTTTTATTAATAATCTAAAATGTCGCGCGACCAATACGAACGTGAATACGACGTGCTTGTCCGCTGCCGAAATCAAAGAAGCTTCCTTGTTTTGGCTCCGTTACGTGCAACAACGTCGTTTTCCATCCGAAATTCAAGCGTTAAACGATAAAAGTTTACTGCCAAGATCCAGTTCTTTGTTATCGCTTAACCCCTTTCTCGGGAAAGATAAATTAATTCGCCTCGGCGGGCGGATTGACAATTCGTCACTCAGTTATGATGAACGGCATCCTATAATTTTACCGAAACATCGAATTTCGGATTTATTAATAGCTCAAGCTCATAAAGCCTCTCTTCATGGAGGCACTCAATTAATGTTAAGAATTTTACGCCAAAATTATTGGATAATTTCAGCGCGCACCAGTGTAAAATCTCTTATACGTAGTTGTGTAAAGTGCGTACGCGAACGCGCACGTACCTCGCAACAGCTGATGGGGAATCTCCCCCAGCCCCGCGTCACGCCTTCGGCTCCGTTCTCGCACACAGGCGTCGATTACGCCGGGCCGATGAATATTATTCCGTCAGTCGGCCGCGGTCAACGATCCAAAAAATATTATGTTGCCGTTTTTATTTGTCTCTCGACAAAGGCCGTCCATTTAGAATACGTAGATGATTACGCTACTAACGGTTTTCTCTCCGCCTTTCGGAGATTTGCAAGCCGTCGCGGTCTTCCATCCGACATGTACAGTGATAACGGCACTAATTTTCAAGGCGCAGACCGCGAATTAAACACTACCTTTCAGCGACTTGTCGCCGACCCTCAAATACAAGACGCTATAGCTAATGATAACGTAAAATGGCATTTTATACCTCCCTCGGCTCCGCATTTCGGCGGACTTTGGGAAGCCGGTGTCAAAGGATTAAAGTTTCATTTGAAACGAGCGATTGGTTCCCGAACATTATCGCAGATCGAGTTCGCTACGCTGCTGTGTCAAATCGAGGCTTGCCTAAATTCCCGCCCGATTTCCGCGTTACATGATGATCCGAATGACTTTTCCGCGTTAACTCCGGGTCATTTTTTAGTCGGTCGCCCGTTAGTAAGCCCGCCTGAAGAATCTGTTTTAGATATCGATTCGAATCGGCTGTCTCGATGGCAGCAAGTGCGTGCGATTTTAGAGCAGATCTGGCGTTCTTGGTCTTCTGATTATTTGCATACATTGCAACAAAGGCGTAAATGGCGAGAAAACAAACCGGAGCTCAAAATTAACGAGCTGGTACTGTTGAAAAATAATTTGGCACCTCCTTCGAAATGGGAACTTGCCCGAATATTAGACGTACATCCGGGATCGGATGGGCATGTCCGAGTAGTTACATTGCGTACTGCCAAAACCACTCTAAAGCGACCAATAACGCAGATCTGTCAGCTACCAGTATCAAGTGACACTGGCTCTTAAATTAATTTGCGTTTTCTTTTTGCGTTAATAATTAAGTTTGACTTTAATTATCGTCACGCTCTGTATATGTACATATATCTATTATAAGAACGCCTATGTAAATAACCCTGTGCTAAGATTTACTGATTATGTTAATTCATGTATTTCGATTGAATCACCTACGATCTTTGTCTGTACTCTTCTCCTATTATTGTATGTGGAAAAATTTGCTGTAGAGCTCTTCGGACCGTCTGATCGAGAATTATCATTAAGTTGCCGTGTATCGATTATGATGGTAGGATTGAACTGGTTATTTCGTAACCTACCCGGTATACGAGGCGAGCGGGATGTTCGAGAAAGTAGGAGTTTTATAAATTATATTATTAATTTCGCTTCTCGATCTTTCTAAAGCTAGACGTTACGTTCGAGGCTTTGTTTTCATTCCGTTTTTGTGGTTTCTTCGTATCGTTCGATTCTGACAAACACCTCGTTGTCGATAGCCGATTGACTCTCGGAATCGAACGATCGAAATTCCGTTTTTTGTAGTACACGTATCGACCAGGACTATTGTACGTGGATCGCAGAGAAGGGCTTTTAGTTAAGAGACTTCGTCGCAAGCCTTCACCGGGAGCACACCGAAAGTCTAACGCTCGTATAGTTTTAGTTAAAACGATAATTCGCGTGTCCGGTTATATCTTGCTGTCGCGTGCGATTACCTAAGACGGTCCGGGAGTTGGTGTCGAAAGGAATAAACACTTTTCAACAAACTAAACCCGCTCAAGTCATTTACGTCCTATCTCTCCGATCGGCGAAACAAATAAATTCTGTTAATGTGGACGTGTAATTCGAAGGCGCGGCTACAATCGGGTTTAATAACATCCGTAGTTCTAAGGCTGGTCAATCACAGTTATTCCATTCTTCAGAGGAATAGCTGTGATTGATCAGTTTTACAACTACGGATGTTATTAAACCCGATTATGCGGCATCTACAATAGATATTTTAAGCCCTAAGCCTTAAGAAATTGACCAATCACAATCAAGTATGAGAAAAATACTCGACTATGATTGGTCAATTTCTTAAGGCTTATGGCTTAAAATTTCTATTGTAGACGCCGCATTAGAGGTGACGTGTAAACGTAATCTATGCATGCTTATATGAGAGGTGCGTTCAGTAGAACCAACCGCTTATAGCAATTGAACGTAATTGGCTCTTACTTTTAGAACCAACAAATCAACGCAAAGAGTTGATAAGACGACAACTCGGCAATTGTTCTACTGAACACAGCCAATAAATGCAGTGCAAGCGCGTGCGGTTTCCCGCGATTTTCCCGCAGAATATATAACTTTTTACCTAATATGCTCATGTCGTTACGTGTCTGAAATGCTCTTATCGTAATACCGCTTTTGTCGTAAGTAATTGGGCTCATGTTATATCTCCAACTAACTTATAATTGGAAAGAAGATATACCAAAATACTTTGCAAAGAATAGCATCATTCTTCACTAAATATATTTTTGCCTGTCTACGTTTTGTTATCAAAGTAAGTAATAAAGTACCGGTGGTACTCTAGGAAGAATTTTATATTTGTTATATAAATGTATTTAATTATAGTATTAAATATATATATATATATATATATATATATATATATATATATATATATATATATATATGTGTGTATATTCACAAACAATACTTTTTGTAGGAAATTACCTTCTTTGAATAATTCGTTATATGAAATATTTAATCAGCATATAACTAATGCTTCTGTTAACATGGTTAGATTATTTCAAAAAATTGAAAACAATATAATTATAAAGTTACTCAATACTATATTGTTACAATACACTACAATATAAATTCCACTTATTTACAAAAAATTTATGCTACTGCAAATTTTATTATATTTTATATTTTGCTCAATCTTCAGAGGCATTATTTGTAATTCTAATAGAAGACCTATATATTAAAGACTTTTTAAGTAAATCACTTAGTATTTAAAGATACATGTTAACTGAGGACTGAGTATTAGCATATTTTCTATAATATGAAATGTTTAACTGGCATGTATTTTGTTTCATTATATAATAGATGCAAGTTCTTCCTGGAAGAAAAAAGGGATCAAATATTTATGTATATGATGATCATTTGTACTGTATGGATAATCGCTATGACAATGTCTTTCGATGTAACATACGGAAGACAACAAAGTGTCCAGGCTACGTCATTCAGGATAATAATAGAGTAAACATGTTGAAGGAACATAATCATCCAAAGTTACCACTCATCAAACAACAGATTGAAATGAAAGAAGAAATACTAAGACTCTCTCGTGAAACTCATATTGGACTAAAAGAAATCTTTGATTCAGTTTGCAGAAGGTAAAATTATTGTATTTCTTCCATATATTTTATCAAAATTTCTATGATTTATAACATAATGATTTTGCAATTTTATGATATATTGACTTGATTGTTTTAAGACATCTTTAGTAGCAAAATCTTATGATCTAGGAATATATTATCTCTGATATTTTAAATATGTTAATATTTCGAGTTTGAAACCTGCTTACATCTTTAGCATCCTGAGTTTAAATTTTTGGTAGTGTTTCAATTTCTTGATTTTGTGTATTTTGTGGAAGAAGACAATTTGTATATCAGAAATATTGTTATTAAATGGATCACATAATTTTATAATATCTTGAACAATTAAATTTTATAGCTTTGATATATTTTCAACATCTTGATCTTGATTTGAAAGTTTAAGACTTCTCTTAGCAATTTTCTTATTAACTGAAATTTTTAATAAAATGGATTCTGTATAAAAATCTATTTGTTGATATATGAATCCTATTGTTGATTTATAAGTCTCTATTGCATAATTGTTTGAAGAAATTACTATCAAAAGACAAATGTTTTTAATCTTTTTAGGAATTTCTTTAATACAGTTTTGTGTTGAATTATTATTTATAATGTTTGCATCTTTAATGTTGGATGCATCCACTATTTTTTCAATAATTCTAACTTCAACAGGTGCAATTTCATGTTCCGCATTTCTTAATTCAAATAATTATTTTGAATGTTTATTAATATATGTACAATTATCCTACAGTGTACTTTTATTTACATTTGCATCACTTTTATAAATATATACTTCTTAACATATTGTTTTTTATTCACATCAAGCGATGCGGCAGCGTCGCGACGCTAAGTATATAAAAAAAACGTTTCGGCTTGTCAACGGTTTGCCTATGTTGTCTATGTACAGGGGCCGCGACGCTACCAAGTAGCTTATCCGGAGTTTTACGTCTAATAAACTTTCGATTAAAATTCCTCAGGAACCAAGCCGTTAATCAAAAATCACTTTTCTTATACAATGTGGATGCAAGCTTTCTATTGCGACCAGTTTGAATAAGATTAGTGCAGTCAATCCTGAGGAATGATAATCGTATGCCAGAAATGACATTTTTCGTTCTTCATCATTATCATAATAAAATAAGTTTCAGACTCTCACGTACGTATGCTCGCACGCACACACGCAAAGCGAGTTTGTCCCTCACGGCGCGTTTGCAGCGCTCATGTACGATTATTCGCTTGAGTGTGCAAATACGCCTTGAGAGACAATGTGTATGTGCGTGCATACGTATATGATACGTATCAAGCAGTACGCGACAAATACTGTAGATATTAATACATCCAACTCTTGAAAAATCCTTTGTCTTGCAAGGCAACCACTGAAACAGCGTCATCTATTAATCTGAGGTGATAAACTCTTGCTTCATAGAGTGTTACTGGGTGGGTAACAATGTAAATGATAAATAAAAATACGTATATAATTGTGAGATATTTTCTTTAATTTAACATTTTTTGTCATAATTAACCTTTTCTTCTTACTATCATTAATTTTATTAATATAGGCTTTTAATAAAACGTTAAAATATTTGTCTAAAAATATTTTATAACAATCGTTACATATACACATATTTTCCTTAATATTACAATTTGATATTAATTTTGCTTTAACATTTGATGTACTTTCGTTAAGATAAACTTCAATATTACTTTTAAAACATAATATAATCACGAACCACTTAACTACGAGACCAGCGTTCTCCTCTACTAAAGAAATACTAACAACTCAGGCCACGTGGTAGCGCTAGTGCGCTGTATTGCCTGTTTTTAATCGAAGTTGAACGTATTAATATCTACAGTATTTGTACGCGGTAGCATCGCGACGTCAAGGTATAATAACGATATAAGGTTAATGTTCGCGACGTCAAGATATAATAACATTATAAGGTTAATGTTATATTTGAATCTGCTGCAGAAAATATATTTGGTCCTATCGAGTAAGTAGATTGAAATTTTGTATATATATCTGCTTATACATATATGTCTGCTTATATATGTTTATTTATTGTTTTATAAGTATATTATTTCTTGATTATATCTGAATATTATCTAAATTATAGCGCGTATTTGCAGGATAAAGCAAAATCAATCAATCCTTTCAAGAAGGCCGATATACTTTTAGCTGGGATTTCTTCAACTGGGATTGCATACAGTATAAGACCGTATGCAATCCCAGCTGAAGAACTTTGCTAAACAACGTAATATATTGGGTTATAGAGATTTGGTAGTAACAGACAGTAAGTACAATATAGTAGCACATATAAAACATTCAGTAGCACATATAAAACCACCCAGTCAGCCAGGTCTGTTCTAACAGATATTGCCAAATGCTTGCTACAAATTATTGTCAGCGAAAAGGCTATAAATTTGGTACAAGAGTTGTTATTACCGATTAAGCTGGCAGATTGCCGCCAAGAATAAAGCAAAGCTTGCTAACATAACTACACAGCAAATTGGCGACAGAAACCGAGCAAAGCTTGCTGACATGACTGACATCAGATTGTCGGCAAAAACTGAGCAGGATCTAGAGTGCGCAATCTGATGGCAAATTGGCAGCAAAAACCGAACAAAATCTGCAGCTTATTACAAAGTATTATAAAATAGTTCAGTCGCTTGTCGCTATGCGGCGCGTTATTCATTATCTATACCCGTATTCAAATTCTTGTCATGAGTGTATATAAAGCCTACAAAATGCTAATAATATTATAATATATATATTTCTATCAATTCAATTTTTGACATAATTCTTATATAGGAAATTCAGATATTGAATTGATTTTTGGCAAATCGGACAGATAATTGTTCGATTTTCACTTATTCAAAACAATTTCTGTCCAAAAAGATCTTTAATTTTATAAATTAAGTTATTTGAATTTACTTATATGTTTTAACATATTAATATATGATTTTATATAATGTCTAATTATCTAATGGTCATTTTATGACCAAAACTTATCATCATTTTGTTACTTAGGGTTAAGGCTTTAAATCTATTTAAATATATACTTTTATATGAATGGCCAAAAGCTGCAGAATTTGTTCGGTTTTTGCTGACAATCTGCTATCAGATTGTCTTGCGCAGATCTTGGTCGATTTTTGCCATCAATTTGGCGTCAAATCATGTCAAGCTTTGCTCGGTTTTTGCCGTCAATTTGCTGTCAGGTTATGTCAACAAGCTTTGTCACCAAAACACAAGCTTAATGCGGACACAGATGGCACTGGATTTGTTACCAAGTTTTGAGCGTATTTGATGCCAATTTGGCAACAATTTGTTATCAAATTGTTTACTGGGCAGATATGTAAATTAAATTAAATATTAAAATTCTGTTCTTTTCATTGCACACAGATAGAGGGAAGTGACCATAAAGCACTTAACTTCGGATGGACATAAAAACGATTAATAACTGTCGAAGTAAAAGAAATATTTACTATTTATAATGGGGTAAGGGGAATCCTTGCTCTTATGTTAAGTGATTGAACTGAAGTTGAATTCAATGTGTTGAATAGCTTGAAATTTGTGAAACACGAATACCGAAAATAAATTTAAGCTATAATTTTAACTATATAATTATAACTATGTAATTATAGTTTAAATTTATTTTCGGTATTCGTGTTTCACAAATATCAAGCTATTCACATGTAATATTATAATAGCATGTTGCAATGCGAGATATATACATAAGTTTTATGAACATTATCAGAGAGAAATCACTGACATTATTACATTTTTGATAAAATCGTAGGAATTTACAAGTTTTACTTCACAACTATATAATCAAAAATATAATAATGTCAGTGATTTCTCTCTGATAATGTTCATAAAACTTATGAATATATATCTCGCATTGCAACATGCTATTATAATATTACACGTATGCAAAAAAAGCCAAAGTATTCATACGTAGTATTTATTTATTATTCTCAAAGTGGATCTTACTGCAACAAAATTTTGATCGTTTTCATTTATTAATCTGTTTATGAGTATACATACATAGTATGTATACTTTGGCTTTCTTTATACATATAACTATATTACATTATTTAAGAAACAGAAAAACCTATGATAATTATATATCACATTGCACAACATGCTATTACAATATTAGTTATACATATGCGAAGAAAGCCAAAGTATACATACGTAGTATTTATTATTCTCAAAGTGAATCTTATTGCAACAAAATTTTAATCGCTTTAATTTATTAATCCGTTTGTCAGTATATATACGTAGTATATTTTGGCTTTCTTTGCATACATATTGAAAGACAGAAAGACGAATTAAGTGTGACTTGAAAAAAACTATATTTAATTATATGTTTGTGTAAAATAAAAAGGACAATTATAATTTTTATATATATATTAAATTTTTATTTAAATATTATACCTATAATTATATTTTATAAAAAAAGAGAAATAAATGTATTTAATACGTAATTAATATTTTTAGATTATTTACAAATGGCTAAACAATGAGTTGCATATCTACGTTAATATAGCAAAACATATCTTGGGAATTCTATCAAAAATATTACATTATATACAGTTGGATTGAAAGCATCACAATTATAGCGTCATAGAGCTTGAAATAGGAATGTTAAGCATTAGTCAAAGAAGAGAAATAAGGTAATAATTTTGTTTATAAATTATATAATAAAGGTTATTTATTTTCTTAGACTAAATTCTCTAAGGACAAGACTTATTGTTAATCTATTTAACTTGTTTTGATATAATGGTTGAACTTATTTTTTAAAACATGAAAAATGTGGAAATTGATTATTTGGATAGAGCTGCCTTTTACAATATAATGTTATCAGAGAACATTAGAATATCTGTCATCAACAAAAAGTAATTCAAATTTGAATCAAAATGAGGAGGAAGTTTAGTATCACTAATCAATTCTTCCTCCTCATTTTGATTCAAATTTGAACTACTTTTTGTCGATGACAGATATTCTAATACTCTCCGATAACATCATATTGCAAAAGGCAGCTCTATCCGAATAAACCATCAATTTCCACATTTCTTATTGTTCTAAAAAATAAGTTCAACCATTATGTCAAAAAAGTTAAATAAATTAACAATAAATCTTGTCCCTAAAGAATTTAGTCTAAGAAAATAAATAATCTTTATTATATAATTTATAAACCAAATTATTACCTTATTTCTTTTCCTTGACTAATGCTCAACATTTCTATTTCGGGTTCCAATTCTGACGCTTTCAATTCAACTGTCTATGTAATATTTTTGATAAAATTCCCACAAGATTTATTTTCTTATTTAATATAACATGCAACTGATCGCTTAGCTATTTGTAGACCTAAAAATATTAATTACGCATTGATTACATTTATATATAAAATCTAAATAAAGATTTATACATTTCCAAAACTAAACGTTACGAATAATTCCAGATCCACAAAATATTTGTAGATTATAGAAGTGCTTTGATATGATTTCATCATTTCATTATTCTTTATGCTAATTAAAAATGTGTATTTAATGCTGTTGTTTTTATGGTATTTTTGGTAGAATTCTCATAAGATTTATTTTGCTATTAACATAAACTCATTGCTTAGCCATATTTATGTTAACTTAAAAATATTAATTATGCATTAATTACATTTATGTAAAATAAAATAAACATTATATACAAATGCGCGTTTGCGAGTATAATTATTAACTTATCGTTTTCGAAAACATAGTGTAGCCGCGCCTTCGAATTACACGTCCACATTAACAGAATTTATTTGTTTCGCCGATCGGAGAGATAGGACGTAAATGACTTGAGCGGGTTTAGTTTGTTGAAAAGTGTTTATTCCTTTCGACACCAACTCCCGGACCGTCTTAGGTAATCGCACGCGACAGCAAGATATAACCGGACACGCGAATTATCGTTTTAACTAAAACTATACGAGCGTTAGACTTTCGGTGTGCTCCCGGTGAAGGCTTGCGACGAAGTCTCTTAACTAAAAGCCCTTCTCTGCGATCCACGTACAATAGTCCTGGTCGATACGTGTACTACAAAAAACGGAATTTCGATCGTTCGATTCCGAGAGTCAATCGGCTATCGACAACGAGGTGTTTGTCAGAATCGAACGATACGAAGAAACCACAAAAACGGAATGAAAACAAAGCCTCGAACGTAACGTCTAGCTTTAGAAAGATCGAGAAGCGAAATTAATAATATAATTTATAAAACTCCTACTTTCTCGAACATCCCGCTCGCCTCGTATACCGGGTAGGTTACGAAATAACCAGTTCAATCCTACCATCATAATCGATACACGGCAACTTAATGATAATTCTCGATCAGACGGTCCGAAGAGCTCTACAGCAAATTTTTCCACATACAATAATAGGAGAAGAGTACAGACAAAGATCGTAGGTGATTCAATCGAAATACATGAATTAACATAATCAGTAAATCTTAGCACAGGGTTATTTACATAGGCGTTCTTATAATAGATATATGTACATATACAGAGCGTGACGATAATTAAAGTCAAACTTAATTATTAACGCAAAAAGAAAACGCAAATTAATTTAAGAGCCAGTGTCACTTGATACTGGTAGCTGACAGATCTGCGTTATTGGTCGCTTTAGAGTGGTTTTGGCAGTACGCAATGTAACTACTCGGACATGCCCATCCGATCCCGGATGTACGTCTAATATTCGGGCAAGTTCCCATTTCGAAGGAGGTGCCAAATTATTTTTCAACAGTACCAGCTCGTTAATTTTGAGCTCCGGTTTGTTTTCTCGCCATTTACGCCTTTGTTGCAATGTATGCAAATAATCAGAAGACCAAGAACGCCAGATCTGCTCTAAAATCGCACGCACTTGCTGCCATCGAGACAGCCGATTCGAATCGATATCTAAAACAGATTCTTCAGGCGGGCTTACTAACGGGCGACCGACTAAAAAATGACCCGGAGTTAACGCGGAAAAGTCATTCGGATCATCATGTAACGCGGAAATCGGGCGGGAATTTAGGCAAGCCTCGATTTGACACAGCAGCGTAGCGAACTCGATCTGCGATAATGTTCGGGAACCAATCGCTCGTTTCAAATGAAACTTTAATCCTTTGACACCGGCTTCCCAAAGTCCGCCGAAATGCGGAGCCGAGGGAGGTATAAAATGCCATTTTACGTTATCATTAGCTATAGCGTCTTGTATTTGAGGGTCGGCGACAAGTCGCTGAAAGGTAGTGTTTAATTCGCGGTCTGCGCCTTGAAAATTAGTGCCGTTATCACTGTACATGTCGGATGGAAGACCGCGACGGCTTGCAAATCTCCGAAAGGCGGAGAGAAAACCGTTAGTAGCGTAATCATCTACGTATTCTAAATGGACGGCCTTTGTCGAGAGACAAATAAAAACGGCAACATAATATTTTTTGGATCGTTGACCGCGGCCGACTGACGGAATAATATTCATCGGCCCGGCGTAATCGACGCCTGTGTGCGAGAACGGAGCCGAAGGCGTGACGCGGGGCTGGGGGAGATTCCCCATCAGCTGTTGCGAGGTACGTGCGCGTTCGCGTACGCACTTTACACAACTACGTATAAGAGATTTTACACTGGTGCGCGCTGAAATTATCCAATAATTTTGGCGTAAAATTCTTAACATTAATTGAGTGCCTCCATGAAGAGAGGCTTTATGAGCTTGAGCTATTAATAAATCCGAAATTCGATGTTTCGGTAAAATTATAGGATGCCGTTCATCATAACTGAGTGACGAATTGTCAATCCGCCCGCCGAGGCGAATTAATTTATCTTTCCCGAGAAAGGGGTTAAGCGATAACAAAGAACTGGATCTTGGCAGTAAACTTTTATCGTTTAACGCTTGAATTTCGGATGGAAAACGACGTTGTTGCACGTAACGGAGCCAAAACAAGGAAGCTTCTTTGATTTCGGCAGCGGACAAGCACGTCGTATTCACGTTCGTATTGGTCGCGCGACATTTTAGATTATTAATAAAACGTTGCACGCGTGCCGTGACTCGAATTAACTTCTTCCATGTAGAGACTTCGTTCGGTAATTGCCACTCCAGAATATGTTGAGCATGACAAACGATCGTATTTCGCGTTTCGGTTTCGATTATCTGACGATCGGCCTCAAGTTGATCTTTTAATTTATCATGGATCGGCCACGCGGTAGAAGGGGAACGCAACCAGGCAGGGCCGGCCCACCAAAGTTCGAAATCGCTGAGTTCAGCGGGTGACAAACCTCGCGACGCGCAATCCGCTGGATTTTCTTTAGATGGGACGTGATTCCATTTAATCGACGGCAGCCGAGTTTGTACTTCCGATACACGATTCGCCACATAAGTAGTCCATCTTGATGGATGGCCTCGTAACCATGCGAGCGCGACCGAAGAATCTGTCCATCCGTACATCGGAATATGCTGCAAATTTAACGATTTTTGCACGAATTCTAGCAATCGAGTTAATAAGACTATGGCATTTAATTCTAGACGCGGCACGCTAATCGTTTTAATCGGCGCTACCTTTGATTTTGCGGTTATTAAGACTACTGAAAACTCGCTGAGCGATCGGAGAATTCTTAAATAAACGACAGCGGCGTACGCGCGATTAGACGCGTCGGCGAACCCGTGCAACTCGATAGCCAAATTTTTCGGATGCATTCCAGTCCATCGCGGAATGCGAATTTCCTTTAAATTTATGAATTCCGCACAATATTTTTTCCAGGGCTCTAACAAGTCCGCCGCGATAGGAGAATCCCAATCGAGTTTTCTTAGCCACAGTTCTTGAATCATAATTTTCGCGGTGATTATTACCGGAGAAACCCATCCCAATGGATCGAAGAATTTCGCGATAAATGATAGTATCAAACGTTTCGTATTCATATTGACCGAAGGTGACTTAATTTGAAAACGAAACGAATCTTCTCGTGGTATCCACTCAATTCCGAGCACATTAAGCGTATCGTCCTTATCGAATGTACGAGCGATAGCGAGTTCATGCTCTCCCGGAGGAATGTCTGTTAATAATTCTATAGAATTGGCAGCCCATTTGCGTAAATGAAAACCGCCTCGCGCCATCAATTTCGTAAGCTGATCGCGACTTTCCTTTAGCGACGGAACTTCATCGGCGCCAAATAGAACGTCGTCGACGTAAATAAAATCTTGTAATATTGTTTGTGCTTTTGGAAAAGAATGACCTTCGTCGATAGCTAATTGATTGATAACGCGCATGGCTAAATACGGAGCTGGAGCAGTACCGTAAGTAACTGTAAGCAATCGATAAGATTGTATCGGAGAATTAATATTAGATCGCCAAAAAATCCGCAAAAAATCGACATCGTCTCGATGAACGCGGATCTGTCGAAACATCTTTTCGATATCGGCGGTGTACACATAACGAAACTGACGCCAACGAAGGATAATTGAGGACAAATCGCGTTGTAATTTAGGCCCGGTCATTAAATGATTATTTAATGTAGAACCATTACTCGTTTTGCACGACGCGTTAAATACTACGCGAAGTTTCGTCGTGCTGCTAGACTCGCGTAGTACCGGATGATGCGGTATATACACCGCTTGGTTAAGCGTCGGATTTTCGTTGGAGACAGGTTCCATATGACCCATAGATTTATATTCATTTAAGAAAGAATGATAGGGTTTCGCGAGATCCGGATTTTTTCGTAGGCGTTGTTCTAATTTCGAATAAAGAAGCGCGGCAGTTTCGCGCGAAGATCCTATATTGAGCGGAGGGTTGGTTTTAAATGGTAACCATATTATATAGCGGCCGTCTTCGGCACGCTGATGTGTTTCGATAAAATGTTGTTCGCATTTTTTATCTTCTTCCGACAGCTGAAGTTCGGAAGAAATTTCCTCGATCTCCCAAAATTTTTGAAGGAGAGAATCAAGCGAAGGAATTGTTACGCAATTTAATGAAGTCGCGGAACCGGTAATTGAATTAGAAGTGCTGGTAGGACCGGATAATATCCATCCTAAAGCAGTAAGCTGGGCCGTCGGAGTTCCGGTCGGACCATGTTTTACCTTTTGCTTTAATAACGATCCATATAAATCTGATCCGATGAGCAGATGGATCGGATGATTGCTAAACGGATCCGGATCCGCGAGAGATAATTTCCGTAAATGCGGCCAATAATCTACAGTTTTAGTCTTTGAGCCAGCGTATGACGTAATTTTTTGATATACGAAAGCAGTCAAAGAAAAGGTTGAGGAACCTCGCCCATTACAAGACTCGAGAGTAAGAGACACCTGAGATTTCGCTACGCCACTGTATCGTTCGCCGAAACATTGTACGTGGAGGCTCGCGCGGGAACGTTTCGTGCGCATAGTTTGACACAACGATTCCGAGATAAAGCTAACAGCCGAGCCTTGATCTAACAACGCACGAACTTTAAATTTACGTCCTTCGATGGTACGAAGTATTACCCATGCGGTGGCTAGTAACACGTTCGGCGGATTTTTCAGCGGCGAATGAATCGTTTGAACGGAAGCGACGGCGGTCTCGTTCTTTATCTCAGGGGCGGCTGAGCCGCTCGGTTGAGCGTTAAGCGTTTTGTTTTCCAAAACAGAATTTTCACTAATCTTCTGTACTGGTATATTCGAGTCACGATGCAAGAGCGTATGATGTGCTCGTCGGCACAAATTACAGCGTTTTTTACTCTTGCATGAGGTCGGGAAATGGCCGACCTTTAAACAATTAAAGCAACATTTGTGTGATTTGAGAAACTGAGTTCTCTGTTCGACGGATTTACGCTTAAACTCGTCGCATAACATCAAATTATGATTGCCGGAACAATTCAAACATTTTTCGGTGGCTACATTATTCACCGAGGCCCGATTAGAGCCTTTATTTTTAGGAGACGAAGTATCGGCATTTAACTTAGAATGATCGGTTAGTCCTCGAATTCGCAGCGTCATAAACTCTCGAATTTCTTCATACGTCGGAGAGGCGGTTGATTTACCGCGTTGCAGATTCCACTCATTACGTGTGCGTGGACTAAATTTTTGCGAAACAATATAGACTAATAAGTCATCCCATTTTTCAACAGGTCTGCCTAAATTTGTTAACGCGGCTAATGACGCGGCAACGGTATCGCGTAAACCTTTGAGTTCGACAGCGGATTCCGTTTTCATAATAGGCAAATCAGCGAAAGCATGAATATGCGCATGAATTATCGCGTTTTGATTATCGTACTCTTCGATAAGTAATTTCCACGCACCATCGTAATTTGTGTCTGCAATCTTAACATGATTAATTAATACAGCGGCTTCGCCCGTGACACTGGGTTTTAAATAATGTAATTTCTGCGTATTCGACAGCGATTCTTTCGAGGCGACGAGCGATTCGAATATTCCGCGGAAGTTTTCCCATTCCGCGAAATTACCGGAAAATTTCGGCAACGGGATTCGTGGTAATTGCAATGAAAACGCACCAGACAATTCGCGAGAAGAAATGTCGCTTACCGATGATGCCGCAGTCGGGTCGCACCGGGAGAATTTACCTATCACGTCTGCGAGGTAGTCCGCCGCTTCGTGGTAGACGTCCTCGGCCGCAAAAAATTCCTCCTCGGTGAAGTATTTGACTGTACGCTGTTCGTCGGCCGTTGCTATTTGCTGAAGCTGGACGTTGAGACGTTGACACCTTTCCCATAATGTCTCCAAGGCGTCCAGTCGACTCTTCGCCTTGTATTGCGTGACGTTGGCCTTGCCCATTTTCTTAAAGTTGGGGAACACTCGCTTCATCGAGCTTATTGTAATAGATTGCTCGATGAGGAGGCCCTGCAGTGAGTCCGTCATGACGGTATGCCGATAAGATTGAGCCTTTCAGCAACAATTTACCACTCGTTGGTCGTTGAGATGCTGAAGCGTGACGACAGTCCGTCGCACGCGGATGTGCGAAGACGCACTATAATTTTTCACTTAACTGTGCAGCGCGCTAAAGCGTGCGACAACTATGTGTAATTGCGGATTACGCAGGTCGCACTCTGAGGTGCGGAGTGCTAAAGAGCACAAAGATTGCACTTAAGCTGTGCAAAGCGCTAAGAAGCACGAGATTTGCGCGGCACTGCGGATTACGCAGGACGCACTTTGAGGTGCGGAGTGCTAAAGAGCACAAAGATTGCACTTAAGCTGTGCAAAGCGCTAAGAAGCGCGAGATTTGCGCGGCATTGCGGATTACGCAGGGCGCCAATAATAATGATACGTTGTGCTTAAGAGCACAACTTTAATAATGCAAAGGAATGCAAAGTTGACTTCGCGCACTTTATTTTCCCGGAAGTCCTTTCAACGCACTCGCGTTATTATTTACGGCAGCGGAATGCGGATAGATGTTTTGATATCGCGCACCGTCTCCGTCTCGCGATAGTTTTTATAAGTGCTGTTACCTTAGCGTGTCAGCGTTCTCACTCGCACTCCGCGAACTGATTACCGAATCACTATCTGTTTTTCCAATATCCGGCTCGAAGGACCATTTAATGTAGCCGCGCCTTCGAATTACACGTCCACATTAACAGAATTTATTTGTTTCGCCGATCGGAGAGATAGGACGTAAATGACTTGAGCGGGTTTAGTTTGTTGAAAAGTGTTTATTCCTTTCGACACCAACTCCCGGACCGTCTTAGGTAATCGCACGCGACAGCAAGATATAACCGGACACGCGAATTATCGTTTTAACTAAAACTATACGAGCGTTAGACTTTCGGTGTGCTCCCGGTGAAGGCTTGCGACGAAGTCTCTTAACTAAAAGCCCTTCTCTGCGATCCACGTACAATAGTCCTGGTCGATACGTGTACTACAAAAAACGGAATTTCGATCGTTCGATTCCGAGAGCCAATCGGCTATCGACAACGAGGTGTTTGTCAGAATCGAACGATACGAAGAAACCACAAAAACGGAATGAAAACAAAGCCTCGAACGTAACGTCTAGCTTTAGAAAGATCGAGAAGCGAAATTAATAATATAATTTATAAAACTCCTACTTTCTCGAGCACCGATTATGCGGCATCTACAATAGAGATTTTAAGCGCTAAACCTTAAGAAATTGACCAATCACAATCAAGTATGAGAAAAATACTCGACTATGATTGGTCAATTTCTTAAGGCTTATGGCTTAAAATCTCTATTGTAGACGCCGCATTAGAGATGACGTGTAAACGTAATCTATGCATGCTTATATGAGAGGTGCGTTCAGTAGAACCAACCGCTTATAGCAATTGAACGTAATTGGCTCTTACTTTTAGAACCAACAAATCAACACAAAGAGTTGATAAGACGACAACTCGGCAATTGTTCTGCTGAACGCAGCCAATAAATGCAGTGCAAGCGCGTGTGGTTTCCCGCGATTTTCCCGCAGAATATTTAACTTTTTACCTAATATGCTCATGTCGTTACGTGTCTGAAATGCTCTTGTCGTAATACCGCTTTTGTCGTAAGTAATTGTGCTCATGTTATATCTCCAACTAACTTATAATTGGAAAGAAGATATATCAAAATACTTTGCAAAGAATAGCATCATTCTTCACTAAATATATTTTTGCCTGTCTACGTTTTGTTATCAAAGTAAGTAATAAAGTACTGGTGGTACGAGAAATTTTATATTTGTTACATATTAATGTGTTTAATTTGAGTATTAAATAAATATATACATTTTCATAAACACAGTATCTTTTTTTTAGAAAATTAATTTAATTGTATATTTTGTTATATGAAATATTTAATCAGCATGTGACTGTCTCTGTTAATATGGCTTTCTAGACATGTTAATAAATTTATAGAATAAATTGCACAAAATTAAACGCAATATGACTCTGTGATTATTCAATACTATATACTGCAATACGAATTCTGCTTATGTGCAAAAAAGTTGTATACTTCAAATTTTACTGTGAGTACTTTCCAGCTACGGAACACAGTGATACACTGTGTGACACAGTTATACAATATCGATTTATAGCTGGTACGCTGTTTCCAATCTATATGTTCAATATGTGTCTATATCAACGATTTGTAATAATAATTTAAACTCGCAGAAGGTATTTTCGCTGTAAAAGTTAGTATTATCCAACAAAAATTTTTTATGAGTTATTAACTTCTTTATCAAATATGTAGAGAAGAGATTAAAAACTAATCAAATTATGTAAATTAAGTAAAATACAGTTACAATTTTATTTTATTAACAGAATTTATAAGTTTTATTAATCAATTGAGTGACGACACAGTCGAACACATCATTTTAGCTGTGTACGAGTGTATTGACTTGTGTCATAGTTGGAAAGCATTGAGTTGTACACTGTGTTACACAGTATCACCTGTGTACGTTGCTGGAAAGCACTCTGTATTTTATGTATTGCACTATTTTCAAAAAAGAATTGTTTATTTGTAATTCTATGGAAGAATTATGTGTAAAAATTCCTAAAAGAAATAATAACAGTTAACAATTGCATTTAAAAAAAACATTGAAGATTGAACATTTACATATTCTGCATGATTGAAATGTTCTTTTATATCATGATAAATGTAAATACAAATAGTAATGAATGCTAAAAACTATTCTGAACAGAATGCAATCATTATGCTTCATTAATGATAGTAAGGATATTTATGCCATTAATGAATGTTGTGACATTCTAAGAATTTATAAGGAATGTTTATAGATGTTGCAAAACTATTAAAGATTTCAACATAAACTAATTCTCCACAAATTTTTATTTTATTTTTCCAAGTTATATTTTTAATATTAATATTTTATTTTTTTTATTATTTTCCAGATGGAAGAAATATGTGGAAATAAAACTGGTACCATTATTTATGTTTACAATGATTATACTTACAACAAGGATTCTCGAAATCCGAATATTTTACGATGTAATACTCGTCGATCTTCGAAATGTTCTGGCACTCTTAAAGTTGATAAGGATGGCAAAATACATTTAGTTCAAGATCATACTCATATTGAGATAAAATGGAAAGTAAGACAGTCTATCATGAAACAAGAAATGTTGCAACTTTGTCGAAATACAACTTTACCATTGAAAGAAATATTCGATAGTGTCTGCAGAAAGTAAGTATTTTGCTAGTTTTTTTAGCATATATTATCAAATCATTGTATGTCCACCTATTGTGGTGAACATATAATGTTCCAAAATTTGTAAAGTGTGACAGTGCCCCGAAAAGTCATAACATCATAACTTGTGAGCCACGACAATTTTCCGAAAAATCATATAATTTTCCAACATCTATAAACACTACTATGCACTTATTAATGGAATGATTCTCCATTCTTCTACGTTGCGACTATCCACCATCAATCCTGATTACTCAATTGGACTATTTACATCATAATTGATATAAATCGAAAGTTGCTGGGTATTTACTACATAATAAATCGGTACTTCCACATTTCTTTATACATATGCACACACACACGCGTCCTACACACACATACACACACGGGCGCGCGCGCACGCACGCACGCACGTACACATGTATATATTACATATTAATACATGTATAATTAATACAACATACATACACGCATATATCGGAATTATGATTTTTCGGGATGTAGTTCTATTTTTCAAGTTCCGGCACATTTTTTCGGATCATTACATGCCCACTTTTGTTGTGACTAAAACAATGATTAAAATAGAATAATGGTGTAAGAATAATAGAATATAAGTTTTTCAAACAATCTTTTCAAATAATCAATATATTTTTATGAGCTTTAAGTTTTAAATACAATGTAGATTATATCTTGTCGTTTTGCAATTTTAAATATCTTTATAAAATATATATACATATAATATAAATGATTTATTAATAGATTTTGTTTGTAAGATTTTTTTATCTGAAGAAGCACATAATATTAATATTTGTAATACTGTGAAAAAGTTTATAACACTTTATTTTTTTGTTTTATTTGATTAGTTGAAAAGTACTTAAACAAAGTGTTCAAGATTGAAACGTTGAATTTAGTCGATAAATTTAAACGGTAAATTCAACCGGCAAATCTGAACGGTAAAAGCCGAAATCAAAACACGAGCGAGAATAAACATCGCCGATCGGAGTGTGATCGCATGATCATAACAAAGAAAAAATGTGACAAACACCTAGATTCTCGAACGTTCGGTGTCAAAAATATCCTATTATGAAAATCGGTCGATCGCGACTCTTTACCGTCGTTAGTCAGTCAGTCCTCGACGACGATTCAAGCTGATCGAAACTCGCCAGTATATTTCGCTCTGCGTCATCTTCGCTCGTGTCGTTTATGCCTGTGTCGTTAGGTTCGCGCATTTCTTGTCGTTTAATTCGCTCGTGTCATATACGCTTTCGTCATTCTCGTTGTAAATTCTTAACTGACATTCTCGCATACGATCGAGCATAGAACTCAGTGTGAAAGACACCTCATTTTCTTTATTATTACCTGCTTTATACTTAGTGATTTTGTGATTGTTAAGAATGTAGAGTCCGAGAGTCGATGCTCGTTAACCGTATCACGAATGTCCTCTGCCTCGCGCTAAACCATCCGGCGTCCGCGTGTAAGATTTCCGTTTTTGCGAGGACTTCTAGCAAGAAGCTCTTCAAAATTTCCGAAACGCGGAGAAAGGCAGTTCGTCAAAGGATATTGAGAAGATTTCCGATCGGAGTCGCAGAATACGTGTCGTTGCTCGCTCCTATAGTTATTCAATAAACGATAATTTAAAACAACTTCACGCGAGTATCCTCTTAAGCCTCCTTATCCTCTAGTGGATCTATGGATTCGCGTTACACGCCGCTTCACGCTCAATTCTGAGCGCATCTCAAATCAAAGATTCGGGCGATCCCGTCGGGGTCGACTCCCGAACACATAAATAAAAAATCCTTATTTACACATCAAAGTAGAAAACAAAAATCGATTGCTAATACAATTGTATTGAATGTTTGTACAATGTTTTGTGCTATTGTTTCTTTTTTTGATAAATAGCATGATTAAACCATGACATTCTATTTCTTATATAAATATATGTGTGTATTCTACAAAGAAATTAAATAAAACGTTAAGAATCAAATATTATGATTTTTTTACAGAACAAAAATTAGCCTACGAATAATTATGCTATAAATCATTTCTTACAAAGTTAATGAGAACAAATAAAAGAATATTTGAAGATATATTGTACATTTTAGCGGTTACAGAAAAAAAAAATTATTTAATATTGAGAGTTTATTTATCGTTTAAGAATGTGGTACTATCTTTCATAAATAAAAAACAAAATAATTTAAATACATATTTGCGATATTCTACCATATGATGTCTATGCTATCTGTTTAATTTATTTTTGAATTTCATATGCTCCCATTTAATTTTAGATATGAATTGTATATATCACTCTTTGTCCAGATATCTTTCAATTCTGTAATAATTTATGATTGTTGCTTGTAGCTTATATTTGTTGCTTGTAATACAGATATCCTGAAACAGCCGCAACATTGTCATACACAACATTGAAAACTACATTGTACCGTGAAAGAATCAAACTTCGCCCAAGTTTACCAAAAGATATGGAGACTCTTGCTGTGAATTTATCAACGTATGGACCTCTTGAAAGATTTTACAAAGGAAATGTGACCTGCAACGATGGAAAGAAAGCATTAATATTTACAAGTAATGAGCTGTTGCAAGAATTACAAAAATCAACAGAACTTTATGTGGATGGCACATTTAATGTAAGTTTTTATATCTTACAATATAATATATTATTATTTTTATATACTAAAAAATAAAAGTGATACATTTAAATAATGTGAATCTTTTAGATTGTGCCACGTGTACCATTAATGAATCAAATGTATACACTGCATACCCGATATGTGAATGTAGTAAGTATTGAAAGTTTATAGTAACATAGCATGTATTGTCAGCTGCAGTTTATTACAGTTACATGTATAAATATTATTCAATAAACAGCACAAAAGAGAGCATGGAAAAATTATAATAAGGAATTTATTTCATTTTTTTCTATCAACTGCTTATTATAATATAATATTATTTTAACAAGTATTGATTTCATTCTTTTAAAAAATGGACATAGAAAATATCAAGTTAATTCAAAAAGAAAATCTAATTTCATATATATTTTATATGTACATTGTGAAATTAGAAATTATGTAAAAATAAAATTCTTTTGATTTCTTATAATGAATTTATATATGCCTTTTAAATGGCTGCTTTTTTTAAGTAATAGTGAAATCATGAAATTCAAACAACACCAATAATTCTTTATATCTCATACTCTTATATATTTAAATACATCGTTTAATAAATTGTTTTAATAAAAGGGATACTGTAGTCCGTTATATTTTGCAGGGTGTTGCTATGATGTTTATCTTGTGTGAAAGTCGTTCTAGTAATATGTACAAAGCTATTTGGAATAAAATTATAGAATTAGTGCCAATGCTTCAACAAAATTTAAAGTTTATAATGAGCGACTATGAGATGGCAGCCATGAAGGTGATGAATGAACAATTTCCAGCAGCAGAGGCACACGGATGCTGGTTTCACTATAATCAAGTATTATAATTTTATATAATAATTTACTTTTTATGTTTTGTATTCTATAATATTTACATAAATCAATCATTATAATACATAATACATTATGATTGTAAATGTTTTGTAACCCCAAGGGGAACAATAAAGATTATTATTTTAATACATAATACATAAATATTCATTTACAGGCACTTTTGCGTCACTGGCGGCGATTAGGATTAATGGATGCACCAAGAAACATTTTATCAATGACTATGACTATGGCATTGGTTCCTTCTGATTATTTTGAAAAAGCACTTTCTTTTATACAACTCGAAGTTGATCAAATTTCTCATGAATATCCTGCTGTTAATGATTTTTTAACATACGTACGCAAGACTTGGTTACCATTAGCATCAAAAGTCAGTGTTTATGATTGTCCTGTGAGAACAAATAATATAACAGAAAGTTTCCATAACGTAGCAGGAAGAAAATTCGGCAAAACTCATGAAAACGTTTGGAGTTTCTTAGGTAATGTTGCTATTAACACTATTTTTTATTTTATATTAAAATGAACAAACTAATAGCAAATATTCTACTTATAGATAATCTACGAAAATTGATAATTGATGAAGAACTAAAACTAAAACGTCTCAAAACAACTGAAACAGGTGGGCATCGTACAAGTATTAAAAACAAAAACCGAGATAATAAAATACTGGAAAATCAAAAAAATTTTGCAGCAGGCAGGTTAGTCAATATATATACACTATATTACTTTATCTTTTTTCTGCCAAGAAGGAGACTTGTTTTATATTTTTGTGTTACCATATTCATTTATCCATATCTTAATTTTTCATCTACATTTTTTATATAATATTACCTTATTATTTAATATTTGCTAATCTACATAGACAATCTCTTAATAAACTCATTATTATCTTTTTATTTTAATTTATTTAAATAAAAATATAATTATTTATTTTATTTGAATTTGCGCTGTTTTATCTTTTTTATTCTTAATATATCCATAAATTTAAACTTCTGTAACTTCTTTCTTTGCCTTTTTAGCTTGAGTTTTGGCCAAAGTTTTCTTAACATTTTTCTCTCCATTTGCACTTTCATCTTTTGTTATTAATTCCCAGCAAGTTGAATGAATAATAAATTAAAATAATTTCTTCAAGTATGATAAATAATGTTATTTAAAATTGTTTTACTACCCATACTTTGCTTGCAAAAAAATTGTTTATATAGAAATTAAATAATTTTATTGAAACGAAGATTGAAGTAAAAAACTAAATGCAAATATTTTTGAATAAAAGTAATTTCACGAAAAATGTTTAGATAAAAGATATATAGACAAGAGAAACATTATATATATTTTTGTATGTTATTGAACCGATAAACATATTACGTTTAAAATTTATATATATAACATTTATATTATATAAAATTTACCATATCAAAATATACACTATTAAATATTAATTTGATTTTGACTTTATCCCCGATAGTTAAAATTTTACGAATTAATATTATGGAATGGACTTACTGACATTTCTTTACATAAATGTACTTTTCTCGTAACGTTGCTTATAAAAGTACTTAAAATAAAGAAGTAAATTCTTTACGAAATAATTCGCATTTTTTGCGAATTATATGTGTAATATGTATAATATATTTAGTAATGTAATATTTCAAATAGTAAATATTCCAAAGTATGATTTTTAGTGACCGTGTTTCGTGTATAGATTCCATACTTTTTAGTGATTTTATTTTAAAATTGTTTTTTTAAACGAAAAAAGTTGGCTCATATAAGCAAAAAGCTTTATTTACAAAAAATTTAATTATTTATTGTAATTTTTTTGCAAATTATTTTTTTTATAAATAGTATTTTTTGTAAATTATTTTTGTATTATTTATATCTATTGATTTTTATCATTATTTTATTTATGAAAGCATCGTAAAAAGCAAAGCTACTGAAAAATTAATAATTTATGTGAGTTTTCGTTTAAAAAAACAAATTTAAAATAAAATCGCTAAAAAGTATGGAATTTACACACGAAACACGGTCACTGAAAATCATACTTTGAGATATTTACTATTTGAAATATTAAATTACACATTTTATGTAAAGAAATATCATAAGAAATCGATTTGTCTAAAAAAATAGATATGTGTGATTTAATTTATAAAATTGTTCTTAGAGTGATTTATGGTAAACGTTAATTAATATCAATATTCCCCATGACCCTTTAGAATAACTTTTGTTAAAAACAACGAAATATGAAGATATTTATATTAATTTTCATTTTTAGCATTTTACATTTGTAATGCAAATTTTAATATTGCTTTGCTTCTCGTATTTCTATATATAATACTTAACAAAACTGTATTTTTCATTTCTTGTAGACTACATCTCAACGATTTCTTACGTTTCTTCAGCGACAGATGTGGAAATATTCTGAAGGATAAATTACTTTCTAAAGGTATATATATTATCAATAATGAATAAAATTTGGTATTTGAGGCTTTCGCGGGGTAGAGAAATATTTATTTTGATTTTCGGTATAGCGCTGCGTCCTTCGTGAGTTTGTTTCCGTTTCATGAGCATTTCAGTTCACTTTATCAGGGAGGAGAGCAATCTGATACTCTATACTCTATCTATAGTATCAGTTATACTGCTCATTAGTTATTAATAATAGAAGTTTCAATGTTCATATTAGCAATGTCACCTCCGGTGAGCTTGACCTTGACATGACTTTGTTATTAAGGTCTTGTCTCTGAATAATATTCAAAAGCCGATATATCGACTATCAGTCACTCAACAATTTAACATGTGTTATATTGCATTTACATTGTTGAATGAGAAATATAATATATATGTAATATGTAACTGACTCATTGTCAGTGTTTACTGAGAAGGTTTTATGCGTCTCTCATTGTTTACTACAAACTTATTAATAAAAGAAATTTCATAAATGAAGCGTACATTTCCGATACTATCTATATTTAGAATACACAGTGATCATTTAGATATTTAAAAGATATATACTGTTTATTGAAAAATTAAAAAGTATATGCGCGTGAGCGGGATGGAAGGCTTTCGGTCCAATCCCTCAAAAAATCTAACTTTATCCCACTTTATCCTTATTACATTTATTGATTTGTTGAAAAAATTATACATTTACTGTACGTATATTTTAACGACCAACCAACCAATCAATATAATGTAACAAGGATAGGGTGGATTAGGATTAGGTTTTTTGTAGAAGGAGGTTGGCGCTCCACCCTGCTCACGCACATGTATTTTTTAATTTTTTAATAAATAGTACGTATTTTTTAAGTGACCAAACAATTACTGTGTACTTAAATGTACCGTATCAAAAATGTACGCTTCATTTATGAAATTTTTTTTGTTAATAACTCGGTAAAACTGCATAATAACGGACCCAGCTCCAATAATCTTGACCTTGACATATGTTGTCAAGGTCATGACCCTGAGTAATCTGCAAAAGATTTTAACCGTCGCTCGTTTTTTTATTAAAAAGTTATTAACAAAAAAAGTTAACTAAATAAAACGTAATTTTTCTGATACTATGTACATAAACTTTCCTTAAATATATCCATTAAATATGTTCAAAATCGAAACGTTGAATTTAATCGATCGAATTCAACGGCAAGTTTCGCTGACAAATTCAAACGACAAAGAAACGACATCAAAACACGAGCGAGGGTAAACACCGTCGATCAGCCGATCAGCGCGTGAACGCGTGATATTCGAAATGAAAAACTGTGACAAACAGCTGGATCTCGAAGGTTCGACGTCGAAAAAATCTTGTTGTTCCCATCGGCAGAGCGCGAGTTTCCGCGGTCGGTCGATTTAGTCTGCGTCTAACGACGTTTCGAGCCGGTCGACGTTCATCGAGCTCGATCAACTTTCTTTCTCTATTCTCGCTCGTATCGGAGTTACAGTGGCTTACTCGTCTCAAAATCAAATTGGCTCGCATCCGATCGCGCACATATTCTCACGGCGGTCAATTCGGGAAAACCTCACGCTGTATTATTTTCTCTTTTCGTGCTAAGACATTGTGAAAGTTAATTGTTTGGAGTCGAGAGTTATCCGCATCGCAAATGTCCTCTGCCTTGCGCTAAATTCCATCCAGCGTTCGCGGTCAAGATTTCCGTTATCGCGAGAGTTTCTAGCAAGAAGCTCTTAATCAAAATTTCCGAACCGCGCAAAAGGGCAGTAATTAACAGGACAATCAAGATATCCGTCGGAACCGCGGAATACGTGCCGTCGCTCGCTCCTATTCTTCTAAATAAAACGAAATCAAAATAATCTGCATTCGAATCTTGTCTATCAACACCTTATCCTCCAGCAAATCCACTGATCGTTACACATCGCTTCTCGCTCATCTCTGAGCGTCTCTATACAATTTCGGGCGATCTGTCGTCGAGGTCGACTCCCGAACAATGTCCATTAAATATATCCAATTTTCCTTAAATATATCCATTATTATGCAGTTTCACAAATAACTCTTTAATAAATAGTGAGAGATGCATAAAATCTTTGAATATTGAACTCAGGGATAAGAAGTGGTTCCGCTAATGTGAACATTCACTAAAACTTCTTTTATTAATAACTTTTTAATAAACAATGAATGACAGGAACAAGATCTTAATAACATCAAGGTTAAACTCATCGGAGCTGACTTTTATCAATATTTAACTTTGAAACTTGCCATTTTCACGTTTTGTGCCCATTGAGATTTTTAATCAGAAACATAACAACTATAACACATCACAAATTCAAGCAAATTGACCGAAAACATTTGTTCTTATAAGAATCATGTGTGAAGTTCTTTTTCAAATATAAGTTTCATAACTTGTATAAAAACTACATCTGATTTAGGTTCAACTAAATAGATATATACAAAAAAACTTTAGTTTACGTCTTGTAGAGATATTATATTATTAAAATATTGAACACACACACACACGCACGCACGCGCGCACACACGAACACACACACATACAAGGTGTCTCTTGTCTCACAACCTCTGTACAATACTTTAATAGTATATTCTAGAGATAAAATACAATCAAAAATTCTAATACAAAAATTTTGAGGCTGCGATAGTTTATGAATTATAAGCGATCAAAGTTTGCTAATGATATTGCGTGGAGCTTGCGCGCTCAGATCCGTAAACACATACACGCGTACCGATCTCTGTCATCTGTTATTGATTTTACAAATCAGGTAATATTGATTTTTACTGCACATTTTATTATTACAGCTGATTTTATTATTTCTTATGTGTATGAATTGTTGTGCCTCCGGAGAGGCACGGTAGTTGGGATCGTTTGCCGGAAGGAATTTGGGAATTCGGGCTCCGCCTGAGAACTTTATTTAAATAATTCGGACACTTTCCACATTAAATAAATAGATTAATATCAGATTTATTTGTGGTTTGGTTTATTTACAATGTTCCCGCACTTTCGCTCGCGTCGCGTATCACGATAACGGTTATCTTAACGTGCGCGTGTCTAGAGTCGAGTTTCGGTCTCGAGACTCGCCTCTCGCTTCTTCGTGTATATTTCTGCCGACTGCGTGGCTATTCAATATTATAATAATTATTGATACTTGTTTTGACACTCGCGGTTGATAGAGATATTACTCGCGTAAAGGAATAAAGATTGCCCGCGTAATATTAATTAATGATCAAGACTGCCCGCGTAATATTAATGGTAAAGACTGCCCGCGTAATATTTATGGTAAAGACTGCCCGCCGTTCGTTAGCGGTGGGCCTTTTTATTAACTCCCCTTGGTTTCCCAGGAGGGGATCGTTTAGCGACAAGACCATGCGTCGTGTCGCTCGATTTTGCGGCAAGATCCGGATGCAAGCTAAGGAGTTCTAAGTAGGACTTCTTTGCTTGCATTTTCGCAATTTCCTTTCTGCTTTTCGGTAGGACTTCTACGTTGCATTTTCGCAACATCCTTATTCCGCGTGCCTTGGTTTCCGCGTTTTCGTAATGGGTGATTGCGCGGTCGCTTGGGCTTCGCGCGTGGCTCGCGTTGTCAGCGCTTCGTTCGGTCAACGTTCGTAACGTGATCTGTATTCGCGTTACACGTTGAGCAATATCTTATTGTATAAAATAATATCTCTCTAAAATAATATGTATCTAATAATTCGTATATAGCCTTCTCGGGCTATAACATCCCTCCCCCGTAAAAAAAAGAAAAACGGAGGTGTAAAAGTGACGTTTTTCGCAAAACAAACTTATTTTAAAAATTATTTTTTCTTATTCTAATGTACAACATTTTTCCCGTATACAATATGAGATATAATCGTTTCTTATTATTCCTATACTTATCTAAAATCGTGTACTTAGACTTCGTTTTAGTATGGGTTTTGGGAATCTGTAGGACATACGTGGTTCGTCTTCTTCGTATATCCTGACTGACGGTCGTTTTGTATATTTCTTTTTATTTTTTACAATTATATAAATTATTAATATTATTATAATTATTGTGGTTATTCCACTCGTCGCCATAGGATATACGAATTGTTTTTTCGTAAAGAATTTGTCATTATTGTCCTGTAAATCATTGTTTATATCTTTCAATTTACTTCTTATTCTAATTTTCTATAAATTGTTTTAATTTATTTGTATGCATGCGAACCGCTTTTCTTCCTTTCTTAATTGTATAATTCACGTCCGAATTTTTCTCGATTATTACGTACGGTCCGGTCCATAGGGATTCAAGTTTCTTAGATCGTCCGCGTCGGAGCGTCTCGTCGTGTACTAATACCTTGTCTCCGACTTTAAATTTTATTTCTCTAGTATTTTTGTCGTATTGTTTTTTGGCTTTGAATTTTTCTTCTTTGATATGCTCTTTTGCGAGCTGATTCGTTGCCCTTAGTCTTTCTTTCAATTCTTGCGCGTAATCGTCATAATTATATGTTGGTTTAGGCGGTCTCGTCAGTGACGTAGGTAAATCCGCTTGGTGCCCGTAGACTAATTCGAAGGGTGTATACCCCGTAGCTGTATGCGGCGTCGTGTTATACGTAAACATTGCGAACGGTATCCATTCGTCCCAGTCTGTCTGGTCTTCGTTTATGTAGTGTCTTAAATATTCCGCTAATGTTCGATGCGATCGTTCTAACGCGCCATTACTTTCCGGATGATAGGCAGTTGTCTGTATTTTATTTATTTTTAGTAATTTACATGTATTTTTAAATATTTCGCTGAGGAAATTTGTGCCTTGATCCGTTAAAATTTTTTCCGGTATTCCGTGTTCAAGTACAATTTTTGTAACAAATTCCTTGCTAACCGTGTTCGCTTCTTGATTTGGAATCGGTATCGCTTTGCTGAATTTCGTTAAATTGTCTTGGAATGTTAAGAGATATTTATTTCCGTTTGTTGTAACTGTTAACGGTCCTACAATATCTAACGCGCATTTTTCAAAAGGTTTAGTAGGCGTATCCGTAATTATTAACGGTACTTTATTTTTTCGCGATAATTTATTTTTCTGGCACAATTCGCATTTTGCGATGTATTTTTCTACATCTTTCGTTATTCCTGGCCAATTATAATTTAGGCGGATTCTTTTTATCGTGCGTTCAACTCCTTGATGTCCTCCTGTAGGTGCATCATGATATTCATATAATATCTGTTTCTTGTCTTCCTCTGTGTATATTTTTTCTTCGTCGGAGTTTGTTTCTTCTTCTATTGCGAGGATTTCTCGTTCTTCCTCTTCTGTTTTATGCGCTTCTCTTGTTACATTGCGGCTCAGTGCATCGGCGTTCGCGTTCGCTCGTTCGGCCTTATGAATGATTTCATAATCATATTCTTCGAGTTTTAATCTCCATCGGATTAATCTTGATCCGGGATCATTCACATTAAATAACCAGATTAATGGTTTGTGGTCGGTTACGATTTTAAATTTCGTACCGTATATGTATGGCCTAAAATGTTTTACAGCCCATACAATTGCTAGTAATTCCTTCTCTGTTGTATTGTAATTATGCTCCGCTCGCGATAAAACTCTGCTGGCGTAAGCAATTGGTCGGTCATTACTTACTTTTCCTTGTGACAATACTGCTCCGATTGCATAGTCGGAAGCATCAGTGGTCACTATGAATTCTTGATTGAAATCTGGATACGTTAGCACTGGCGCCGTCATTAATTTTTCTTTTAATATTTCAAAAGCATTTTGCTGTTCCATTGTCCACTCGAATTTTTCCGTTTTCTTTGTTAATTTCGTTAGTGGCTTGGCTATTTTTGAAAAATCTTCTATGAATTTTCTGTAGTATCCGGCTAGTCCTATGAAAGATTGTATATCTTTTACTTTCTTCGGCGTCGGAAATTCTTTTATCGCGGTTAGCTTTGACGGGTCCGGAGATATTCCATTCTCCGAAATAATGTGACCTAGATAAATTACTTCTTTGCGCAAAAACTCGCATTTATCTGGTTGCAATTTTAGATTATTTTCTCGGAGTCTCTGTAGTACTTCCTTGAGTCTTCTATTGTGGTCCTCTAGGCTCGATCCGTATATGACGATGTCGTCTAAATAAACTAGACATTTAAGTCCTTGCATTCCTGTTAAAATTGAATTCATCAATCTCTGGAATATTGCTGGCGCATTTTTCAATCCAAACGACATTCTATTAAATTCATAGTGTCCGTAGGGCGTTGAAAAAGCTGTCTTTTGTTTATCTTGCTCAGCCATCGGTATCTGATGATATCCTGACGCTAAGTCTAGTGTAGTAAAATATTTAGCGTTTCCTAGCTGGTCCAGTATATCGGTGATATTGGGCAGTGGAAATGAATCGCCTATTGTTAAATCGTTTAGCTTCCGAAAATCTACTACTACTCGGAGTTTAGGTTTTCCGGATGCGTCGGCCTTTTTTGGTACCACCAATAAGGGTGCGTTCCATTGACTCGCGCTTGTTCGGATTATGCCATTTTTTAGCATTTCTTGCACTTGTTTATTTACTTCCGTTTTGTGCTTTTCGGGAAGGCGATACGGTCTCGTGTTCACCGGCGAGGTGTCGGCGCGCGTGTTTATCTCGTGCTCTACCGTCGCGGTGCACGTCAGTGGTTCTCCGTCCAACTGAAATGTATCGTAATATTCTTCGCATATCCGTAGGAGTGCCTGTTTTTCTTCCGTATTTAAATGTTGCGTGCGTAGTAGTTGTCATATTTGTCCGTGTCTCGAGTTAGTATACTTAAAATTTTTTCTTGCTTGTATCGTGTGTATTTTGGATTCGATTTCGCGTTCTATGTCTTCGAGTGTGACGTTCGGCGTTTGTATCTCGACTTCCGTATCGGTTGTATTTATGATACTAACGGGACAAGTATAATCCTTCGGTTCTACTAAGCAGTTTCCAAGGTAGATTCCTGGAGCTGTTTCCTCTGCTCGTACTATTCCTATCCGATTTTGCTTTGTTATCGCTTTTACGATGGTCTCGCTGCGCGGTTTTAGAATTGTTTTGTTAAGCGAATGGAATTTTAGTACGGCGTTTCCTATTTTTAATTGACTTTTATTATAATCGCAAGATACCGAATGTTGTCGAAGGAAATCAATTCCTAGTATTCCTTCATATTCGATCGGAATGTCGTCCTTTACCACGTAAAATGCATGTTTTACCTTATGGTTTCCTATCTTGATTGTGGCGTGCATTTTTCCGATGGTATGTATTTTATACCAGTGAGCGCGATTTTATCTTCGTGTATCAATGCGTCGTCCTTTAAATGTTTCAATTTTATTAGTGAGATGGTCGATCCTGAATCGTACAACATCTGTATTTTTTCGTTTTTCACTTGTCGCATTGGTAATGTTATTAGCAATAAGTCCGTCTTTTTCTTCGCGCGTGGCATATCTTTAATATGCGTAACGCGATACTCAGATGCAGGTCGCGGTTGTCTCTTTCTCGCTTCTTCCTGCTCGTCTTCGCTGCTGCTACTTGCGCTATCGGCGTTTCGGTTTTGTTGTCGCGGTTTCTTTCGATCGCGTATATTTTCGTTGCGCGTTTTTTGCTGATTTTCGACTTTTAGTTTATTTGTATTGTTTTTCGGTTTTCCTTTTAGACTCCAGCATTCGTCGCGGCTGTGTCCTGTTCTTTTGCAATGCGAGCAGTATTTATTTATCGCGTTTATTCGCGAGGGTTTTTCCGGCTTCGGGAGCGCGTATCGGCTGCTACGGCAATCGCGTCCGAAATGTCCGTTTTTTCCGCATTTAAAGCATTGCGGTGTCGGATTTCGACTATTTCGCGAGTAACTTAATTCGGTTTTATTTTTATTAGCAAAACCACTTGTTCTCGCTGTTCCCGGTCTGAGTTTTTCTTCGGCGCTCGCGCCCGTTATCGCTTCTTGGAGCGTCGTATATCGCTGCGCGCGTACGAGCACTTGTAATTCGTCGTGTAACCCGATTTGGAAATTTATTAATGCCTGCGCCTGGATTGTCTGTTGAATCGTGCGTTTGGATAATGCGGAATGCTCTTGTCCTTCGATCATCGAATCGTATAATTTCATCGCTAGTAGATCAACGCGTTGTCCGAAAGAGTACGCAGTTTCATTCGGCTTTTGTTTTAGCGAGTTGAATTCGATCTGTAAATGTGTCGTGCTTTGTTTCGACTGGTAACAAGTCTCGAGTTGCTGCTTTAATTCGTCGAACGTTTGTATATCTCGCGTCTCAAAGTCCTGCATCGCTTTCCCTTTTAATTTTGTAAATAAGATTGCTTGAATTAACGATTCTTCGTCTGTGGGGTTTATGTTCTGAACAGCGTATTTGCACGCGTTTAAAAATTCTTGCAGTTTATGTCGCGAGGTTCCGTCGAACTCGGGGATCATCATTCTCGCTTCCTTTAACGGTAGATAATTCGGGGCGACGCTTCGTCGATTTCTGATATCGCGTCCCGTTCGCCCATATGTTGTTTCAAACGCATTATTATCGTTTTCCCTGTTAATGTCTGTATGGCGGGGTAATTGCGCGTCCGCGCTCTCTAATCGCGTTACTCGTATGTTTAACGAATGGATGTCCGCGCGTATTTCATTTAAAATGTGGATTATCTGTGTATAATCTCCTTTTTCTTCGCGGTTTCTCTCGTGGGGCGGTGTGTGATCCGCCTCCACTATATTTCGGTCCATTTGGTGAATGGATCGTCGCATTCTTTCTATTTCCTCGTCTACCGCGCTTTGTGGCAGGTTCGCGGGAGTGTTTTCTCGCGGATTTCGCGATTCGGCCATATTACTTTCTTGTTGGCTATAAATTTCTTCCGGATCGAATAGATCGCTTTCGTAGGAAGTTAATGAAAATTCGCGCCGTAGGGATACTCTACTTGGAGTTCTACTAATATACGGTCGCGTACGTCTAGTCTCGCGTTGAGTGTCGTCAGTGGGGTCAGTCGTATTACGCGGGAATAGGCTTTCGTCAAAATTGTTAAACGGAAATTCGCGTTCTGTGACGACGTTTTCCGGTAACTCGGGCTCGCTTTCGCTCGAGTATTGAGTTTCTAAGTTTTTTCGCACGTTATAAGAATTTTCTCGCGGTGCTAAACTTAATTTAATCGCTCGTCGGGCTGGTTCACTCAGTAACCACGATCGGTTCGCTATCGGTTTCGGTATATTAGAACCTTCCGACATTCACGCTATTATATTTATTAAATTTTTTCGGACTTACAATAGTATAACGGCTCGCATGATCGCTCGCTGTGTCAGTAGGTTGCTGACGCTGCAGTCCTTCGCTCGGCGGCTGATACGGCTGACGATGCTCGTCGTACAGCGGTCGTTGTCCGGCGTCGGTGCGTTGTCTGTAGAGTTATCGTAGGTCGCGATGCTTGGCGGCTCACGTTTCTGCTACAGCTGTTGTGGCGATGCTCGTTCTGTTGTCCGTGCGGTGTCTTCCGTTGATTGTAGTTTCCGTCAGCTTACGTTTTACGTGTGCTGGCGTGCCTGTCCTGTTTACACTCTGGGTGCTTTGCAGGTCTTGGGGAAGGCTTAGCTGCTGCTTCCGTCCGTCAACTTCAATTGAATTGATTGTTGGCGTGCCCGCTTTTTAACACAACCGTGTCTTTTGCAGGTCTTGCTTAGTTCTGGCGATGCCTCGGCAGATCCCACCGCTGCCACCAAATTATGTTGTCTCGGCAGATCCCACCGCTGCCACCAAATTATGTTGTGCCTCCGGAGAGGCACGGTAGTTGGGATCGTTTGCCGGAAGGAATTTGGGAATTCGGGCTCCGCCTGAGAACTTTATTTAAATAATTCGGACACTTTCCACATTAAATAAATAGATTAATATCAGATTTATTTGTGGTTTGGTTTATTTACAATGTTCCCGCACTTTCGCTCGCGTCGCGTATCACGATAACGGTTATCTTAACGTGCGCGTGTCTAGAGTCGAGTTTCGGTCTCGAGACTCGCCTCTCGCTTCTTCGTGTATATTTCTGCCGACTGCGTGGCTATTCAATATTATAATAATTATTGATACTTGTTTTGACACTCGCGGTTGATAGAGATATTACTCGCGTAAAGGAATAAAGATTGCCCGCGTAATATTAATTAATGATCAAGACTGCCCGCGTAATATTAATGGTAAAGACTGCCCGCGTAATATTTATGGTAAAGACTGCCCGCCGTTCGTTAGCGGTGGGCCTTTTTATTAACTCCCCTTGGTTTCCCAGGAGGGGATCGTTTAGCGACAAGACCATGCGTCGTGTCGCTCGATTTTGCGGCAAGATCCGGATGCAAGCTAAGGAGTTCTAAGTAGGACTTCTTTGCTTGCATTTTCGCAATTTCCTTTCTGCTTTTCGGTAGGACTTCTACGTTGCATTTTCGCAACATCCTTATTCCGCGTGCCTTGGTTTCCGCGTTTTCGTAATGGGTGATTGCGCGGTCGCTTGGGCTTCGCGCGTGGCTCGCGTTGTCAGCGCTTCGTTCGGTCAACGTTCGTAACGTAATCTGTATTCGCGTTACACGTTGAGCAATATCTTATTGTATAAAATAATATCTCTCTAAAATAATATGTATCTAATAATTCGTATATAGCCTTCTCGGGCTATAACAGAATATTATGTACGACGGTCAGCTGATATTAAGGAACTATAAATATTGTATATAAAATATTTAATTTGTTCTTAAATAACACTTTAAATGGTTGATGAATTATTATATTTAAATAGAAATATAAACTTAATATTTTCACACATTTAAGAAACGAAGTTTACTTTTTTTGATCGCGCAGAGAAGTTTTGTGGAAATTAATTTATTTATTTTATCTGTCTGCAATAACAAATGACAAATTAGTACGTGTGTAAATACAGTTACGAGCCTGAGGGCGCGAATTCTACCCAATATTATTGGCAAACTTTGATCACTTATAACTCACAAACTATTGTAGCTTCGATATTTTTGTATTAAGGTTTTTTTACTCCATTTTGCCTCTAGAATACGCTATTAAAATATTGTACGGAAGTTGTGAGACACCCTGTATATATATACATATATACATATATAATAAAAATGTTAAATCTTGCTTTTTATGCACAATATATTTTTTACTAGATATTAATATATTAATTGCATTTTTGCAGAAAATAACAGCCATATACATAATTCAATATCTGATGAAGAATGTGATTATGTGTCTTCTGAAACAAAATCAAACATAGTACACAATATAGAATATGACGCAAAAATTAATATAAAAAGGAAAACACTATTAAAAGAATTATTAAATTGCGAGAAAAAAAATAATTCACGCGTAAAATGCCACAAAAGAAAACAGGAACTATTAAACATTGATAAGGGTAAGCATGTAAATTTCAATATTATATTTACAAGCGTCACATTCTTTAAATAAAATGAAATTAGATGATACACCACATTAAGTTTATTTTTATTATTTTTACAACTGAATAACATTACATATTATGTAAATTTATAACAATTTCTATTGTTTATATTTTGGATTTGCGTAATATAATTTCTATTGTCTCTTTTTTGGATTCGGTGTTTGATTTTTGCTTACTTTATAATATTTACGTTCTCGTACATATTTTGTCAAAACTTACGGTGGATTATGAAGTTATATACATATTAACATTGAATATATCATTATTTGCATCCTTATAAACACAAATCATGAAACAAACTTTTTCATATATTATATAAAATGTTTGCATTTTTTAATATTAAAAATAAATCTCTCAATTATTGTAATACAAATTCCAGATTTCACTTTTCTTTTAAATATATATCGCTATATTACTATAATAAATATTTTTAAAAATTGTACTATATTTGTTGATAGAAAATTTTAATGGAGGACATGAGAACGCACCGAAACAAAATAATAATTTCCCTAAGTTACCAGAATTATATGTGGTTGTACAAAAACTTAATGAAGCACCAAAGAACGGTACTGTCAACATAGATGAACCATCAAAGAAACATTGCAAAAGAAGAATTTAATTACAGTAAGATAATTTTACTACAGCATTCTACTGCTGCAGAATTAAAATAAAATAAGAGATTCAAGTTAATCTCAATCATATCTCTATATACAATATTATTAATTTTTGTCATTTCCCTACAGACGATGAATTGATATACGAGGTGCTTGAATATTTATATTTAATTGACAATAGTGAGTGCCTCTTCAGAAGACCTTCCGTTCCATACTGTGAATTGGAACCTGGAGGATAATCAAACTACTTAAGAAGAAAAATCTTTCATAGACGTTTGTACGGTGTGACTTGTTAACGAGCGCACATACGTCTTCATACCCTGCGGTCATCTCGCTTGTTGTTCCCCATGTATCGAACGTTTCGAAGCCAATCGATGTCCGATATGCAATGTAAAATGTGAAAACTATGTAAGAGTCAGAAAACCATAAAACATGATTCAAACATATCTTTACGTAAAAACAGACTTAAGTCTAAGAGTTAAAAAAACGCCGTATATTACTTTATGAGAAAAAAATTATTTTGTGATAGAGATAGAGTGAGATGCAATTTTATTTACTTTCGAAAGATAATTTGATATTTATATAATTTAGTTACGCGTCTTCTTACGGGCGGAGTTAATAACTTACTTTTAATAACTAGTTAAAAACTGCGATGTCAATGGCATTAAAATGAGTTACAAATATGTCAATAAGTTTAAAATATAACAATATGAATTTGGAAATTGGTCGATTCTTGATTGGTCGATTGGTGGGTAATTCTTCCGACCTTATGTAACAAAAATGATGACAAACGGTTAACGTGATATTAACCAGATGTATAAACATATTGTCGTACCTGAATGTCATTGTGAACATGATGCGTATAATTTATTATATCCGATTGTTTTTGACAATTAGCTACAAGCATTTTCGTAACGTTACATTTTTTATTTTTTTTCTGTTTGTCTTAGAGTAAACGTTTGTATTTTTTAAAAGACGTATGATTATAGAAATTGCAGCTTTTACATTTATTCTAAGTCAAAAGATACTATTTATATAACATATAGAGATTAAATTTGTGTAAATGTATGTTGTGCCAAAGATATTTTAACTTTTTTTCTTATAATATTGTTACATATTATATCGAACGTTGTGATTTTATTTTGTATTTTTATAAAGTATTGATATAAACATCGTAAAACATTGTTTTATCGTATCGTATAAACATTTAATACTGATACACCAGTATTATCTGAATAAACGTAAGTAGAAAACGCGATATCAATCAAATGTAAATGTATCTGAATGTCATTGCTATAATGATGCGTATTATTTGTTTTGTCCGACCGTTTCGAACATTTCGCTACAAGTTGATTGATAACAACCAATTTTTCATTTGTTTCCTGTTCATGTTTTAGAGTAATCGTTTGTATCTTTCAAAATACATACTATTATAGTAATTATAGGTTTACCAATTACTTTAAGTCATTACATATGATTCAATTAACATATAGAGATTTTACTTTGTACAAATAATGTATGTGGTGCCGAAAATACTTTAATTCTTTTTTAAACTATTTCAATTATAATGCCAAGCGCTCTACGAATGTTACATTTTTTTTTAATGGTGGTATAAATATCGTAAAATATTCATTCTTTATAACATCCAAATATGTAATACCAATGCTGTTATCCGTAAAACAGTTACAAAATAAAAGTTGATCAAGAATAACACATCTTTTCTATCGAATGAATAAAACTATATAATGTCTTTTTATGTCCCGATAAATTTTTTACACCCATCCTTATACCCAAATTATATCATCTTTTATCTGTCTCTTCACAATATGATATCCAAATATGCGAAAGGCTAAACGAAGTGCTAAAAGCAATGTAAAATTAGTGACATCAGTATCTTTCAATTAGAGAGATATATAAGTATGAATATATTTTATTTTGACAGATATTATAACCTTCAAATGTATCTCCTTTTCACGATTTCATATTTTACATAGATTTACCAGTATAAAGTGTTATAAGAATACTGATTATATTTTCCCAAAATGATTTTTATTTCTCTCCATCTGTTACATATTCAAACAAACAGTGCGCATGTTTCTGTGTACAAATGAACGGTGTCCAAACGAACGGTGGGCAAATGAACGGTGTCCAAACGAACGGTGCGCAAATGAACGGTGTCCAAACGAACAGTGGGCAAATGAACGGTGTCCAAACGAACGGTGGGCAAATGAACGGTGTCCAAACGAACGGTGGGCAAATAACGGTGTCCAAACGAACGGTGTCCAAATGAACGGTGCGCATCTTTCTGTGTCCAAACGAACGGTGTCCAAACGAACAGTGGGCAAATGAACGGTGTCCAAACGAACGGTGGGCAAATGAACGGTGTCCAAACGAACGGTGGGCAAATAACGGTGTCCAAACGAACGGTGTCCAAATGAACGGTGCGCATCTTTCTGTGTCCAAACGAACGGTGTCCAAATGAACAGTGTCCAATTGAGCGGTGTCCAAGTAAACGATGCGTATTTTCTTATGTGTCCAAAAGCTACTGTATCCAAAATTACTGTGTCCAAATGCACTGTGTCCAATTGAACCGTGTGCACAATCTCGTGTCCATTTGTAACGTGTCCATTTGCACCGTGTCCAATTGTACTGTGTCCAAGTGAAGGCCACTCCTATACCTCGGGCCAAGGTTGTACTTGGCCCCGTCGGGTTGAACCGACTCCTGTCTCGACCGCTCCACGGGCTGAGGTTGCACTCAGCCCCGCCGGGTTGGACCGGCTCCTACCTTCCGCGGGCCGAAGTTGTACTCAGCCCCGTCGGGTTGAACCGACTTCCGTTGCCAAGGCAGTGTTCGACGTGACACTCGAGCCTGCCGGCAATACCTCGCCACCTAACCCGATCGTAGCGCATAAGTGCATGTACCGACCGCGTTGTAAATAGTAGTCGCACGATAGAGATAAGTCCGCTAGTTCTAAGTCTCGTAGTTATAGACCTACTAGTCTTAAGGCCTGTTAGTACTAAGTCCGCTAGTTGTAACCGCATCCTAGTAATAAGACCTGTCTAGTACTAAGTCCGCTAGTTATAAGACCTGTTAGTAATAAGCCCTGTCTAGTACTAAGTCCGTTAGTTATAAGGCCTGTTTGTAATAAGTCCTCTAGTTTTAATCACGCAGTTAGCGCCTGTAAATAAGACCGGGAACGATTACCCGCCGAGCCTGTCTTACGCTTCTCACCGCTTTGCAACCATCGCTTTGCGCCTCCGCTTTGCGTCCCGCATCCTGCTACCAGCAGCACCGCTCCACGCACGATACCGCCCGGCCCGGCACACTCTATCTTTCTCTCACTGAATAAAGTATCGTTTCAACCCTTTACTGTGTCTCGTAAGTTTGAGTCTCTCCTTCTCTCGAACCCGGACACCGACGAGCCGATCCAAGCGTCGAGCGAAGTGACCGCGTTACAAGTTTATGTTTTGGTGACAAAACTTGCTGACATAACCTGACAGCAAATCGACGGCAAGAACCGAGCAAAGCTTGATATAACTTGACGTCAAATTGATGGCAAAAATCGAGCAAAATCTGCGCAAGACAATCTGACAACAGAGTGTCAGCAAAAACCGAACAAATTCTGCAGGTTTTAGCCATTCATATAAAATAGTATATTTAAATGGATTTAAAGTCTCTATAATTAAGTTTGTTACGCGACCGCGATAAAGGAAAAACGCGGTTCGTTCGTATAACATGTATTTTGCAACACTATAAGTATAACTAATACATTCATGATTAAATTTATAGATTATAACTCGATACATTTATAACTCGATACATTATATATAAAGTTTAAAATATAGATTATATAATTAATTCGATACATTATATATAAAACTTAAATTTATAGATTAAATATACAATAATGTAATATACAATAATATAATATAATTTATAATATAATTTATAATATAATTTATAATATAATTTATAATATGATTTATAATATAAAATCAATCGCGCATATCGCGCAAACGATCGCGCCGCTCGAACCACCAATCGTGTAGTTTGCACGCGTTCTTTAACGCGCAATTCTTCGCGTGATATCCGCAGCGAAAGGCCCGCGAAGCGTTCAGAGTCTCCAGACGTTCGATGTCTTCGTAATCGGCGTCGATAGTCTCGACGGAGATGGCTATGTCGCGATCGTCGGCGACGTTTCCTAAGATCTCGATCAGACACTTGTAATAAACCGCTTTCGCGAGGCGGTCGTGGATAACTCGGTCGGGATCCGGGGCTCGTGAAAGGGTATCGAGAGACGAACGATAGATATGTTAGGTAAAATATAATTTATTGCGTGTAAGTATGTGTGTATACAGAGTGAGTGTATGTGTATAAATGTTGTGTGTGTGGAAGTGTGTGCGCTTGTATGTGAGTGAAATGATAAGCGAGCGAGTGCGTATGCGAACGCGAGATATTTACGTATGGTTTACAATGTGTCGAAAGTATATGGGCGAGGCGAAGGATGTGTATGTGACAAAACGCACTCGTGTATGCGTGAGTGTCGGACTTGGCTAGCAGTGTGGTCGTGCCGGTCGCGATGCATCCGAATTACAATGCACGGGGTGTGTTGCGGAGCGCGCTTTCAGCGATTCGATACAATATCGATTACGTGCGCGGATCTGGATTTCGGCAGAGGCCGCTAACTACCGGGCGGTAATTTCGGTCGGGCCGGTGGGCGATCCTTAGACGTGTCGGTATCGATCTGATTGCGTCGATTGATGTCGCGGCCGGGTTAGATCCTCCCCCCTTGAGCGGGACTTAGCGCGCCGTATTAATGGCGATTACTATGTCGTAAATGGCGGTCATGGAGTTACGGTGTGGTCGTGAGTATCGGTCTGTCGGGTCGTCCGGGATAGCCGGTCCGTGGAATTCAGGAGTGCAACGGCCGACGGGAACACCCGTCAATGGCAGGGAACTCCCTACCACTGGTAAATCGCCGTTGCACTTAGGTGGACGGATTATGTGAGGCGTCGAGAACTCTCGGCGGAGGTTGAGTACGCCCAACCCCGTTTTCCTCTTTTATTAGACGGTCGGAAGGATCGCTCGTGGAGATGCCGCAAACTTTTGGCGGAGGCTGGATACTCCCAACCCCATTTTCCCTCTCCGTAAGCGTTTATAGGATCGTAGCGGATTTTCCAGGCGTCGTACTGACTCTGGTGGTTGCGGAAGATCTGGTGTCGAGATAGAAAATTGGCTCTTATTTATACCGCTTTTTCCGGCGGGTGCGCGTGCGTAATATGCCTGATTGTTTTAAGGCATATTGTTTCAAGTCGAACCGCCGCGCGCGACTCGGGTGGTTTCGGGAACGGTCGGTACGGTTACCCGAGCGCGGCGACGGTTCCCGGTAAACAATGCGTCTTAAACGGCAGTTATAAATTCGAACCGTTTCTATCTCTTAAAAATGGGCGCTCGGCGCCTCCGCATTATGCCCGACCGGTGTTTGTCGGGCTGCGGACTTCCGGCGGATCGACGGCCGGGTAACGGTGGAGAGATGCATCGTTACACACTTCTTCTTCTCGTGACCTTTGACGTAGATCCGCACCGTCGAATCGGGGCTAGATCCTCGACATACGGCGTCTCGAATGAGTTTCTTCATCAACCCGTAATTCGCGTGTCCATCGTTCCACTTTAGCTGGTGATGATTCGATATCAGCCAACACGCTCGCGATTTTTCCGCTCTCATGAGCAGATCCCACGACATCGGCGGGCGAAAGATGTGATGCGTCAATTCCACGCCATTTCTTAACACGGCTACTTCTTTCGCGACGAATTTTTCATTAACTATGAAACCTTGAAGATCGACGAAGATCGGCGCGTCCATCGTCGTTGTTAGCGATACTCGAAGTGTTTCCTTCTAGATTTTTTTCTAAGCGCTTTATTCTTTCTCCGTACTTTTTCGAATATCGTTGCGCTTACACGATTCTGCGCACGACGTTAGTGAGCGGATTGTACTTTACCACTCGATCGTGAATGATAAGACAGTAGGCTGTGGTGTTAGAGGGGATGTTCTCCTTGCAGTCGAACTCTATGCGAACGTCCACGGTGGCGCTCTTGATCGATTCGTTCTGTCGAGAACAGTCGATGAATACGAGCGGGCCGTGAGTTAAAAATTTATTTAAATTTAAGAGCGCTTCGTCGTTGTCGCATCCGTGGTACGTTTTTCGAAATTTCGAATACATATCGTTTAACACGGCGACTTTATGCTTATCGAAATCTAGATTCATGTCGTCATAAGGATAAAAATCGGAATTAAGATAAAGTTTGACATTAGTTAGTTTGCAATCGTCGAATAAAGAAGGCTCCTCGGACAGAACGTTCTTCTTTCCGGATTGTAGCGCGAAAATAACGTATCGCGGTTTCTCGAGTTGCGTCGCCGCTTTGACGGCCCACGAGTGTTTGGTCGTGCTCTGTAGAAGCGAAAACTCGTAGAAATCCCACGAGCGAAAAGCGACGCTCAGGTATCGACCGCTATCTAACGTGCGCAATAATCTTAATTTATTAACATCGTTCAATACTATATGAGGCATTTGCCATTGTATCTTTAACAAAACGATTTTAGGTTCTTGCGTTTCGCGCGATATGACGCAATTGTTATCGTTGCGCGCTCGTATTAGAATAAGTTCGTGTCGCGCGTTGATCACAACGTGCTTGTAATCTTCGCAAAAACCTAATAGCACGTTGAGAGGTACGCAAAAGTTAAAATCACCGATTGACGAATGAGTTGTCACTAATAAGTCCCATCCAGCGTTTTTTAATATTTTGCTTCTCTCGACCGTCAGCGACGCGTAATTCTTAATCGTGCTCGTTATTCCAACGTTTCTGCTTCGATCGATCTCCACGCCGTCGAGCTCGTAGCGAATCTCCTCGAACATAAACGCCGCGCAATTGTTCACTAGTCTCGTCACCGATGCGATTTTCCCTTGCGCGCTCGGCGCCTCCTTCGAATCGAGTCTGCCCTCGACGTAGAGAAAACTGTCGCAAGGCAACGTGTACAAATCCTGCTGTTGTATAGGAGTTCGTATCTCGTCGCTATTCCCGAACGCAGTATTGGCGTAAGGATTGTACGTGTGAGTCTCGATCTTGACGATGCGATCGTCGAAGATCGGCTCCCCACCGATACTTAGAATGTCGCACATTTCGCTTTTTACGAAGAAGCGATCCTCGGCACGACAAAACCCAAAAAGCGCAGAAAAGCCGCGTTGGCGACGGTCAGTCTTCCTCCCTTCTTCCTTCTCTTTTCCGCGTTTAGAGGCGACGCGACGGCGACGACGCGTTTCTCGCGCTCGATCCGTTCACTACGAGCATCGCGCGCTTCTTTACCGTTTTCGCCGCACGTGTAGACGAATCGTGATCTCCTCGCCGCGAAAATCGATCAATTTTCCGTTTTGGTCCACAACACGCACGTTTATATCGGTAATGGTCCGCGCGATGATCGGGAGGTAAATGATCTGCATTGGAATCTCCGACACTTTATATCCGGGTGGAACGTGAGGCGCGAATTCGTGTATAGTATGCGCGGATTTGTCGTTATGATATGCCCCTGTCGTGACGTTGCACTCTACTCGAATGAGGTTAATGGCCATAATATTTATCGGCTTATCGGACGCGTACCATTTATTCGGTTGTAACACGCGAGACGAGAAACCCAGGAGCGAACCGATATTATCGGGTTTTGTGAAATTTACTCAATACGCGCACTTAATTTCGCTTCTCATAGTGTTATCGTTACCGCGAAGCGTTATAGAATTTTCACTTTTATCGCCATTCTCATCGTCTTCGAAATAGTCGTCGCCAACATCGTATATGTAATCGTCATCACTCGTTTCCGGTTTCTCGTTTTCGCGCTTTCGTTCCTCCTCTCTCGCTCGTCGTTTGTGACGAATCGCCGCTCTTAGATACGCGTTTATAGCGCTTAACTCGTAAGATCCTACCGGAATCGCGATAATCTCGTTATTATCGTCGAAGTAAAATTTATTATTCGCGGAATTTATATTCGGTATCGTATTATAAGTTTCGAAATTGGTTAAACCTAACTCGTAATCGTCGTCGTTTAAATCGAGAGGCGGAAAATAACTCGCCGCGAGAACGCTGCTTCGTCCGGAAAGAGTGAGTCAGCGACATGATCGGCGAGAGCGATCGGACTGCGCTCGATCGACGAATAACGGTCGATATTATAGTCGACAATTCCTCCAATCGACTCCTCGGAGAAATCGAAGACTCAATTGTCCGCAGATATTCTGATCGCGCGTCTGCTCGGAGCGACGATTGTATCGAATGTTCGCGTCGCGCCCGAGATAACGCGCGAGTTCGCGCGGAGGACGAAAATCGCCGAAACTATCGTAGTAAATCGCGTCGCCCCCTTTTTTCGCGTACGCCACCCAATGAGTACCCGGTCCGGATGCGTCGTCTAAATTCACAATGCCGCTCTCGTCGCGGCGCGCTCGCGACGGAAGCGCATCGCGCATAAACACACCTCTAAAGTGAGGCACGCGCGAGTGTATCGCCGCGCAATTTAACTGTTCGTTCGTCGCTGCTCCGACGGATGGGAGGATCTCTAGCGCCTGTTTACGCGAAGTTTTTTTTTAGCTCCTCTTCTTCTCGTCGAGGACGCGCCACTCCCGCTCTTGTACGGCGCGAGATATAAACCGCGACCCTCCATCGCGCGATCGTGGCGCTGCAACTCCTCCAGCTGTCGTGGCGCCGCTTTGCAATCGTTCACCGCTTTCGCGATTCCCGCCGCTCCTCCGGCCAAAGAGCCGAGAGCTCCCAATAACGGTAGCAGGGGCAAAAAGCCACCGCGTTTTGCTATTGGAAGCGTTCTTTTCCTCGTAACGGTCATCCTCCTTTTGCTCTTCTTTTTCTTGATTCTCGTTGCATCCATTCCAAGTTTCGTCTTCGATTTCATAGCCATCCATACAGCCGCCGCGGCGGCTCTCTCGCCGAAAGTCGAGTTTTTAGCCGCGACGCGCTCGCGCGCTCTCTCGACGAGCGCGCGGTCGGCGACGTGTCGATCGGCGAGCTCGCCGCTCCGCGAGTACGCGATATCGTGCTCGCGGCAGGCCGCGTCCAGAGGATTGACGCCTCGATCGCCTCGCGCGAGTCGTTTCGCGAGACGGATACCCGGCCCGCAAAATTGATATCCAGGTATATGTAGTTCGAAAGGGAGCGCGTTTATCGCTCTATTCAACAAGCCAGCGCCACGGCTCACACCGTACCGCCGTTTCGCGAATTGCATTCGCTGCAATCTTTAACGAGCGGCGCCGGACCGTCGATGTGCGTTCGTTGCCAGAGGCGATTATAATGCTCTAAACATCGACGGTAGCGCCGCACCTCCGGATCCACTCTTATATATTCGGGCAGTTTCTCCCACAATCGTTCCACGTAGCGACCGAAATGTTTTAATAAAATTATTTTCGGAATATATCGCAATTGATCGGTGGTGAAATCGAGAATATCGTCGCCATCTATTAGTAAGATAAACATCTCGATTCACCGCGCGCAATTTGCTACTGCGCGATCGGTGGCGATCTATTCATATATAAATAAAAAGGTCTCGCCCTGCCTCGCGTGAGTGTACCGCGCACGCGCGCGGCGAGAGGAATGCGCTTCGTGCTGCAACCGATCGCGATAAAGGTGACAAACCTCGACAATAGGACGTGACCGTCGAAAAAAGCGCGCAGACACGGTCGTCTATTACCGAGCGCTATTCGCTGCATCATTTGCGGCCTTCTAGTTGCGGCAAAACGAACGCGTTGATAAGTTTGTTGGAGAGTCCGCATGGCGTACGTTTCGAGAACGTTTACGTTTACTCGAAGTCGTTGCAGCAGCCTAAATATCAATATTTAGAAAATTTATTAACACCGATGGAAGATATAGGTTATTTCACATTTTCTAATAACTTTGACGTTATTCCGCCCAGCGAAGCTCTCCCAAATTCGATATTCGTGTTCGACGATGTAGCGTGCAACAAACAAGATACTATCAGGGAGTATTTCGCTATGGGTCGACACTCGAACGTCGATTGCTTCTACCTGTGCCAAACGTACGCTAAAATATCGAAGCATTTGATTCGAGATAAGGCGAATGTGTTAATTCTCTTTAAACAGGACGGCACTAATTTACGTCACGCGTACAACGATCACATGAACACGGATATGTCGTACGAGAATTTTCACGCGCTATGTCGCGCGTGTTGGCGATATAAATATGGTTTCTTAGTGATCGACAAAGATAGCGCGCTTCGCGCCGGTATATACAGACAAGGGTTTAACGACTTCATTGTACCGTAGAGCGATCAGTCGTCGCGGATACGTCGAACGCGCCGATCGCTCTCTCCCGCGAGCTAAAAGAATCGATTCGTTAGTCGCAATGGCCTCGACGGATATCGGTGAACGCGAAAAGCGAAAGAGATAGCTAAGACGCGCGCGTCGAATCGTAAAAAACACAGAGCATTGAAGACCGGCAAAATGGAAAACGAGATCGCGATAGAAAGTCGTTTTAAACCGATCGTCGAACCGCTGCGGCGCATCGCTGATCGCGCCGAGCGAGACGAGATAGAGCGAGACGAAATTAAACGCGAGACGATAAAACGAGACGCGATCAACGCCTCGCCCTCGACGACGAGCGTCGAGGAAAAATGGAAGGACGAAGCGCTAACTCCCGTTTGGAAAAAACCTAAGGCGAAACGAATACGCGCGCGACGACGATTGGACGCCGTCTCTACTCCATTAAACGAGTATTTCGTCAAGAGAGATCCATTCGCGCGAGACGAAACCAAGGAAGAGGAAACGTTCGAATCCGAGAGTCTCGAATCGCCCTCGACGCTCGAAATACCCGTTAGACAAATTCCGCGAATTTCTCAAGGTCGCGAGATATCGCACGGTCGACTAGGGCCGTTAGGGCGAAAGTATATGGGGACTCTTCTCGGCGGAGAAGCGCCGAACGAGATCGATCACGTTTACGGAGTTTACATCGGCGAGAAAAGCGCGATGCTCAGCGATAAGCGATTCGACGTAGACGCGAATGATTCCATATTCATAGATGAGATTAAATACATCGGTACTCCCGGTTTGTACGAATTAATCTTTATGAAAATTCCTAATAGTCTCATATATACAGAAAAGGATAAATTAACATACAGAAGTATATTGTTAAGAACGAACGCTCATAGACGCGATCATGACGCTAAAAAGTCTGTTTTAGGAAATAAAGGATACAAATACAAATTCATTATTGCTCCGCTTATTCACGGCAGCGGCGCGAAAAAAACAGGCGCGGGTCGCGTACCGTCGACTATGCGTGTCACGAACAATAGAATCGATTACGTCCATTGGGACGATCCGAACGAATTAGTGGATCGTCTGCGATTGTTAGACGCTTCGCGTCGAGCCGGCACCAACGCTCACGAAAACGAGATTCTATCGATAATCGAGGAGCTTCGCGAGACAGGAGCGATCGTATAAATCGAACCGTCGCGTCGACGACCGTCGCAATCGTACGCGGAATTCGCGATGTCCGTGAGCAAATTCGGCTCACCTCTAAGAAACCGAGGCTACGACGCGAGAACCGGAAGACTACGTCCGGTTATCGAGTCTCTGCGAAATTACATGCGCGATAACGCGCTGTGTCTAAGCTCTTCCATCGAGTACGATGCGAGAGAGCGCAAGATAAAACGCTTGGCTCAACCTGAGGAGGATGCCGACGCGACGAGCAAAAGCTACGTCGAGGGAATCACATCGCAATTGAGAAAAGACGCGGACGAGGCGGGGCAGGGCGTCATTCTATTGTTCACGAGACTCGCTCAGCTCGATAGCGCTCTGGGTAAACGAATAGACGTCGCGGAGAGTTTCGTTTCCGAGATAAAAACGCGCGATGACGTTCTGGGTAAACGAATAGACGCTGCGGAAAATTCCATTTCGAGAATAGAAACGAGCGCTAACGCTCTAGATAAACGGATCGATGTTTTGGATAAACGAATCAAAGGTTTAGGCGATCAAATCGAGGCCGCGAAAAATACTATATCGCTCAACGCGGCGGAGTCCTCGACAAGAAACGCGAGCGATCGTAAAATAATGTTCAATCAAGGTAAAGTAATACAGGAACTAACCCAAAAATCGCGCATCGCTGCGAATTCCGCGGCGAAATCCGTGGCGAAGATACGAGAATTGGAAAATTCAACGTCGCGATTGAAGAGAGACGCGGACGAGCTATCGGGAAGAGTGAGAGAACTGGCAAAGATTAGCGGGAGCGGCGAACCGCTCGAAAGAGAGATTAGCGGGAGCGGCGAACCGCTCGAAAGAGAGATTAACGGGAGCGACGATCCGCTCGAAAGAGAGATTAGCGGGAGCGGCGAATCGCTCGAAAAAGAGATTCAATTCAACGTTATTCTCGAGAGAAAGAAAAAAGAATTATGAGCGTTAAAAAACGAAGACTAGCACGAGGAATTGAACGCGCCAGCGAGAAGAAACTTCTCGCGTCGTCGCGTTGCGGTGCGCGGGTACGACGACCTATGGCAAGCGGATGTGGTCGAGATGCGTCCTTACGCGAGACTCAACAAAGGCCACAACTACATACTCACCGTTATCGACGTATTAAGCAAATACGCATGGGCTGTACCGCTTAAGAGCAAAAGCGCAAACGAAGTTACTCGAGCGTTATCTAAAATAATACGAGACTCTAAGAGGTGTCCGAAAAATCTACAGACCGATAAAGGAAAAGAATTTTACAATGCCGATATGCGAAATTTCGCGAAGAAGCACGGAATAAATCATTATTCGACATATTCGGTGATGAAAGCGTCGATAGTCGAACGATTCAATCGTACGCTCAAAAATTCTATGTGGAAGTACTTCACGCTAAATGGAACGTACAAGTGGATCGACGAGTTACCACGACTCGTCGAGGAATATAACACGCGAAAACATCGCACTATAAATATGAGACCTGTCGACGTAACTCCAAAAATTGCCGATAAACTTTTAAATACTGTATACAGCAATATAAAAATCGCGGCTCCGGCGAAATTCAAAGTAGCCGATCCGGTACGCATCAGTAAATTTAAGACGATTTTCGAGAAAGGCTTCACACCCAACTGGACTACAGAGATTTTTCGAATAACTAAGATACAACGGACTAATCCCGTAACGTATCTGTTAAAGGATTCGCGCGGCGAGCCGATCGCTGGAGGATTCTACGAGCACGAATTGCTGCGCGTTGGCGATCCCGACGTGTATCTCGTAGAAAAGGTGCTGCGTCGAAAAGGTGACAAGATTTACGTGAAATGGTTAGGAATGGACGAATCGCACAATTCTTGGATAAATAAAACAGCTGTATTATGATAAAAATGTATTTTTATTAAATAAAACTACATATTATACATATTATACATATTATACATAAAATACAATTAATGACATTTTAATTATTTTTTATTAGATTAATTTCTAATACAATATTAAATCTCGTGTTACCAAAAACAAAAAAATCTTAGAAAAAATTGTAGACATGTTAAAACTAAAATAATCGTATAATTATAAAACAAAGAAAAAAATAATAACACAATACAATTAAAATTAAGGCTTGTGAAAATCGATTAACCGTTTAATCGATTAAAAACGAATTTACAGGTTAAAATCGGTTAATGAATAATCGATTATTGTGATTACCATTATTAATCTTTAAATCGTATAATTATAAAACAATTGTAATTTTGTACGAGTTCTCTCTTGCGCTCCACATAAATTCTTTCTCGCGCCGCTACGCGGCCGCCACATCCTGCGTTCTCTCTTTTGCGCTTTATGCGGACTCTTTTTTATATTTTATATATATTCTTCATCGCATTGTTAAGTGAACGTCATATCTCGCGGTAGCTTTATTCTCGCGGTAGCTTTATTCTCGCGTTGCTCTATATATAACACTTTCAAGAATATAATAAAGAGTCATGGAAATCATCGATCTGTCTAATTCGCGGCTAATCTCGACTCGATTTATGGCAAATTCTCGCGTTCTGTCTCATTTGCATGTAGCATGATATATGTTCTATGCCAATGAGGGAGAATGCGAATTTGCCAAATCGAGTCGAGATTAGCCGAGACTTAGACAGAATGGTGGTTTCCACGACTTTTACATCGCAAAAACACACAAAAAGTTCGTTTTTTGGCGTTATATACGAATTTTTTTCGCGTTCTATACGAGTTCTCTCTCGCACCGCTACGCGGCCGCCGTATCCTGCGTTCTCTCTTTCAAACTTTATACGTACTCTTTCTCTCGCTCTGTATACATTCTTTATTACGTCACTATGATAACACTAAAACTCGCATTAACATCTTTTTCACATTATTCTATATAAAACACTTTTGAGAGCATAATAGAAAGATCGTGAAAATGTCCGATCAGTCCTATTTATAATAGATTTTAACAAAATCTATTATAAATAAGACTGATCGAATATTTCCGCAATTTTTTTATAATATAGAAATATTCGACCCACCCTTGTTATTTCTCTCTCGAAACGTTTTATTAAAGTAAACTATATTAAAGTAAACTATATTAAACGCGAATATTTATCGCATTTTCGGATATACAAATTATATTATTTATAACAACAAATTATATTATTCGCGCAAAACGCGCGTTCTTCGAGACGATTCGTAGAACGTCCACCGATGTTTCGAGTCTCGAAATTCCAAATCAAAGAATACAAACCTGTGATGTAAAATTTATATACTTTGATGTGAAATTTAAAAACGCGTCTCTTCGCGATAATTCGTAGAATGTTAACCAACGTTTTCTCATCGCGCGAAACGCGCGTTCTTCGAGACGATTCGTAAAACGTCCACCGATGTTTCAAGTCTCGAAATTTCAAGTCAAAGAATACAAGCCTGTGATGTAAAACTTGTATACTTTGATTTGAAATTTAGAAACGCGTCTCTTCGGTATAATTTTTTCTTTTTGAGTTTAAAAACATGTGTTTCAGTTAGAAGTTCTTCTCGAACTATTATCTTCGGCGCGACCGCAAAATATTATATCGAAAATACGATGGTAATATATTATTTATAAAAAAAAAAATATGTTTATACTAACAATAAACTACTAAAGTTTGAATGTTTTAAGAAACGTTTCCGATAGCGTCGTAGATAGAATAGCGAACGCGCCTCGCAATATTACGAAACGCTCGCGAGTTCGATCCTCGCGAAACGCGCGCTCGTTATTCTCTTCTATCGCGCTCGCGGAGTATTTTATTAAACGTAAATAGTATTTTCTCGATATACGTTTTTTCGCTCCTTACAGCGGTATTTTATAATGTCCCCACGGTAACGTATCCGTAGTTCCCGATATCGCGTATCGCTTGTCATCGTGCGGACTGAGCGCGATCTTCAATTCCGACACTGTATACATCTCGTGTAACTCGGATCTTATACAAAACTGCTCGCGCTTCATTTCGATACCCCGTCGAAGACAGCGCGCGTAATCGTCGAACGTTACCGTTCTCGCAACGATGCCGCCCTTAACACCCTTGATCGCTTCTACCGTCGACTCGCAGCGCGTACATCTTCGCTCTGAGTCCGATAAATTCGGTCATAATCGCGCCAGCGTTCTCATCCTTCATCGCACCGGGTATTTTTTTATTAGCGAGAGGCATACCGTACGCGTTGTCCGTCGCGTAATCGCTCGTATCGAATCTGTCGATATCGCGCTTCATATTCTCGTACACGTCCTCGCACTCGATGCGATAAATGAGACTATCCGTGTCAGTGTACATTATTCTACACTTATCTCGATACAATGGTAGCATGTACTCGTAGTGAAATTCGTACAAACGAATCTTAGACATGTCGAGAATGCACATACCCACATAGATCGGTTTGTTGAACTTAACCTCGAGTTTGCGTAATTCCACGGCTACGAGATCCTCCGCGAAGACGCTTCTACTGTGAAAGTTCGGCTTCGCGATCATCGCTTCCGCGCCGTATCACCCGTCCCATCGAGTCACGAGTCGGACATTCGAATGATTGCGCACGTTCTCCATAGTTTTGCCGAACACGGCGTTATTCATCAATTTGTATAGATTTTTCTCGAACTCGTTTTTCGCGTTAATTCGTAATCGCGTATTCAGTTCGATGTATTCGCGCAGCCACGGAGATTGCGCGAATTGCAATATTCTGTATATTTTCGTAACGCGTAATCCGTGTCGAACGCATTGCTGCAAATTGCGATAATATATTACGTAACGGCTCTTATCGTGGCGAGAAACTTCTCGTTTCGTTTTCCGGGCGGCTTATCGCGCGTCGGGCAGAATGGCAAGTCAGCGTGAGAATCGTGAAGGTCGGACGGATACGCAAGGTCGACCTCTAGAATGTAACCGATAGGCGAGTTCGGTATCACGGACGTTAAGTCAACGCTCGTAACGTCATCGACCCATCGAAAATTTTCGTAAGGTAACGATTGACACATCGCCCATCCATACAAATTATTTATATCGAAGTACATGAGATACGACGATGGTTCCGAAGGATCGTACGACTGTAAATACTTGTTATTAGCGCGCGCGTATCTGTTGGAACATTGACTTAGCCCGCCGCGTATTCCGCGTTCCACGAACATCACCATATCGATGTCGGTTAACAATTCGAATCGCACACCCGTATACTTTAACATAGCGTCCCATGTGTATCCCGGTAACGTGTAATAGTATGCGGGATCTAAATTATAACTCCTCATACACGCGTCGCGAAAATTTTCGAAGACATCGACCAATAGAAGAACGTCGGTCTTTAAATACAAATCGCTATAATCGCCCAACGTTTCGACGCGAAACCGCTACCAGATTCTTATCGCGCGCGCGTAATCGCTCTCGGATATTGCGTTACCGGTTAGCGAACTGCGAAAAGCCTCGCGCGGCGGTAGACGAGTCTCCAGCAATTTATCTACGTCGTCGACATACTCGTACGGAAATACGCCCTTTCGCGCGAGAAGCTCGAAATCGGCGTCGCTAAGATCGGAAAATTCCGAACGCGCGATCCTTAACTCGCTCTTGTCTAGATACGACGCCAATTTCTCGAGACTCGCGCTTAGAAATTTGAAAGAATCCACGAAACGCAATTTCAAGCGTCTCCCGAACCATCCCTCGTCCCACGCATCCTCGACGTTCTTCGTGAAAGAGATGTACGTTTCTTTCGTTATCGGCAATACTTCCACGCTGCCGGGAAAAGCGTTAGCTACATCTTAAATGATAAAATGCGCGTCGTAGCCCGATAAATTGTGAAAGAATACAGGAATTACGTAAGTATCCTTATAATTTAAATTACAAAAAATTCAAATGCGCCGGACCTCTGTACCGTCCGGTCAGATGACAGTGATCGCGCACGCGAGGGTCTCCCGATTCGAACGGTTTCTCGCATATGCTGGAGCGCGTCGCGTTTACGAATCTCTCCCACTCGTCCGGTGTGATCCGTCATTCGAGCATCGGTATCGAGAATAGTCTTCGCGCGAAGCGCTAGATCGTGCAGTTCTTTAACGAACCACAATACGCAATCTTCGCCGCGATCTTCTTCTCTCCTCTTTCTTCTTCAGTACGCATTCGAGATCGGCGTACACCACGAATGGAAGTCGCTCCTTTCTACTATAGTTGCGAAACTCTAACCATTTGTCGTCTTTGGTAGGAAGGACTATAGCGCACTCGTTCATCCTTCCGCAGTCCACACTGTGAGCCGATAACTTATCGCTCGTTTGAAAATAGTGCATGCATCTGCGACATAACGCACATTTTTAAATCGCGCGCATTATCAACATCGCGCGACGATTCTTTTAATTCGTACTCACCGATCGCATATATGCGATTTATGTCGCCTACCGTTCAATTGCGAGCCGACGAGTCGCGACAGATTCTTGATCCACGCGAAATGCGTCGCGTTATCTCGTCGCGTCGTATCGTCAAAATACAGCAGATTAATGTGTCTATCCTTTTTATCGTCAGTGAGACGCAGAGGAACGACGCGGCAACCGCCTTTTCCCTCCTTTTTATCTCGAACGGTGTACACATTGATAGATATGTCGTTAATACGCTCGAATCTAGTAATTTTGTTCAAACTCATAGGAAACTTAACGCCCTCCAGATTCAGCACTGTCGTGTAATGTGGGTACGAAGATTCCCGACCCGCGTTTTTTTCGGCTGGATACAGAGCGGCGACAACCGCCCATGCGAAACACGCATTGTCATTAGATTGCACGTTTATTACCGCTCTCTTCAACATGATCTCTCGCGGTAATTTAACGTGGCACCCCGCGCGCATAGGATTGTATCTGTTCACGTTCACCGTTAAATTGAATATTCGCGATAACGCCCATCCGCTATCGCGCTCCTGAAATTCCTCCAACGAGGCTAGAGTAGCGTCGACCATTCGCTTCTGGTACCACTCTCGCAAGTGTCGGAAAGAGGTAGAAGCGGATAATTCTTCGTGACGATAGTCTTAACACCGATCTTGTCGCCCGAGACGAACTTGCCGATGAACGCGGTATTGACCTTAACACTGTTATATCCATCCATAACATCGCGTATTCGATCGAGCACGGTATCTCTAGCGTCCTCGAGAAATCGTCGAGGTTCGATATAATCGAAATTAATAACCGCGCCGGTTAAAACGCGTCTAGAGAAAGCCGTCTCGATCTCGGACCACGAGAATCCCTCGCGTCTCTCTACACCGCCTCCCACGCGTTCGAAACGTCGACGCAGATCGTCTCTCGCGCCCGTCAATCGAACGAGTCGAGCGATAAGAGAATTGATCGCTCCGGTCGATCTCCCCCGGCGCTCATCTCGACACCTCTCCCGCAGAGACTTGAGACACTCGTCGCACCGTCGCGCCCACGCGCGATACGCGTCCTCCGTCGCGACGTCCCGCGCGCTATCGAGAAGATCGCGCGCCTCCATCGTTTCTCGATTCGTCACTCGTCGTCTAACAAACGCCAAGATTTTTTACAAATAAACCACGTCTCTTCCTCGTCGTAATTCTCAATATAGAACAAAGCTCTCGTCTCGCAGCCGGCGCACCAATTATTCGACACGTCGAAAACCTTGTCGACAAAATCGCAAGCGGGCACCATCTCGCTATACACCGTTTTCGTCACGTGCGTCGATACGCTTTTCGCGAAACTCGAGCTACGCGCGCAATACGCGCAATATCTCTCGTCCTCCTCGAAATAATTTTCGTTCTCAAATCGGCAACCGAACTTAAAAAAACAATGCACGACGTGATTCATCTCCCACGAAAATTTCGGAATTCCGTATCGCCGTTTCCAATTGCGATAAAGCAAATAGCCATCGGCTCCGACATTCGCGAAAGGCTCGTCGAATCGCGTCTCGCTCGCCTCTCGCACGAACTCTTCCGCGAAGCCGATCTCTTCTATAAAGTACAAACGGTCCTCTATATAACGTTCGCGTAGTTCCTTCTTCAAACAATTCGGTATCTCCAAATTCCGTATATCCTCGATACTTCCAATTCGAACATTCACCGCTCTTCCGGCTAATCTCGTTAAAGCGCTCGGCGCGCGCTTCATCGCGCCGCGAAATATTCTCGAACGTACTAATATCTCGAGACCGTCGCGGCGTCCTTTTATAACGGGGAAAAATAGCGAGGACGCGCCCCCGATTAACCGAGCCATGGATACTCGCTCTCGGACGCGTCTCGCCACCGGACGTGCGACGTCGCCGGAAAATGGAAAAAAACTCGCCCCGAAACGCGATAAGAGCGCTCGTCGTATCGCCGCTAACGCGCGCCTCGAGAAGAGGAGAGCGACGAGGGACGCCCCTCCGTCCGCTCGACCGCCCACCGACGATCCTCCGCCCCCTCGACGCCGGGCGCCCGCCGTCCGCTCGCGGATCGCGCGCTAGAAGCGGCGCGCCCCCCTAAAGAACGAGTCGCGTCAAGGTCGAATCGGGAGGAACCGCCACCCCCCCGAGCGCCATCTCTGGAGCGCTCTCGAAGACTCGTACCCACCGCTCCCCCCGGCCGCGCTTCCCCTCTCACCCTACTTACCCTCCCATACACCCGCCCAGCCCGATCTCCATCCCTCGGGCGCCTACAAACTGCTCCGAAACTATCTCTCTCTCTTCCTCCCCAACGGTAACCTCTCTCTCACACTCACAACAAACTGAGCCAAAACCGGCCTTACTATCCTACTGGTTAGGTTATATCTTCCGGAAGTGAAGCCCCCCCGTATTGCGTATTTTTGCAACAGATGGCATTAGTTTAGTTTTGGCAGTACTAGAGTCATTCACACATATTTTTATCATATATCGTTTAACAGCTGATGGTTTAAGCTTCACTCTAAAAAAAAAATTGAGCGATTTGGTTGAGTTTTGAAGATTTTACAACAAGTTGAAGATGGAAGACCAAACTGTGCATTTTCGCCATATTTTACTGTTTTACTTCCGTAAAGAGAAGAACGCGCGTCAAGCTTGTGAAAAATTGCGTAAAGTTTACGGTAACGATGCTCTACAAGAACGTCAGTGCCAAAACTGGTTCAAGAAATTCCGCGCTGGTGATTTTGATCTCAAAGATGCTCCTCGGTCAGGAAGGCCCACCGAGGTTGATGACGACAAAATAAAGGCATTGATCAAGTCAAACCCGACACAACGAGATTGCAGAAACATTGAAGATCAGTCAAAAAAGTGTTCACGTCCACCTAAAGAAGCTGGGATACGAAAGCAAGCTCGATATTTGGATTCCTCATGAACTCAAAGAAGTTCATTTGACGGCGCGTATAAACATCTCCGATATGCTCATGAAACGTGAAGAAAACGATCCTTTTTTAAAACGAATGATAACTGGTGATGAGAAGTGAATTGTTTACAACAATGTGGAACGCAAACGGTCTTGGTCCCGACGTGATGATTCGCCTCAAACTTCAAAAGCAGAACTTCATCAGAGGAAGGTTATGCTCTCAGTGTGGTGAAATTGGAAGGGTGTGGTGTTTTTTGAGCTCCTACCAAGGAACCGAACAATCAATTCGGGTGTGTACTGTCGGCAATTGAACAGTTTGAACGAATCTGTCATCCAGAAACGTCCGGAGCTTGTCAATCGTAAAGGAGTTGTATTCCATCACGACAACGCGAGACCACACACATTTTTGACGACCCATCAAAAATTATTGGAGCTTGGATGGGATGTGTTGCCCCACCCAGCATACTCGCCTGATCTTGCGCCATCAGACGTCCATTTGTTTCGCTCTCTTCAAAACTCCTTGCGTGGAATAACGTTAAATTCAGATGAGGCGGTAAATCAGCACCTTGTTCAGTTTTTCGCCAATAAAGACAAGTCCTTCTACGAACGGGGAATTATGAAGCTCACCGGAAGATGGCAAAAGGTCATCGAACAAAACGGAAAATATATCATTGATTAATCTTTGTTCTTTATATAAATAAATGACTTTGAAAAACATACAAAAAATACGCAATGATTTTTTACTCAACCCAATACTTTACAAAGCAAAGTAAAATCCACCCTACAATTGTTATGTGGATGGCAAAGTATATGCGTGGACGCAGTGGGCTCCACTATAAGAAAACTATACACATACCCATCAAGCAAAATGCTGCAAAGTTTGCAGCAAACCCGAGCATGCCTTTACAGCAAAATTGTAACAAGGTGTGTCCGAATAAAGCTTAGCTTTTGCTGGCAAGACTTGTCGCAATAGTGTGATGCACATTTTACGCAAATAATAAAGCAAACCTTGCTGTGCACGGGATGACAGCAAATTTGAGGCAAGAATAGAGCAAACCTTGCCGTGCACGGGATGACAGAAAATTTGTGACAAGAATAGGGCAAACCTTGCCGTGTACGGCATGATAGCAAATTTGTGATAATTCTCTGTATAGGATGATTCAGAAACTCTGCGACAAACTCTGAGGAACGATAAATCTCGCAGAGAGGAATATTTTTTGTGAAGCAATCCATCATGTTTTCTGACGCGTCGTTTAAGAATATGCGACCGAGCAGACAAGAATCTTAGATGGCATTTATTATAATTATGAGATGATGATAATATATGAATAATTGAAAATGAATTCATAATATAATGAATATATGAATTATATATATATATATATATATATATATAGGTATATATATATATATATTTACATTTTAAGTAAACAATAAACGGATGATTTAAACTTTTTTAGACATTTATCTGCCCGATCTAAGAGAGACAATCAGTCCAATATCTTAATTCCCTATGTTTGGGATTGTATCAGTAATTGAACTAATAGAAATAATTATATTTTTAATCTTCTATCAATTGCTTTTTGCAAGCTTTATATACTTCTCATGACTAAAAATCAAATACGAGATGGATGCATATAGCGCGTCGCATAACGATGAACAAACGAACTATCGGCTGAATACTATATTTTTGTAAAGTTTGTAATAAAGTAAAGTTGTAAATTTGCTGTCATGCCATGCATGGCAAGGTTTGCTCTGTTATTTGCGTGAATTTTGCATCTCGTTGTGCCAGAGTATACTTTGTTCTGTTCTTTTCGTAAATATGTTATCATATTGTGTACAATAAGGTTTGCTCTGTTCTTGTTGTAAATTTGCTATTATAGCGTGTATAACAAAATTTGCTACTAATTGATGTAAAGTTTGTGTTACACCGTGAATAGCATCATACGTGTTCTTCTTTGCGTAAAATTTACGAGCAAACCTTTTTCTATTATTTACAGCATCGTGAGAAAAAATTTTGCCGTCAATTTGCTTCAAACTTTTTGACAAACCAAAACAAGACAAATGTTTGCTAGACAATTGTTGTCAAAATTAAAGCACACCTTGTCGTAAAGCTTTGGCAAAACGTGATTTTAACATTCTTGGCTATCTGGGTAGGTTTAGGTTGAACCTCGCTTTGCGTGGAAAGTAAAAAAATCCAAAAAGCTTTGTCTCTGGAAATGTAAAAAAACACTTTTTTCACGTTTGATCTACGTAAATACAATGTAAACAATCTTTATTTTTCTTTATTTTATAATAGAGAAATCATTAAAATTGTGAAATTATAACTTTAAATATTTCAGTAACTATAAGAGACCGCCGGTTAAGTTATGAGGAAAAGTTACTCAGGGTCATGTCCTTGACAACATATATCAAGGTCAAAGTCATCGGTGAGGTGTAACCTAATATGCATATATACCATATTATTATATATGTAATTTTCGAAAATACAATCATTTTCGAGATAATTTAAAAGACTTGTATATCACAATTTCTTCATAGTCATTATACAAACAATATATCAATTTTATTAATCATATATCATATGACAATGTATCATATCACAAATGTAATAAATTAATTACATGTATCAAAATATGATAAAAAATAAAAAAGAATATATAACTTATAAATAGTCATAATATATGAAAAAATTTGTCACATATTTGATATCGTTTCTGTTATTTATGCTAAATATGGTATTATATAACAAGAAATTTAAATAATAATACATACTGTAACGGCAGGGCCGTTACTACGGCGAAATATACATATGTACATACCAGAACATATCTGCCTCGCTTACTCTACCCTACTCTACCTATCCCGCTCGCACCACCACCGCGCACGCTCTTTCGCTCGCACGCATGCCACACGCACCATCCCGCTCACACTAGGCGCGCTATCTCGCCGGGCATGCGCTCTCGCTCTCGACACGCCGTATCTCGCTCGCGGTTCCCCACGCGGAATCGACCCCACTCCCGGCCGACGGTATAGTGGGAGGCCCCGGCCGGGTATATAAGCCCGGCCGGCCGAGGCATCGGGACCAGATCCTATCCCGACATCCAGCTCCCGACACCGACCTGACCAGTACCTACTACCTCCTCGGGCTAAGGTTTCTCTTAGTCCTGTCGGGTTTCGCCGGCTCCTGTCACCGCTCCTCGGGCTAAGGTTTCTCTTAGCCCTGTCGGGTTTCGCCGGCTCCTGTCACCGCCCCTCGGGCTAAGGTTTGTCTTAGCCCTGTCGGGTTTCGCCGGCTCCTGTCACCGCTCCTCGGGCTAAGGTTTCTCTTAGCCCTGTCGGGTTTCGCCGGCTCCTGTCACCGCTCCTCGGGCTAAGGTTTCTCTTAGCCCTGTCGGGTTTCGCCGGCTCCTAGCACCTACCCGGGCTGAGGTTTCGCTCAGCCCTACCGGGTTTCGCCGGTTTCCGTTGCCAAGGCCGGACCCGACGTGACACTCGGGCCTGTCGGCAATACCCATCTACCTAACCCATCTGCCTAACCGTAGTAATAAGCCACCTGTAGATATCGCGTCGTAGCCTTAAGACCATTAGCCATAAGTCCGCTAGTTCTAACCGCGTCGTAGTAAAAGCCTGTTAATAATAAGTCCGCTAGAAATAAGCCTGCTAGACCTAAGAGCCTGTTAGTTATAACCGCGCCGTAATCTTAAGCTCGTCTGTAAATAAAGCCGCACCATCGCGATTAAGCCGCGTTTCTCGCCGCGTACCGCCTTGCGTTTCTCGCCGCGTACCGCTTTGCACGTCCGCGCCTGACACCAGCTTTCTGCCGACCGCACGCTGACCAACATCGCCTGGCCCTGCACGCTACTTTGTACATATCTTTATTCAAATAAACTATTTTTTCTACTTATATTGTGTTTCGTAAGCTTGAGTCTCCCCTCCTCTCGAACCCGGACACCGACGAGCCGATCCGAGCGTCGAGCGAGGTGACCGCGTTACAATACAAATAGCAATATAGCAAAAATACAGCAGAGAGAGTTTGTGTATGTATATATATATATATATATATATATATATATATATCACGACTTACCACTGTTGTGTATCCATAGATAAAATCTTCCGTCTGTCTGTAGCGGAAATCTGAATAAATGTTTTCCATCAGATTTTTTATTCGCACAGTCTTTATACATACATTTGTCGAAGAAATGATTTACACGACACTGTTTTGGCATTATCTTTTTATAAATATTATTTTTTTCTAAACTAAATAAAATCCCTGTACACACACACAACGAAATTGTAGAAAAAAAAACTTTCCACTCGCGTAAACTAAATCCGACGCGGCACAAAAGGTGAAAAATCTTTAACAGATAATCGCGTGTAAAATCCTTTACCGACAATAAAACAAACGCGAAAACACAGAAAGAATCAAAAATACTTCTAAAAAGTTCACTAAAAGAACTACGTTTCGCTCCGCGAGTAAACGTACACTGACGATTCCGTGCCGCGGCAAACTGATACTGTTCCCTTCTCTTCTCCTCCTAATAGCTGAGTTAAATCTATAGGAGCAATTACAGAAAATCTATTTAAATGTCTGTATATATGCATATGTATACATGTTATATGTGTATATAAACAATTGTTTTGCCGTGCGATTGCTTTGATATGATAACGTTTTCGTCAACTTTAGCTATGATATACATTGTGAAAGTGAACAAATGCAATTATAATATTGCATCGTTTGCAATATAATATATTTCATTGTAGAGATATATAATAATCACACAAATATAACAATCTAATAAATGTATGATTATATATCGTTATGCACAAAAGTAGCAGAATAATCTTGAAAATGCTTTAAACAGTAAATTAAAAAAAAATAGTACTACAGAAAGTAATTAAAGTAGCCGAACATGCATATATTATGTGTATAAATGTATATATAATGTACATAAATAATTTTCAAATTTGACTTTTGTATAAATTGCATTCACAAAACATATTTAATATATTATTTTTTTGATATAAAAATTGAAAAGAATTTATTCATGAACTTGGATGACTTGCAATTAAACTCGATTCTTCATCGTGAAACTGAGCGTTCTTCGCTGAGCCACTGCGTACAATTGAAACATATCTTAACATCGATATTTATGGTACACATTTGCCTTAACTTATGCGATCTTTTTTTCTTCTTAAAATTAAAAGTATTATATTTTATACTTGATACACTTGTGATTTTGTTTAGCTAATAGAAAAAGGAAAAAAATAATTTTGTTGCACATTTTTTCTACATTATATACAAAACAATTTATTGTGCATATGTTGTATATATAAACACATACAAAAGACACATACACAATTAATAAAGATTATAAAAGTATTATACTACACACGCGCGCGCACACACACATGCACACACGTGCGCGCGCGCGCACACACACACACACACACACATACACACACACAAATTATTTTATTTGGAAATAATTATTTTATTTTCTATAATGGTTTGATCAAATAAAAAATGGCTTTATCTCGAAAACTACCCGTGATCGGATCTTGAGTCTATGGACATTTTTGTTCTACGTATTGAGAACTACCACATATCAAATTAAAAAAAAAAATTAGCCGAAAGCCATTTCCCATAAGGATTCTGCGGGGTCCTTTGCCGTCTCAAATATTTCTGCGTTATATTATACACTTGTATTTTTATTAATTCGATGGGTGCTGGGAGTCCTTTCCGGGATATTCCGCAATAGTGTATCTAGGCTGGTTCTAAGCCATGGTTCTCTAAGGGGGGGAGAGAGGCGAGGGGAAACCGGCGCGGAGGTATGACGTCATGGGGGTATGACATCAGGGGGTATGACGTCACGGGGTGGGAATGACGTCATGGGAGTGGGTATGACGTCATGGGGGTGGGAATGACGTCATGGGGGTGGAAATAACGTCACGCGGGGGTGACCGCGGCGGAACGGTAGGCGCGGGGTCCGCGGAGAGGGGGAGAGGGGTCGCGCGAAACCGATAGGCGAGGGGTCCGCGAGGAGGGGGAGAGGGATAGCGCGAGGCATGCATGTAGGAAAAGGCATTGTCGCAAACATTTTAGAGTAGGAGATGTATCACTTACGAAGAACGCTTACTCTCAGCTCTTGATAACAAAACAAAAGTTAGCATGTTTCCACGAGCAAATATCTAAAGTCTTTTAAATATGAATAATATATTATTATAATATGTAAACCACTATCGAACGGCAATCGAATGGCTATGAACGGCTATTGAACGGCTATCGAACAGCTTTGAACGACTATCGAACGGCTATTGAACAGCTTTTGAACGGCTATTGAACAGCTTTGAACGACTATCGAACGGCTTTGAACGACTATCGAACGGCTATTGAATGGCTATTGAACAGCTATTGAACGGCTTTTGAACGACTATCGAACGGCTTTGAACGACTATTGAACGGCTATGGAACAGCTATTGAACGGCTTTGAACGACTATCGAACGGTTATTGAAAGGCTATCGAACAGCTATTGAACGGCTTTTGAACGGCTTTGAACGACTATCGAACGGCTTTGAACGGTTATCGAACGGCTATTGAACGGCTATCGAACAGGTATTGAACGGCTTTTGAATGACTTTGAACGGCTATTGAACGGCTTTGAACGGTTATCGAACGGCAATCGAACAGCTATTGAACGACTATTGAACGATTATTGAACGGCTAACGAACGATAATTAAACGACAAAACAATTATTTATACACCATTAAAATATTTAAAGTCTATGTGCATGTACTGAAATGTAACATTCATAGCCTGATAAGGTGGCTGACGCCGCTATCTAACGTCACGTACTGAAATTTAATACTCGCATACTGGGATATGAAAGAGGAAAAGGGAAGAATAAAAGAGAATAAAATATATTTTAACAATAGTTTATTCTAAATAATGTTTGGGCGAATCTTTATGATGATTCGTCCACCAATTGAATATTTTAAATAAATTTTGTAAAGCGCAATTTTTCAAATGTTTTTCACAGCGCATAGTATTTGTAACATCTAGCTTATTTAACGAAGTGATATCTTCATAGTCCGCATCCAAGGTCTCAATAATAACGTCGTTTCTCGCATCATCGTCAAGTATATCGACCAGCCATTCTCGTTTTTCGCATCCTTTTACACGATAGAAGATGCTCCATCTTCCTCTTCCGTCGCGCCCATCACAGCTCTCGTAATCAAACGCCTAGCGAAGCTGTATGGAATGTTTCCATCCTCCCATTGAAGTCCATGGTGATGTCCGATTAACCATGAAGCTTGGCATCTCCCAGATTTTGTAAGCGCACGCCATGGTACGGGACTTGCAAAAAAGAAATGAGAGAGAACAGATCCACTTCTCAATATCGCTACTTCCTTCACGACAAAGTTTCTCCCGATAATGAATCCCTGCAGATCGACAAACGTTGGCGCGATCATGCTGATAATATTACCGTACAATTGCAAGAACGATGTACGACTGTTGCCGATCGTCAAAATCTCAATCTTTTTATATTTTGACATTGAAGGGGATATTTGCTGATTTAGGTAATTTTACGAACTACGTTGGTCAATGGGCAATATTCGACAACGCGATTGTGCAAGATGAGACAATAGGCGGTAGTATATGTCGGTATATCCTCCTTGCACTCAAACTCTAATCTCACGTCCACGGTAGAATTTTTGACAGACTCGTTTTGTCGCGAGCAATCGATAACCGCGAGAGGATCGCAATGTAGAAGTTTTGAAATGTTTAATAACACATCATCATTATCACAACCATAATAAGATTTGCGAAAACGAGAATACATATCGAACAAGAGGGCGAATCTATTTTTATCGAAATCTAAATTCAAATCATCGTAGGGATAAAATTCCGAGTTTAAATAGAGTTTAACGTTAGTCAATTTGCAGTTGTCGAATGTAGTAATCTCTTTTGACACAGCATTTTTTCTACCAGTCTGCAGCGCAAAGATCACGTATCGCGGCTTCTCCAGCTGAGAGGCGGCTTTCACGGTCCACGAATGCTTGGTCGTATTATGCAATAGAGGAAATTCGTATAGATCCCAAGAGCGAAAACTGATATTCAAGTATCGCCCGCATTCCAACGCGCGCAGCAAGGACAGTTTATTGACCTCGCTCAATATTACATGTGGCATACGCCATTGTATCTTGAATAATTCGATATCAGCTTCAGTCGAAGCATTTCCAAATATGCAATTGTTGTCGTTGCGCGAACATATGAGAATTAATTCGCGACGATCACAATTCGCTTATAATCTTCGCAAAAACCCGATAGTATATTTAACAGAACGCGAAAGTTGAACTAAGCTTCAACAGCATTATGCATATTCTACACAGCTTTCTCCAAGATTTTACGTTTCTCGGTTGTTAGAGAGATATAGTTTTTAATCATGAAAGTTATTCCAACGTTTCTGTTGCGGTCAATCTCCACACCGTTGAGTTCATATCGAAGTTCATTAAACATAAACGCGACAAAATTGTTTCCCAATACCACTCTCGCCCCTCCATCTACTTTATGTACCCTCAACTTTCCTCGAAGTATAGAAAACTTTCATACGGTAACGTGTACAAATCTTGGTGTTGTATCGGTATCCGTATTTCGTCACTCGTATATCGTATTTCGTATATCCAAGCGTTGTGTTGGCATATGGTTGACATGATTGTACGTATGAGTCTCAATCTTGATGATACGGTCGTCAAAGATCGGCTCATCTCCGATATTCAAGATGTCAATCATATTGTTATGTATTTCGTACGACGAATCACAATGATTTTAAAAACTCGCGATTCAACGCGCTGAGCTTCTTTTTAGCGTAACCAGATATCTGATTATTGTCACCCGATACAGCAGTCACTCGCCTTCTCGCAAAAATATTGTCCCTCGCAAAGATATTGTCTATCGCGTGCTCCGTGCTTCCGTTCAACACAAGCATTTCATTTGTCAAAGGTTTTATTTTTGCCGCCGCCGTATATGCAATCTTACGGTAATTTCCTCTCCTCGAAAATCGAGCAAATGTCCTTCTTGATCAACAATGCGTATCGTTAAATCAGTAATGCTCCGTGTGACGATCGGTAGATAAATGATCTGTGCTGGCGTTTCCGATATTTTATATCCTAGCGGCACGCTCGGTGAAAATTCATGTATCGTGTGTACGCGCTTGTCATTGCTGTGAAATTGCATGTCGGAGATATTCGTTTATAGCGTGTAATTCGTACGATCCCTCGGGAATCGTAATTTCCTTATCGTCGTTATCAAAATAAAATTTATTATTCCAAGAATTCACGTTTGATATCGTATGATACGTTTCAAAGTCCGTTAAACCAAGCTCGTAATCGCCATCGTCTAAATTTATAGCCGGAAAGTAACTTACAGCAAGCGCGCTACTCTTGCCGGTCAACGTAAGTGAGTAGGTAATCTAGGCCGTCTCTAACTCACGGCTCCATGAGTGCGAGAGAGAGATACTCATAAGAGAAAAAGAGATAGCGAACGCTTGTAGGCAAATGCGGGGGGGAGTTCGGGTCGGGGGGAGCCGGGGGGTGGAGCATCAGGGGGGTACGTAGGGAGAGGGGGAAGCGTGTCGCCGAAAGTGCTCAAGAGATGGCGCTCGGCTCGATCGAGGCCACGCTTCCTCCTCTCCCTACGTACCCCCCCCTGATCCTCCCCAACGGCTCCCCCCGACCCGAACTCCCCCCCGTGGTTGCTAACAAAGTGTTCGCTGTCTCTCGTTCTCCAAGGGTACCTCTCTCTCGCACTCATGGAGCCGTGAGTTAGAGACGGCCTACACAATTTCTTTCACTCGCGAGGATGAGCGATCGACACGTTCGGCGTATCCGCGACGACTGACCGTTCTATGGCGCGGCTAAGTTATTAAATTCTCTTCTATATTTTCCCGCGCGAAGCGTTTCTCCGGGCGCAACTCGACCTTGACGCGACTTGTTTCCAAGGGGGCGATGACGATCTTTCGCGCTGCTTTTAGCGCGCGATCCGCTATCACGATTCTTAAGGGATGCGCGTTGCTTCTAGCGCGCGATCCGCGAGCGGATGCCGAGTATCCGGCGTCGAGGGAGACGGAGGATTATCGGAGGGCAGTCGAACAAAGAGAGAAACGGTTAGCGGCGATACGAGTGCGCTTATCGCGTTTCGGTACGAATTTTTCTTTGTTTTCCGGCGATACGAGCGCGCTTATCGCGTTTCGAGGCGAGTTTTTTTCGTTTCTTGGCGACGACGCGCTTCCGGTGGCGAGACGCATTCGAGAGCGAATATCTAGCTCGATTAATCGGGGCGCGTCATCGCTATTTTTTCCGTTATAAAAGGACGCCGCGACGATCTCGAGATATTAGTACGTTCGAAAATATTCGCGGCGCGATGAAGCGCGCACCGAGCGCTCTATCGAGATTAGCTGGAAAAGTGGTGAATATTCGAATTAGAAGTATCGAGGATATACAGAATTTGGAGATACCGAATTGCTTGAAGAAGAAACTAAGCGAATGTTATATAGAGGACTGTCTGTACTGTAGAGAAAAGATCGGCTTCGCGGAAGAGTTCGTGCGAGAGGCGAGCGAGGCGCGATTCGACGAGCCTTTCTCGAATGTCGGAGCCGATGGTTATCTGCTTTATCGCAATTGGAAACGGCGATACGGAGTTCCGAGATTTTCGTGGGAGGTAAATCACGTCGTGCATTGCTTCTATACATTCGGTTGCCGATTCGAGAACGGAAATTATTTCGAGGAGGACGTGAGATATTGCGTGGAATGCGCGCATAGACCGAGCTTCGTGAGAAGCGTATCGACGCATATGAAAAAATCGGTGTATAGCGAGAGAATGTTCGCTTGCGATCTTATTGACGAAGTCTTCGACGTGTCGGATAATTGGTGCGGCGGCTGCGCGACGAGAACTTTGTTCTACATCGAGGGTTACGACGAGGAAGAGACGTGGTTTATTAATAAAAGAGTTTGGCTTTCGTTAAACGACGAGTGATGAATCGAGAAACGATAGAGGAGAGCGATCTTCTTAATAGCGCGCGGGATGTCGCGACGGTAGACGCGTATCGCGCGTGGGCGAGACAGTGCGACGAGTATCTCGAGTTTCTGCGAGAGAGGTGTCGAGGCGCGCGCCGGGGGAGATCCACCGGAGCGATCAATTCTCTGATCGCTCGAACCGTTCGATTGACGGGCGCGAGAGACAATCTGCGTCGGTGTTTCGAACGCGTGGGAGGTGGCGCAGAGAGGCGCGAAGGATTCTCGTGGTTTGACATGGAGACAGCTTTCTCTAGACGCATTTTAACCGGCGCGGTTATCAACTTCGATTATGTCGAACCTTCGCGATTTCTCGAGGACGCTAGAGATACTGTGCTCGATAGAGTACGCGATGCTATAAATGAATATAACAGTGTTAAGGTCAATACTGCGTTTATCGGTGAGTTCGTCTCAGGCGACAAGATTGATATTAAGACTATCACCACGAAGAATTATCCGCTTCTACCTCTTTCCGATTTGCAAGAGTGGTACGCGTGATCGATGCTACTTTAGCTTCGCTGGAGGAGTTTCAAGAGCGTGATAGCGGATGGGCGTTATCGCGAATTCTAAATTTAACGGTGAATGTGAATAAATATAATTCTATGCACGCTGGATGTCACGTTCAGATACCGCGAGAGATCGCGTTGAAGAAAGCGGTGGTTAACGTGCGATCTGCGGATAACGCGTGTTTCGCGTGGGCGATAGTTGCCGCTCTATATCCGGTCGAGAAAAACACGGAGAGAAGCTCGCGGTATCCTCACTACTCGACGGAATCTGGAGGGTGTCGAGTTTCCCATGAGTTTAAACGGAATTACTAGATTCGAGCGTATTAATGATATATCTATTAATGTGTATACCGTTCGGGATAAAAAGGACGGAAAAGGTAGCTGCCGTATCGTTCCTCTGCGTCTCACCGGTGATAAGAAGGACAGACACATTAATTTGCTGTATCTGAGCGATACGACGCAACGAGATAATACGACGCATTTCGCATGGATTAAGAATTTGTCTCGACTCATCGGATCGCAACTGAGCAATAGGCAACATAAAGCGCATATATGCGATCGGTGAGTACGAATTAAAAAAGTTGTCGCGTAGTGTGAATAATATACGCGATTTAAAAAATGTGTTTTATGTTACAGATGCATGCATTATTTTCGAACGAGCGATAAATTATTGGCTCACAGCGCGGACTGTGGAAGGATGAATGAGTGCGCTATAGTTCTTCCTACCGAAGATGACAAATGGTTAGAATTTCGCAATTACTGTAGAAAGGAGAGACTTTCATTCGTGATGTACGCCGATCTCGAATGCGCGCTGGAGAAGAAAGAAGAGAAGAGAACGCCGAACACGTCTATCGTTCAGCATCACAAAGTCTATAGCGCTGGATATTACGCGCGATGCGCGTTCGATGATGCTGGTTCGACTTATAAAGCCTATCGCGGCGAGAATTGCGTATCATGGTTCGTTAAAGAATTGTACGATTTAGCGCTTCGCGCGAAGACTATTCTCAGCACCGATGCGCCTATGACGGATCTTACACCGGACGAATGGGAGAGATTCATGAGCGCGACGCACTGCCGCGTATGCGAGAAACCGTTCGAATCGGAAGACGCTCGCGTGCGCGATCACTGTCATCTAACCGGACGGTATAGAGGTCCGGCGCATTCGAATTGTAATTTAAATTATAAGGAGACTTACGTAATTTCTATATTCTTTCACAATTTATCAGGCTACGACGCGCATTTCATTATTAAAGATGTGGCTAACGCTTTTCCCGGCAGCATCGAGTTATTGCCGCTAACGAAGGAAATGTATATCTCTTTCACGAAGAACGTTGAGGATGCATCGAACGAGGGATGGATCGGGAAACGCCTGAAATTGCGCTTCGTGGATTCTTTCAAGTTTCTAAGCGCGAGTCTCGAAAAATTGGCGTCCTATCTTGACAAGAGCGAGCTGAGAATCGCGCGTTCGGAATTTTCCGATCTTGACGACGCTGATTTCGAGCTTCTCGCGCGAAAAGGCGTGTTTCCTTATGAGTACGTCGACGACGTTAATAAATTACTAGAGACTCGTCTACCACCGCGCGAGGCTTTCCATAGTTCGCTGACCGGTGACGCGATATCCGAGAGCGATTACGCGCGCGCGATAAGAGTCTGGGAGCGATTTCGCGTCGAGACGTTGGGCGACTATAGCGATTTGTATTTAAAAACCGATGTTCTTTTATTAGCCGATGTCTTCGAAAATTTTCGCAACGCGTGTATGAGAAGTTATAATTTAGATCCCGCATACTATTACACATTACCTGGATATACGTGGGACGCTATGTTAAAGCACACGGGTATTCGATTTGAGTTATTAACTGATATCGATATGGTAATGTTCATGGAACGCGGGATACGCGGCGGGCTAAGTCAATGTTCCAATAGGTACGCGCGCGCTAATAACAAGTATTTGCAGACTTACGATTCTTCGGAACCGTCTTCTTATCTTATGTATTTCGATATAAATAATTTATACGGATGGGCGATGTGTCAATCTTTACCTTACGAAGATTTTCGATGGGTCGACGATGTCACGAGTATCAACTTAATGTCCATGACATCAAACTCGCCTATCGGTTATATTCTAGAGGTCGACCTTGCGTATCCGCCTAATCATCATTCTCACGCTGACTTGCCATTCTGCCCGACGCGCGATAAGCCGCCCGGAAAACGCGACGAGAAACTTCTCGCCACGCTGTGCGATAAGAGTCGTTACGTAATATATTATCGCTATTTGCAGCAATGCATTCGACACGGATTACGCGTTACGAGAATACACAGAATATTACAATTCGCGCAATCTTCATGGTTGTGCGGATACATCGAATTAAATACGCGACTACGAATTAACGCGAAAAATGAATTCGAGAAAAATCTTTACAAATTGATGAATAACGCCGTGTTCGGTAAGACTATGAAGAATGTGCGCAATCACTCGGATGTCCGGCTTGTGACTCGATGGGACGGGCGATACGGCGCGGAGGCGATGATCGCGAAGCCGAACTTTCCAGTAGAAGCGTCTTCGCGGAGAATCTCGTAGCCGTGGAATTGCGCAAACTCGAGGTTAAGTTTAACAAATCGACTTATGTGGGTATGTGTATTCTCGATGTATCTAAGATTCGTTTATACGAATTTCACTACGAGTATATGCTACCGTTGTATCGAGATAAATGTAAAATAATGTATACTGATACGGATAGCCTCATTTATTACATCGCGTGCGAGGATGTGTATGAAGATATGAAGCGCGACATTAACAGATTTGATACGAGCGATTACGCGGTGGATAATGCGTATGGTATGCCTCTAGCTAATAAAAAAATACCTGGTGCTATGAAGGACGAGAATGCCGGCGCGATTATGACGGAATTCGTCGGGCTTAGAGCGAAGATGTACGCGCTACGAGTCGAAGGTAGAAACGATACGAAAAGAATTAAGGGTGTTAAGAGCGGCGTCGTCGCGAGAACGATAACGTTCGAAGATTATGCGCGCTGTCTTCGACGAAGAATCGAGATGAGGCGCGAACAATTTTGCATAAGATCTAAGTTACACGAAGTGAATACGGTGTCGGAATTGAAAATTGCGCTTAGCCCACATGACGATAAACGATATGTGATATCCGGAACTACGGATACTTTACCGTGGAGGCATTATAAAATACCGCGGTAAGGAGCGAGGAAAACGTCGTATATCGAGAATGTAATAAATAATATTTGCGTTTAATATAGTTTATTTTAATATAGCTTATTTTAATATAGCTTATTTTAATAAAATACTCCGAGAGCGTGATATAAGAGAATAACGAGCGCATGTCTCGCGAAAATCGCGAGAATATTTATAAACGAACGCGAGGATCGAACTCGCGGAATCGCGTTTTTTCGCGAATGCTTTGTAATTTCGCGAGACGCGCGTTCGCCATTCTATTTACGACGCTCTCGGAGACGCTTTTTAAAATGTTCAAACTTTCAACTTATTGTTAATATAAATAATATATAGTATATTTTATAAACAATATTTACTTTAATAAAATATTCCGAGATAAAAATAACAAAGACGGAATACGTGAAGGTATGAAATACTCGATTTTTTCGAGTATTTTCACATTTTTAAAAATAACAAAGACGGAATACGCGAAGGTATGAAATACTCGATTTTTCGAGTATTTTCACATCTTTAAAAATTGTGGAAATTTCCTAGCTGTTCTATTTTTAATATTCGCGTTTAATATTCGCATTTAATATAGTTTACTTTAATAAAATGCTTCGAGAGAGAAATAACAAAGGCGGGTCGAGTATTTTTACATTATAAAAAATCGCGGAAACGTTCGATCAGCCCTATATGTAATAGATTTTAAGTCAGATCCGATAAACTATTCTAGCTCAAGATTTGTAGAGCTAGAATAACTTTTCATTCTTGCTAAAGATTTATTCACAGCGCGAAAGAGAAAACGCAGGACGCGGCGCGAGAAAGAATCTATATGGAGCGCGAGAGAGAACCCATATGAAACGCGAGAAGGATGGACGTATTATAAAAAATCGTGGAAATCGCCGCTCTGTTTAATTCGCGGCGAATCTAAACCCAGATTTGGTAAGTTACTCCAAATTTTGACTGGAAAAATTTACCAAATCTAAGTCAAGATTTGTCACAAGTTAGACAGAGCGACGATTTCCATGATCTCTGTATTATGTTCTCGGAAGCATATATATATATATCGAGCAATGCAAAAAAAAAGGTAACCGCGAGATACGACGTTCGCTTAACGACGCAATGAAGAATTCATATAAAGCGAGAGAAAGAGTCCGTATAAAGCGTGAAAGAGAAAACGCAGGACGCGGCGGCCGCGTAGCGGCGCGAGAAAGAACCTGTATGGAGCGCGAGAGAGAATCCGTATAGAACGCGATAATTTCATGATAATTTTTATTTTTCTAACGAATAATTTTATTTAATATATGTAGTTTTATTTAATATATGTAGTTGTATTCAATATATGTAATTTTATTTAATAAAAATACATTTTTATCATAATACAGTCGTTTTATTTATCCAAGAATTGTGCGACTCGTCCATTCCCAACCATTTCACGTAAACTTCGTTGCCTCTTCGACGCAGCACCTTTTCCACGAGATACACGTCGGGATCATTGACGCGCAGCGTCAACTCGTACTCGTAAAATCCTCCGGCAATCGGTTCGCCGCGCGAATCCTTCAGCAGATACGTTACGGGATTAGTTCGTTGTATCTTGGCTATTCGAAAAATTTCGGTGGTCCAGTTAGGTGTGAAGCCTTTCTCGAAAATCGTCTTAAACTTGCTGACACGTACCGGATCGGCTATTTTGAATTTCGCCGGAGTTGCGATTTTTATATTGCTATATACCGTATTTAAAAGTTTATCGGCGATTGCTGGAGTCACGTCGACGGGTCTCATACCTATAGTGCGATGTTTTCGCGCGTTATATTCCTCGACGAGTCGAGGTAATTCGTCGATCCACTTATACGTTCCGCTTAGCGTGAAATATTTCCACATAGAATTTTTGAGCGTGCGATTGAATCGTTCGACGATCGACGCTTTCATCACCGAATACGTCGAGTAATGATTCACTTCGCGTTTTTCCACGAATTTTTTCACCTCAGCGTTGTAGAATTCCTTTCCTTTGTCGGTCTGCAGATTTTTCGGACACCGCTTAGAGTCTCGCACAATCTTAGATAACGCTCGGGTAACCTCGTTCGCGCTCTTGCTTTTAAGCGGTACGGCCCAAGCGTATTTGCTTAACGCGTCGATAACGGTGAGTATGTAGTTGTGGCCTTTGTTGAGTCTCGCGTAAGGACGCATCTCGACCACATCCGCTTGCCATAGATCGTCGTACCCGCGTATCGCGACGCGACGACGCGGAAAGTTTCTTCTCGCAGGCGCGTGCAATTCCTCGACTAGTCTTCGTTTTTCGGTGCTCATAATTATCTTTTCTTTCTCTCAAGGATGACGTTGGGCGGGATCTCTCTCTCGTGCGGCTCGCCGCTCCGAGTATCGCTGCTAGTCTCGCGAATTTTCGCTAATTCCGTCACTCTCCCCGATAGCTCGTCCGCGTCTCTCTTTAATCGCGATGTTGAATTTTCCAATTCTCGTATTTTCGCCGCGGAATTCGTCGCGGAATTCGCCGCGACGCACGATTTTTGGGTTAGTTCCTGTATTATTTTACCCTGATTGAACAGTATTTTACGGTCGCTCGCGCTTTTCGTCGAAGACTCCACGGCATTGAGCGATATCATATTTTTTGCGGCATCGATTCGATCGCTTAAACTGTTAATTCGTTTATCCAAAGCATCGATCCGTTTACCTAGAGCGTTAGCGTTAGATTCTGTTCTCGAAACGGAATTTTCCACAGCGTCTATCCGTTTACTTAGAACGTCGTCGCGCGCTTCGATTTTGGAAACAAAACTCTCCGCGGCGTCTATTCGTTTACCCAGAGCGTTATCGAGCTGGGTGAGCCTCGTGAATAATAGAATGACGCCTTTCCCTGCATCGTCCGCGTCTTTTCTCAATTGCGATGTAATTCCTTCAACGTAGCTTTTGCTCGTCGCGTCGGTGTCCTCCTCCGGCTTAGCCAGACGCTTTATCTTGCGCTCTCTCGCGTCGTACTCGACGGAAGAGCTTAGACACAGCGCGTTATCTCGCACGTAATTTCGCAGAGACTCGATAGCCGGACGTAGTCTTCCGGTTTTCGCGTCATAGCCACGGTTTTTTAAAGGCGTGCCGAATTTGCTCACGGACATCGCGAATTCCGCGCACGACTGCGACGATCGTCGATGCGACGATTCGATTTATACTATCGCTCCCGTTTCGCGTGTATGAGCGTTCGTTGTTAACAGTATACTTTTGTATATTAATTTATCCTTTTCCGTATATATGAGACTATCAGGATTTTTCATAAAGATTAATTCGTATAAACCGGGGGTACCGATGTATTTAGTTTCGTCTATAAGTATGGAGTCATTCGCGTCTACATCGAATCGCCTATTGCCAAGCATCGCGCCTTTCGCGCTAATGTACACTCCGTAAACGTGATCGATCTCATTCGGCGCTTCTCCACCGAGAAGTGCCCCCATGTATTTTCGTCCCAACGGTCCTAGCCGACCGTGCGACATTTCACGATCTTGAGAAGTTCGCGAAGTTTGCCTAACGGGCGTTTCAAACGTTGAGGACGACTCGAGATTCTCGGGTTCAAACGTTTCCTCTTCAGTTTTGTCCCGCGCGAATGGATCTCTCTCGATAGGATACACATTTAACGGAGTAGAAGTGGCGTCTAATCGTCGTCGCGCTCGTATTAGTTTCACTTTAGGTTTTTTCCAAGTAGGAGTCAACTCTTCCTCCTTCCATTTTTTCTCATTCCATTTTTCCTCGACGCTCGTCGTTACGGGCGAAGCGTCGATCGCGTCTCGCTTTATCGTTTCGCGTTTAATTTCGTCTCGCTCGATCTCGTCTCGCTCGGCGCGCTCAGCGATGCGTCGCAGCGGTTCGACGATTGGCTTGAAACGACTCTCCATTGCGATCTCGTTCTCCATTTTGCCGGTCTTTAACGCTCGTCACGTCACCCTTATCGCGATCGGCTGCCGCACGAAGCGCATTCCTCTCGCTGCGCGCGTGCGCGGTACACTCGCGCGAGGCAGGGCGAGATCTTTTTATTTATATACGAATAGATCGCCATCAATCGCGCAGTAACGAATTGCGCGCGGTGAATCGAGATGTTTATCTTACTAATAGATGGCGACGATATTCTCGATTTCACCACCGATCAAATGCGGTATATTCCAAAAATAATTTTACTAAAGCATTTCGGTCGCTACGTAGAACGATTGTGGGAAAAACTGCCTGAATATATAAAAGTGGATCCGGAGGTGCGGCGCTACCGTCGATGTCTAGAGCATTATAATCGCCCTTGGCAACGAACACACATCGACGGTCCGGCGCCGCTTGTTAAAGATTGCGGCGAATGCAATTCGCGAAACAGCAGTACGGTGTGAGTTATGGCGCTGGCTTGTTGAATAGAGCGATAAACGCGCTCCCTTTCGAACTACATATACCTGGATATCAATTTTGCGGGCCGGGTACTCGTCTTGCGAAACGACTCGCGCGAGGCGATCGAGGTGTCAATCTTCTGGACGCGGCCTGCCGCGAGCACGATATCGCGTACTCGCGGAGCGGCGAGCTCGCTGATCGACACGCCGCCGACCGCGCGCTCGCCGAGAGAGCGCGCGAGCGCGTCGCGGCTAAAAACTCGACTTTCGGCGAGAGAGCCGCCGCGGCGGCTGTATGGATGGCTATGAAATCGAAGACGAAACTTGGAATGGATGCAACGAGAATCAAGAAAAAGAAGAGCAAAAGGAGGATGACCGTTACGAGGAAAAGAACGCTTCCAATAGCAAAACGCGGTGGCTTTTTGCCCCTGCTACCGTTATTGGGAGCTCTCGGCTCTTTGGCCGGGGGAGCGGCGGGAATCGCGAAAGCGGTGAACGATCGCAAAGCGGCGCGACGACAGCTGGAGGAATTGCAGCGTCACGATCGCGCAATGGAGGGTCGTGGTTTATACCTCGCACCGTACAAGCGTGGAAGTGGCGCGTCCGCGATGAGAAGAAGAGGAAGAGCTAAGAAAAAACTTCGCGTAAACAGACGCTAGGAATTCTCCCATCCGTTGGAGTAACGACGAACGAACAGTTAAATCGCGCGGCGATACTTTCGCGCGTGCCTCACTTTAGAGGCGTGTTTATGCGCGACGCGCTTCCATCGCGGGCGCGCCGCGATGAGAGCGGTATTGTGAATTTAGATGACGCATCCGGCCCGGGTACTCATTGGGTGGCATATGCGAAAAAAGGGTGCGACGCGATCTATTACGACGGTTTCGGCAATATTCGTCCTCCGCGCGAAATCGCGCATTATCTCGGGCGCGATGCGAATATTCGATACAATCGTCGCTCCGAGCAAACGCGCGATCAGAATATCTGTGGACAATTGAGTCTTCGATTTCTTCGGGGGGTCGATTGGAGGAATCGCGCGCTATAATATCGACCGTCGCTCGTCGATTGAACGCAGTTCGACTATTCTCGTCAATCATGTCGCTAACTCTTACTCTTTCCGGACGAAGCAGCATTCTCGCGGCGAGTTACTTTCCGCCCCTGGATTTAAACGACGATGATTACGAGTTAGGTTTAACTAATTTCGAGACTTATAACACAATACCGAATGTAAATTCCACGAATAATAAATTTTACTTCGACGACAACGACGAGGTTATCGCGATTCCAGTGGGATCTTACGAGTTAAGCGCTATAAGCGCGTATCTAAGAGCCGCGATTCATAGCAAACGACGAGCGAGAGAGGAGATACGAGAACGCGAGAACGAGGAACCGGAAACGAGCGATGACGATTATATATACAGCGTCGGCGACGACCGCGACGACTATTTCGAAGACGATAACAACGGTGATAAGAGTGAAAATTCTATAACGCTTTGCGGTAATGATAACACTATGAAAAGCGAGATTAAGTGCGCGTATCGAGTAAATTTCACAAAACCCGATAATATCGGTTCGCTATTGGGTTTCTCGTCTCGCGTGTTACAACCGAATAAATGGTACGCGTCCGATAAGCCGATAAATATTATGGCTATTAATCTTATTAGAGTAGAGTGCAACGTCACGACAGGGGCGTATCACAATGACAAATCCGCGCATACTATACACGAGTTCGCGCCTAATGTTCCACCCGGATATAAAGTGTCGGAGATTCCAGCGCAGATCATTTACCTTCCGATCATCGCGCGGACTATTACTGATATAAATGTGCGTGTCATGGATCAGAACGGAAAACTAATCGATTTTCGCGGCGAAGAGATTACGGTTCGTCTGCACGTGCGGTGAAGACGATAGAAAGGCGCGCGATGCTCGTAGTGAACGGATCGAATGCGAGAAACGCGCCCATCGTCGCTATCGCGTCGCCCCTAGACGTGAAAAAGAGAAAGAAAAAAGGAGGAAGGTTAACCGCCTCTAACGCGGCTTTCCTGCGCTCTTTGGGCTTCGTCGTACCAAGAACTGTTTCTCCATAAAAGCGGAATGTGCGACATTCTAAGCATCGGCGGGGAGCCGATTTTCGACGATCGTATCGTCAAGATCAAAACTCACACATACAATCCTTATGCCAATACTACGTTTGGGAATAGCGATGAGATACGAATTCCTATACAACAGCAAGATCTGTACACATTACCATGCGATAGTTTTCTCTCCATAGAAGGTAGACTCGAGTCTACAGAGTCGCCGAGTGCGCAAGAGGAAACCACGCCGGTAACGAGGCTAGTGAACAATTGCGCGGCGTTTATGTTCGAGGAGATTCGCTACGAGCTCGATGGTGTGGAAATCGATCGAAGCAGAAATGTTGGGATAACGAGGACAATTAAGAATTACGTGTCGCTGTCAGTCGAAAAAGGCAAGATATTAAAGAACGCCGGATGGGACTTATCAGCGGCAACTCATTCGTCGATCAACGATTTCAACTTTTGCGTACCTCTCAGCGTGTTATTAGGTTTTTGCGAGGATTACAAGCGTGTCGTGATCAACGCGCGACACGAACTTATTCTGATACGAGCGCGTAATGATAATAATTGTATCATATCGCGCGAAACGCAAGAGCCTAAAATCGTTTTATTAAAGATACAGTGGCGAATGCCTCATATAGTGTTAAACGATATAAATTAAGGTTATTGCGCACGTTGGATAGCGGACGATATCTGAGCATCGCTTTTCGCTCGTGGGATCTCTACGAGTTTCCGCTTTTACAGAGCACGACTAAACATTCGTGGGCTGTCAAAGCAGCGACGCAACTCGAAAAACCGCGATACGTTATCTTCGCGCTACAGTCCGGAAAGAAGAACGTTCTATCCGAGGAGCCTTCTATTCGACGATTGCAAACTAACTAATGTCAAACTGTATCTTAATTCCGATTTTTATCCTTACGATGATATGAATTTAGATTTCGATAAGCGCAAAGTCGCAGTACTATACGATATGTACTCGAAATTTCGAAGAACGTACTACGGATGCGAGAATGACGAAGCGCTCTTAAATCTGAATAAATTTTTATTCTACGGCCCGCTCGTTGTCATCGATTGTTCTCGACAAAACGAATCGATTAAAAGCGCTACCGTGGACGTTCGCATAGAGTTCGATTGCAAGGAGAACATTCCCTCTAATACCACAGCTTACTGTCTTATCATTCACGATCGAGTGGTGGAGTACAATCCGCTCACCAACGTTGTGCGCAGAATCGTATAAGCGCGATGATATTCAAAATATGAAGAGAGAATAATAGAGGCGCGTATTTCGAGTACCGCTAATAACGACGATGGACGCACCGATCTTCGTCGATCTTTAAGGTTTCGTAGTTAACGAGAATTTCGTCGCGAAAGAAGTAGCCGTGTTAAGAAATGGCGCGGAATTGACGCATCACATCTTTCGCCCACCGATGTCTTGGGATCTGCTAACGAGAGCGGAAAAATCGCGAGCGTGTTGGTTGACATCTAATCATCATCAATTAAAGTGGAATGACGGACACGCGAATTACGGGTCGATGAAAAGACTCGTTCGGGACGCCATATGCCGAGAATCTAGCCCCGATTCAACGATAAGAATCTATGTCAAAGGTCACGAAAAGAAAAAATGGCAAAGGTCACGAAAAGAAAAAATGGCTGATCGAGATCTTAGGAAATATCGCCGACGATCGCGACGTAGCCGTCTTCGTCGAGACTATCGACGCTGATTACAAGGATATCGAACGTTTGGAAACTCTAAACGCTTCGCGGGCCTTTCGTTGCGGATATCACGCGAAGAATTGCGCATTAGAGAACGTTTGTAAATTGCACGATTGGTGGTTCGAACGACGCGATCATTTGCGTAATATGTGTGATTGATTCTATATTATATTACTTTATATCTACTCGTTCGTATTATAAATTATATCGATTTATTATGCATCATCATATATTATATAGTATATATTATATAGCATATCGAGTCAATTATTTAATCTATAAATTTAATTATATTTTAAGCTTTATATAATGTATCGAATTTATTATCAATTATGTAACCTACAAATTTAATCATTTATTTTAAGCTTTAATAAATGTATTCGTCATACTGTCGCAAAATACACGCTATACGAACGAACCGCGTTTTTCTTTTATCGCGGTCGCGTATCCTTTCCCACGATAATAGCTTACGCATCTTCTATTTTATAGATGTCCGTCAGAAAAGTGTTCGATTATCTAACTGACTAGTATTATTATAATAAAATTAAAATAAATCTATTTTATTTTATATTAAACGTATATTTTTTAAAATAAATTTATCTTTACATATTAAACGAATACTATTTTTATCGCGAGCGCGTATCATTTCGCGATAAGAGAGCGCCAACGTTTACTAAGAAAGGCGCGAAAGAAGGATGGCGTGAGAACGAGAGGATATCGAAGAAGGAAAGAGAAGCGAAAAGAATCGGCGCTTCGTTTAATATATAGCATTTATTCATAAAGAATCGCATTTTATAAATGCGCTCGTGCGATACACGAAATATATAAGTATAAACAAAAATCAAATTTTATTAATGTGTAAAGTTACGGGAGTGGTGCACTTGGACACAGTATAATTGGACACGGTGCAAATGGACACGTTACAAATGGACACGAGATTTTGCGCACGGTTTCAATTGGACACAGTGCATTTGGACACAGTAATTTTGGATACAGTAGCTTTTGGACACATAAGAAAATACGCATCGTTTACTTGGACAACCGCTCAATTGGACACTGTTCATTTGGACACCGTTCGTTTGGACACAGAAAGATGCGCACCGTTCATTTTGGACACCGTTCATTTGGACACCGTTATTTGCCCCACCGTTCGTTTGGACACCGTTCATTTGCCCACCGTTCGTTTGGACACCAAAATTTGATTTAAATTATACGACGTAATCCACACCAAATTTTTGTTTTAAATAAGAAATAGGTTTGGGTTAGGTTATATCTTCCGGAAGTGGAGCCCCCCCGCAGGGGGGCGGAACCCACTGTATCCATGCATGACATCCAAATATGCGAAAGGCTAAACAAAGTGCTAAAAGCAATGTAAAATTAATGACATCAGTATCAGAGATATATAAGTATGAATATATTTTATTTTGACAGATATTATAACCTTCAAATGTATCTCCTTTTCACGATTTCATATTTTACATAGATTTACCAGTATAAAGTGTTATAAGAATACTGATTATATTTTCCCAAAATGATTTTTATTTCTCTCCATCTGTTACATATTCAAACAAACAGTGCGCATGTTTTCTGTGTACAAATGAACGGTGTCCAAACGAACGGTGGGCAAATGAACGGTGTCCAAACGAACGGTGGGCAAATAACGGTGTCCAAACGAACGGTGTCCAAATGAACGGTGCGCATTTTTCTGTGTCCAAACGAACGGTGTCCAAATGAACAGTGTCCAATTGAGCGGTGTCCAAGTAAACGATGCGTATTTTCTTATGTGTCCAAAAGCTACTGTATCCAAAATTACTGTGTCCAAATGCACTGTGTCCAATTGAACCGTGTGCACAATCTCGTGTCCGTTTGTAACGTGTCCATTTGCACCGTGTCCAAGTGAAGGCCACTCTAAAGTTACAGCTCGAAGAACGGCTGCGATTCGGGCTCGTAACCCTCTAATTGTACACTCGTCGGCGATTTATTCTCGTCGCCCCGTCGACGATTCAGCCTCGTTTTCCATCGGCTGCAATTCGGGTTCCTCGCCGATTAACTGCGATTCGAACTCCTCGCCGATTGGCCGCGATTCGGGCTCCTCGCCGATTGGCCGCGATTCGGGCTCCTCGCTGATTGGCCGCGATTCGGGCTCCTCGTCGATCGGTGACGCGACGATTCGCCGTCTATCTTCGCGTTCTTGAAGCATGTCGATTAATTCGGGGATGGCGAAGTCGCGATCGCCAAACTCGAATTGCTCGGGGGCTAGCGCAACGTCGCGCAACGCGCTGTGCACGCTCTGCGCCTGCGCGAGCATAGTCCTCGTCTTCGTTAATAAATTATAAAGCGATTCTCGCGCCGTTCTTATACAATCTTCTATCTGTTGTCTAAAGTAAAAAAGTGAAAAAGTAAAAAGATTATTAAAAATTATAATTTATTATAAATAAAAAGTATTATAATTTATTACAAAAAGATTATTAAAAATTATAATTTATTATAAATAAAAAGTATTATAATTTATTATAAAAAGTATTATAAAAATTTTGATCGAATACTTACATTGAACGCGCGATATCGATATTTCCATCCAACTGAAAGTTCAGTCTAAACATATTCGGATTGTTTTCGATTATGCCTCGCGCCTCCTCGCGCAAATCCGAGGTGAGATCTCCCAAAACGTAAGCCTTTATTGCAATTAAATCGCCGTTCACGTTAATATAATGGGCCGCTTTAATTATCTGTTCCATATCGAGCAGTTCACGACCGATTTTAATTCTCGTTATTTCGCACTTCGCCACTTTGCTCTTATACCGTTTCGCGCTTCGTCGATTCGTCACTTTACTATTTCGCGAGCGAGAATACTTTGACGCTTCTCGAAACGATCTCGCGTTTATAAGGATCGACGCGCGGATGTCGCGGTACGAGCGCAGATAAAGGAGTAATAAAAATAGATTATAGAGGAAAATATATAACAAAGAATAATGCGATAAGAGGGATTTGAGCGCCCGCTAAATAACGCGCATCCCGGATACGCGATGAATGTTTATCGTCGCCGGAAAGGATACATTTTTCTAATCGTTCGTCGAGTGTTCTTTTTAGAGGATAAACGCATAATAAAAATAGAAATAATAAAAAAAGTAAAACCGCGAGAGGAACTCGAGCGTCCGTTAGATAACGCGCGTCCCGGACGCTCGGCCGATATTCGCTCGTCGTCGAAAGGGCGCGTCCCTCTAATCGAGGCGGACCGCGACTCTTTTTCGAACGAATTGTCGACGCATTTCCCCCTCCCCCACCTGCGCCGAATTCGCCGACGATAAAAATAAGCGTCTCGCCGAACGCGCGAATCAATCGCGCGCCCGGTGTCTCTCGATAGTTTCCCGCGTCTCTCCCCGCTTCGCGCGATGACTAACGCGAAGACGGTTTTTCTCGTCTTAGCGACGACGCTCGTCGCCGCGACGGCCGCCGCGCCCGTTGACTCGGAGAAGGCCGAGGCGCTCCGTTTCCTGCGCGCGTACGGTTTTCTAAAGGACGACGGAGAATCGCTATCGCTCGATAACGCGACATCTCTGCGTCGCGCTTTGTCGCTATTTCAGGAATACTATCAATTAGAATCGGCGAGTTAGACGCAGTTACGCTTAGCCTTATGCGCAAATCGCGATGCGGTCTCGCGGATATTCCCGATCGCGCGTATAGTCCGATCGCGCGAAAATGGCCGTAAACGCATCTCACGTGGAATTTTCAGGTAGCTAGCGAGGAACTCTTGCGAACGGCCGAAGCGGCGTTCGCGTTATGGGCGGTGAATTCGTCGCTAACCTTCGGGCGCGATCCGCTGCGACCCGATATATTGATATCGTATCGAACGGGCGCGCACACTTACGCGAATCGCAGGAATATAGGCATTTGCCTGGCGACCTTCGACGGTCCCGGGGGAGCTCTAGCTCACGCGTTCTTTCCCTCTGGAATGACTGATTTCACATCAGAGGTACACGTTGACGATTCGGAACCGTGGCATGTGTATCTAAATAAAAATCCTCCCAACACGCATCATTTGTTGCAAACGCTAACGCACGAGATTGGCCACGCTTTGGGTTTACAACACAGCATGCGCAACGATTCGATAATGTTTTCGTATATACCCGATATCGAGAATCAATTTCCGGTTAAGCTGAGCATAGAAGATATTCTGGCTATACAGAATCTGTACGGGTCTCACGACGATGGAAACTATCCAACGGCGACTCCCGCGGCGCCCACTACGACGAGCGTCGCGCCAATCGACCCCGCGCGCGCGGATCTCTGCGCTTTACGGCGCGTGGACGCCGCGCTGATAATGAATCAGCGATTATATATAGATAATCGCCTTAATGTGTGGTCAATCGACGTGATCGAGAAACGCTACGGTAGGCCCATAACACTCACGGATTACACGACGTTTCTACCAGCGAATTTCACGCGCCTATCTGCCGCGTACCGAAGACCCTCGGGCGATCTCGCGCTATTCGCGGACGATTCGATCTACCTCGCGGAATATCCCAGCCTTAAGCTAAAATCGGGTTGGCCGAGATATCTCCACGACATCGGACTTCCTCGAAATGTTAAGATTAATGCTGCGATAAATACGCACACGGGACGAACCTATGCGATCTACGACGACGACAAGGTAGCGGAGATCGACGAGTGCCGCATGATAGTTATTAGACACGCTCCATTAAAAGATATATTTCCCGGAATACCGCGATTACGTCAGCCTTTCGATATATCGACGGCAATCTATATTTCTTCGCCAAACGTCAGTTTTACGCATTTAACGAATTTACGAATATCGTAACTTCCGCGGGTCCTTTTGATCTACACGCGCTCGGTATCGAGTGTCCTACGGATGGGCTGCTAAGACAATTGCGCGATCTCCTCAGTCGCGTTTATCGTCTCGACGACGCGACCGAGAGAGAGAGAATCGACGAGGAGGACGACTAGAGCGACTCTGCCGTCATTTTTAAAAAATAGAATATAAGAGAGAACGCGCGCGAAAGAGGAAGAAGCGATCTCTACGCGAGTATATAAAGACCACCCATCAGTTAAGCGCTTCATTGTCGACGAAGAACGCCGAAGCCTACGAACAAAAACGAGCGATAATGTACGCGACAATGGGTGGGCCACCGCAACAGCAGCACTCATTTGACAATCGATCGAAGCTAACCGAGCGAGACCGCGAAGATAACGCGGGATATGCTAAAAGAGCTAAACAGGACAATGGGTAAGACTATTAAACGTTTATTCTAACTAATAATCCACTAGCTCTTATTAAGTTTCTCTTATCACCCGTATCCATTTTCAGACGAGATAGCGACCGAACGCCTAGACGCGACGCGAATGTTTCGATTGTGCGGCCGTTCAGAAACTTAGGAAGACGCTACCCATTGACCAAAACTTCATACAAACATCTTGAAATCAGCGTTAACGTTAGTCGACCCTCTTTTGTGGAGATCGTCCTTGGAGATTGCCATGGCAAGGAGATCTCGCTAACGCTGAATATGTGGAAGGAACTGCTCGATCTACGATCTACGCTTCAATCATATTTTCGCTCCGACGAGCGCGACGAGGCGCGTTCTCCGGCGCCGATATATATCGAACAGTTAACGCTGCGATTCGGTAAACTCAACAATCTCCGAATACTCCGTCTCGAAACACCCAAGGTTCGTCTGGCTGTATCGAAGAGCACCGTTCTAACTATATTAAATCTAGAACTTTGCGTTAACCGCATCGTTACATCTTTAAAGCGGTTTAACCGCGCATGTGGATAACAAGCTGACTCGTTTTCTCGATATCGCGGCAGGCGCTCACGATTCGGCGCTTATTCCCGCGATGATACGCGATAACGAAATCGTATATTATATTATATCGACAACGATATCGTCGATTGCGAGCTGCAGGCTCTGCTCTTTGGAGAATCGTGATGCGCTTATTCGCGTACTCGTATTATCGTATTATTAATATATTAAAAATATTGTAAAAGGAAACAATAAAAACGCTCTTCCTCTCGTGTGAAAAACGATCTCTCTTTATTCCACGATCTTTCAACGATTCGCCATCTCGCTCGAGCGATAAGCGCGCTCGTATCGCCGCTAACCGTTCCTCTCTCCGTCTTCCTCGATGTCGAATACTCGGCGTCCGCTCGCGGATCGCGCGCTAGAAGCGACGCGCATCCTTAAAGAATCGCGATAGCGGATCGCGCGCTAAAAACGGTGCGAAAGATCGCCGTCGCCTTCTTAAAGAACGAGTCACGTCAAGGTCGACTCGCGCCAAGGTCAAATCGCGCCGGGAGAAACCGCGACCTCGATCGAATCGAGCGTCATCTCCCGGGCGATCTCAGCGATTTTGTTGGGCGTCTAGATAGGCCGGTGCTAACTCACTTTACAATGAGAGCAAGAGAGATGGATAGAGAGATAGAAAAGGATGGAGATATGAGTTAGAACCGAGGGGGAAAGTGCGGGCAGGGGGGAAGAGGAGGGGGGGGTACGTATGGCAAGGGGGGTCGGGGGGAGCGCGCGACCCCGATCGAGCCGAGCGCCAACTCACGGACAATTTTAGCGATTCGTACCCGCTCCCTTCCGTGACGTCACGCGCTCCCCCCGACCCCCCTTGCCCTACGTACCCCCCTCCTCTTCACCCCTGCCCGCACTTTCCCGCTCGGTTGTCAACAAACTGTTCTAACTCATATCTCCATCCTTTTCTATCTCTCTACCCATCTCTCTCGCTCTCATTGTAAAAGTGAGTTAGCAGCGGCCTATCTCACCTACTTAAGTGTAAGTGACATGCAGGAAAACTGTCAAACGAATACTGAGTCGCGATGGTGAATTGTCAGGCTTTGAATTCATATCGATCATCGACCGTTTGAAGAAATCCAAGACACAATTGTCCACAAATACTTTGATTATAATTTTGATAAGCCGTGTGATTGTATTCTATATTTGCAACATTCTGTCCAAAATATCGCACTAATTCCTTGGGCGGTCGCAGATTTCCAAAACTATCGAAATATACTATACGATCTCCCCTCTTTGCATACGCAACCCAATGAGTACCGGAACCATCGACGTCATCCAAATTGACGATACCGCTCTCATTTCGTCGTACACCGTTTATCGGTAAATTATTGCGCATGAAAACACCTCTAAAAAATTGTATACGCATACATCTTGCAAGCTGTTCCAATTGTACATTGGTTGTTACACCGGCAGGCATTTTTATTTTGACATTTTTTTTTCTTGGCTGCTGTTGAGAACCCTCGTCCACGCTTGTATGGAGCGAGATAAAGTCCGTGACCTTCCATGGCGCGATTATGACCCTGCATTTCTTCGAGCTGACGTTGCGTCGCCTTGCTATCGTTCACCGCCTTCGCGATTCTCGCTGCTCCGCCAGCCAACGAATCGAGAACTTCCAATAATGGTAAAATTGGTAAGATACCACCGCGCTTCGCTATAGGAAGTATTCGTTTTTTCGCAGTCTTTTTCTTCATCGATGATTTTTTTGTTTTCAGCCCCATACCGAATTGTGTCTTTGCCTTCATAGCCGTCCAAACAGCTATAGCGGCTGCTCTTTCGCCAAAAGTCAAATCTCTCGCGGTAATACGCGTTCGCGCTTTCGTGGCGAGTATATTATCCGCAACGTGTCGTTGACCAAGATCGTTGCTTCGGGAATAAGTTATGTCGTGCTCGCGACACGCGGCATCCAATGGATTGATACCTCGATCGCCTCTAGCCAATCGTGTTTCTAAATGAGTTCCCGGTCCGCAAAACTGATAGCCTGGAATATGTAATTCGATAGGAAGTGCGTTTATCGCACGATTTAACAAACAGCTACCTCTTATAATTTTTGCTGACATTTGTCACAATTTTTTATTAACGGTGTTGGACCGTCGAAATGTGTTTGCTGCCACGACAAATTATAATGTCGCGTGCATCGACGATACTGTTAAACCTCTGAATCAGCTTTTATATGTTCGGGAAGCTTGTCCCACAATTGTTCCACATAGCTACCAAAGTCTCGCAGTAAAACAATCTTGGAGATAATCTGTAACTGCTCGGTGGTAAGCTCGAGAATATTGCTGTCAACCGATAGAAGAAGAAACATTTTTGAGACTGAGCGGTTTCGATTCGGTGCGCCTCTATAAATAGGGCCCCGATGACTCATTTTCCAAAATTTGATTTGAGATTCGCGAGAGCAAACATGCGGTTCGCGCGACAAGCGACGATAATCAAACTGATAAATTTTGACGATAAAACACGAGTAATGTCCGAGAAACAAATACGCAAGCATGGAAACATGCTGCCGACTACTATACGCGGTATCATTTGCGGTCCTTCGAATTGTAAGACTAACATGTTGATAAGTTTGATAGAAAGTCCACACGGTGTACATTTCGAGAATGTGTACGTATATTCAAAATCGCTTCAACAACCGAAATAGCGATACTTGGAAAATGTGCTATTATCGATCGATGAAATTGGCTATTTTACATTCTCTAATAATAGTGACGTTATTCCACCGAACGAGGCGCTTCCGAATTCCATTTTTATCTTTGACGACGTGGCGTGCGATAAGCAAGATACGATAAGAGAGTACTTTGCAATGGGTTGACACTCGAGCGTCGACTGTTTCTATCTTTGTCAAACGTATGCCAAGATACCCAAGCATCTTATACAGGACAATGCAAATTTACTGATTTTATTTAAACAAGATGGTACAAACTTGAAACATGTATACAACGATCATATAAATACTGACATGTCTTACGGCGATTTTCGCGCATTCTGTCAGAAATGTTGGCAACACAAGTATGGATTTGTAGTGATTGATAAAGACAGTTTACAGACTAATGGAAGATATCGAAAAGGATTTAACGATTTTGCAATACCGTAAAGTGGTTAGTCGCTATCGATACATCGATCGAGCAACGTCTAAAAATTTCCGAGCGCAACATGACGATGACGATTGACAGTGACGATCGTGAGAAGATTGCGAGAGAGATTGTAGAAACGAGCGAATCAATTCGCAAAAAATATCGTTCTTTAAAAACCGGTCAAATGGAGGAAGACGTCGCATTGGAGAGGCACTTTAAACCAATTATCGAACCTCTAAAACAACTTGTCGAAAATACAATCAATGTGGAATCTAATGAAGCGAGAATCGAACCATCGAGTATGCTCGAAGACAAGCATCTGAAAAAAGAGTCTGGAACAAAGCAAACAAGGTCAAATATATCATTAAACGATTCGCTAATAACTTCTACTCCAAATCAATCGAAACGTAAGCGAATGAAACAATTATCGAATGTGATTACTTCTACTCCGATAAAAGTTGTACAATCGAGTCAACTATTGCACGAAAGATCGTCTCCGTATGTGGAAGAAGTTTTCGAAACCATGCCTGAAACGCTTGTGACATTGGTTCAACATCTGCTACAAACGTTCGAGGGTCAAAATACATTGCGCACACATCTGGGTCCACTAGAACAAAAATATGTTGGAGCTATTTTGAGTCAAGATAAAAATAACAGTATGGATTATGTTTACGGTATTAAATTTTGCAACGAAGGAATGATGATTGGTGATCAAATTTTTGATGTGGATAAAGATGACAATATAATTATCGGTGGAATAAGATATGTGGGAACACCAGGCCTCTATGAGTTGATTTTCAAGAGAATACCCGACGGTGACGTATACAATGACGATGATAAAATTAAATACAAAAATATATTACTGGCAACAAATGCGCATAGACGTGGCAATGATATGCGTAATCCAGTATTATGTAACAAGGGATACAAGTATAAAAATATAATAGCACCATTAATCTCTATTAAAAAAGCTGGAAGAGGTATAAACATACCGCGCGCTATGACGTTAAACGATAATAAGATCGATTACGTGCATTGGAATGATCCCAACGAGTTGGGATCGCTTGCGATTGCTGGAAGCTTTATGTCAAGCCGGCAACAATGCCCACGACAATGAAATATTATCAATTATGGAGGAACTTTACGAAGCTGGCCTTATTATAAATTAATCTATGCGTCGGCGAAACGAGTCAGTCTGTCATTATTGTTTGTATCGAAATGTCGATTAATAAATTTGGATTATCGTTGGGAACACCAAACAACTCATACTATCAATGGAATGGATTACTAAGAAATTACGTGCGCGATAACGCTCTGTGTCAGACAGCCTCCGGCTTTGACGCAAGGTCGCGCAAGATACGATGCGTAGCGCAACCGGAAGATGATACTGATGCAGCAAACAAACAGTACGTGGAAATACGTGTCAAGCTTTTGGAGGACAGACAGGAAGAACTTAAGAAAAAAATAATCACGCTCGAGACGAATGTGCAAACGCTGCAAATAATGATGGATGAGATGCAGAAAATGCTTTGGTATGCAACTCACGCGCAGACTAATTCAGTGCAGGAGAAGAAAGGTATATAAAGAATATATGTGGAGGAATTATCTCATTATTGCAAATTATGCCTCGATCAAATATGTCGCAAAAGACCTCTGAAAAACAGCTGCTCGTGGAAGAATTGCATGCTCCAGCGAGAAAAAATTTCCCACGTAGACGTGTCATAGTACGCGGATACGACGATCTGTGGCAGGCGGACGTGGTCGAGATGCGTCCATATGCACGATTCAACAAAGGCTACAACTATATACTCACAGTTATCGATGTGTTGAGCAAGTATGCGTGAGCTGTACCGCTCAAGAGTAAGAGTGGAAACGAGACGGCTGATGCTATCGCAAAGATAATTCGAGAAGACGGAAGATGTCCGAAAAATTTTCAAACCGATTGAGGAAAAGAATTTTACAATGCAAATGTACAGAAACTCGTGAAGAAACACAGCATTAATCATTATTCGACGTACTCTATCATGAAAGCCTCGGTTGTGGAACGATTCAACCGAACGTTAAAGAGCAATATGTGGAAAATGTTTATGTTTAATGGAAATTACAAGTGGATCGACGCGTTGTCCCGGCTCATTAGAGAGTACAATGCGCGAAAACATCGCACTATCGGCATGAGTCTATCGATGTTACCCCCGCGATCGCCGATAAACTTTTAACTACGGTATACAACAACATAAAGATTGCGGCACCGGCAAGATTCAAAGTAGGCGATCCGGTACGCGTGAATAAATTCAAGACCATTTTTGACAAAGGTTACACGCCAAATTGATCGACCGAAGTGTTTAAGATCGTTAAAGTGCAGAAAACTAATCCCGTGACCTACGTACTCAAAGATTCGCGCGGAAATCCCGTCGCCGGCGGATTTTACGAATACGAGTTACAACGCGTTGCCAATCCCGACATACATCTCGTGGAAAAGGTAATACGCAAAAAGGGCGACGAGGTTTATATGAAATGACTGGGATTTGATGCAACGCACAATTCTTGGATACATAAAAATAATATATTATAAATATGTTAACAATAATACATAATATTAAAGATATTTTACGAAAATATAAACAAAATTGTACACTTTATAAAATATACATATAATTTACAATAAATATACATATAATTTCAATTTACAATAAATATACGTAATTTTTTATTTACAATAAATATACATGATTTTTATTTACAACGTTATTTTGTCATGTCCCCACGGTAGCGTGTTGGTGGTTTCGGATACGATATACCGCTTGTCATCGTACGGACTTAGAGCAAATTTTGTCTCGCGAATAGTGTATACTTCGTGTAATTTAGATCTTAAACAAAACTGCTGACGCGTCATTTCAATCTCTTCGTTCAAACACCGTGTGTAATCGTTGAACGTTATCGTTCTCGCGACGACGTTATTTTTGACGCCTTTTACCTTGTTTGTGTCTTTCTTACCATCTACTCGAACCGCGTACATTTTTGCCCTAAGCCCGACGAATTCGGTTATGATGGCGCCATTATTTTCATCCTTCATTAAACCCAGTATCTTTTTATTCGCGAGCGGTATACCATACACATTATCCACCGCATAATCGCTGGTATCGAATCTGTCGACGTTGCGCTTTTTATTCTCATATACATCTTCACACTCGATGTAATATATGAGACTGTCGGTGTCGGTGTACATGACTTTACATTTCTCTCGATACATAGGTATCATATAATCGTGGTTAACTCATACAAACATGTCTTGGATATGTCGCGAGTATACACATACCCACGTAAATTGATTTATTAACCTCGAGATTGCGCAATTCAACGGCGATCAGATTCTTCGAAAACACGATTCTACTATGAAAATTTGGTTTTGCGATCATCGCCTCTGCGCCATATCTTCCATCCCAATGTGTCACGAGCTTAATATTAACGTGATTGCGCACATTTTCCATCGTTTTGCCAAATACCGCATTATTCATTAATTTATATAAATTTTTTTCAAAATCATTTTTCGCGAGTGTTCGGAATTGTGTATTGAGTTCGATATAACTGCGAAGGCATGGAGATTGCGAAAACTGTAATATTCGATGTATTTTTGTAACGCGAAGTCCGTGTCGCGTGCATTGCTGCAGGTTGCGGTAATATATTACGTAACGCTTCTTATCGTATAAGGTTGCGAGCAGCTTATCCTGCCGCTTACCAGGTGGTTTGTCGCGTGTCGGGCAAAACGGTAGGTCAATGTGCGCATCGTGAACACGTTACGGATACTCGAGATCGACTTCAAGGATGTAGCCTATAGGCGAATCGAGAGCGATCGATGATGTATCAAAATCGGATACGTCGTCGACCCATCGAAAATCTGCATAGGGCAAGGGTTGACACATTGCCCATCCGTACAAATTATTTACATCGAAGTACGTGAGATACGTTGAAGGTTTCGATGGATCGTATGACTGCATATACTTGTTATTAGCATGTGCGTATCTGTTGGAACATTGACTCAAACCACCGCGTATTCCGCGTTCGATAAATAAAACCATGTCGATATCCGTAAGCAATTCGAATGTAATATTTGTATGCTTCAATATGGCGTCCCACGTGTATCCGGGAAGAGTGTAGTAATACGCAGGGTCGAGCCCATAACTTTTAATACAACTCTCGCGGAAATTTTCAAAAATATCTGCTAATAACAAGACATCAATTTTGAGATACAAGTCGCTATATTCGCCCAGTGTTCGAATGGAGAACCGCTTCCACACGTTCCCGGCGTGCGCGTAATCGCTCTCGGATATCGTATCACCGGTCAGGGAACTGTAAAATGATTCGCGCGGTGGTAAACACGTATCTTGCAACCTGTCGACGCAGTCAATATATTCGTACGAAAAGACACCCTTCCGTGTTAATAAATTGAAATCGTCGTTTGGTAAATTTTGAAAATCAGATTTTAAAATTGTGAGTTTGTCTTTATTCAAGAATGATGCCAATTTATCGAGGCTGGTTGTAAGAAATTTATACGAATCGATAAAACGCATTATTTTTCGATTTCTCTTCGGTAAGTTTAACATTTTTCGTAAATGATATATATTTTTCCTTTGTTATCGGAAGTAACTCGATTCCCCCTTCGAACGCTGTAGCTATTTCCTTGATAATGAAGTGTGCGTCGTAACCGGATAAATTATGAAAAACTATTGGAATGCAAAAAGAATCTTTATAATTTAAATTGCAATTTGAATGCGCGGGACCTCTGTATCGTCCGGTCAGATGGCAATGATCGCGTACGCGTGTATCGTCTTGTACGAATGGTTTCTCGCAAATGTGACATTGTGTCGCGCTATGAAAATTTTCACATTCATCAGATGTTAAATTTACCATGGGGACATTAGCTGATAAAATACTTTTTACACGTAGTGCTAAATTTTTAAGTTCATCGAAGAACCATGATATGCAATCGATATCGCGACTGGAATGATACGCGGATAACGAATTATCGTACGAACAATGTACATAATATGCTGTGCTAAATACTTTTTGGTAGTTTCTCTCTTCCTCCGTCTTCTCTAAAACGCACTCCAGATCGGCGTACACGACGAAAAGCAGCCGCTCTTTCTGATTATAGTTGTTGAACGCGAGCCACTTGTCCTTATCGCTCGGTAATCGGATAGCGTACTCGTTCATCTCTCGACAGCCCACCGTATGTGATTGTAACTTGTCGTTCGAGCCAAAGTAGTGCAAACATCTGTAAAAGAAATAATTTTTAATTTTTGTTCAAAGATTTCTGTAATATAATTTATTAAATATATGCATACCGATCGCAGATTTATTTCTTGTGTTCTTTTTTGCTCAATTGCGAGCTCACGAGGCGGGATAGATTCTTGATCCACGCGAAATGTCCAACGTTGTTGTCTTCCACGTACAACAGGTTGACGTGTTTGTCTTTTTTCAGCTCACTCAGACGTATCGGGACAATGTTCTTTTCCTCGATACTATATACATTGATTGAGATATTGTTGGCATGTTCGAATTTTTTAATTTGATTCACAGTCATTGGAAACTCAATGTCCTGGAGATTCAGCACTGTCGTGTAATGCGGGTACGAAGATTCCCGATAAACATGATCTTCAGCTGGATATAGAGCGGCGACCACAGACCACGCGAAACACGCATTGTCATTTGATTGCACGTTGATTACCGCTCTCTTCATCGTTATTTCTCTAATTTTATGTGGCATCCCGCGCGCAATGGATTATATTTATTTATATTTACATTTAAATCGAGTATTCGCGATAATGCCCACCCACTATCGCGTTCTTGAAATTCTTCGAGCGATGCTATAGTGGGCTCGACAACGCGCCGCTCGTACCATTCGCGTAAATCGGATGTGCGAAAGAGTTCATAGTTTCTCGTATTAATATTTTTATTTGCGCGTTTATCACCCGTCACAAATTCACCATTGAACACTGTATTAATTTTCACAATGTCTTTAGCATCCTCGAAAAATTGACGAGGCTCGATGTGATTATGATTTATAACCGCACCAGTCAATATGCGGCTCTCGAACGCCGTATCGATCTCTCGCCAAATGAATCCGTGTTGCCGCGTGCTGCATCCTGCACTCGCGTGTACAAAACGTGTGCGTAACGAGTTCTTCAATCCCTCGAGTCGTGCAATTCGGGCAATCAGCGATTGTCGAATCCCAATCGATAATCGTGGACATTTGATTCGACTTCGCCCTTCCAATGATTCGATATATTCGTCGCATCGTTGCTCCCACGCAACGTACTCCTCTATCGAATTCACCCTTGCAGATTGCTCGCGTAGATTTCGTTCGGCATTGTTTTCCGCCATATTTCCAAATTTATACCAAAAATTTTTGCTAACAAGATGTGCTTATTAACAGCTCTTGTCTCGGAACTCTTGGCGAAAATACTGACAGGGTGTGCCTCTTTACCATGATTTTATATTCTATCTTGATGTCTCTTTCCATCATGTGTATCTAAATCTTTATTTCGCGATTTGTCACGTACATTTTGGCTAATGTCGATTATTGCATTTTGTCGTCTAGAGATGATGTCAAATCCCAGGTGTATCGCAAAAGTTTCAAATTACATGCAGCTGTCCAATGTTAGTGCAATTTGTCAGGTTTTGACACGCGCGTTTGAAATCTGATATCTATAGGCGATGTCATCGCGAAGCAGCCGCACATCGGCGCTTGCAAATTTTATATTACGTTGCATTTTTGTGCATTCGGCTAAATCTCACACCTGGTGATAATGTCGCGAAACAGCCGTATATCGGCGCTTGAATGGAAAAATTGAAAAAAAATATCGCGTCATCAATAATCCCCACCACATTGCAATTTTGAAACGCTAATACATATTTTAAATATGTTCAATACGTTCAGTATTGCATCGACCACTTGTGTGAAAGGTTCATGTAAAAATGTATTCCACTGAAGGAAACCGCATGAATTATTATGTTCCGTTTCAAGATGCTGATGAAACTTCACCGTGTAAGAAGAAGAAATGTAACAAGTAAGTTTTAATTAACTTGAAGAATTTTTATACTTCTTAAATATTTATATAAATAATATTGTTTTTACTCCCTAGCATTTCATCCGAGTCTCGTCGCGCGGTTCGTATATTCGGAAGATGATACGCCTTAACTCCGACGTCATACAAATATTTGGACATTGGAATAAACGTTGGAGCTGTATCTTGCGTGGAATTGGTTCTCGGCGATAATCGGGGCAATCAAATAATATTGCCCTTTGAAACGTGGAAATCGCTAATGCAGAAACGTGCGGACATTGAACGGCTTCTACAATCGACTGAAATCCCATTGCGCATTCGAAATTTGACATTCGAAGTGGTTAAAATATCTGATTTGAATATTATAAAAATTAGATTATCAAATAATTCTTTATATATGAAACCGCCAACTCTATTCTATTTATTCGATTTAAAAAAATGTATAGATCATATGTATTACTGGTTATGCGAAAATACGCATATTGTAAATGAAAAATTCAAACAATTTGTAACTGTTTTACAACAGAATAATATCGCTAATGTATGCGACGCTACAAAAACTGTACATGAAAGTGATATGTTTAACAGCGAATCGCTCATAGATTGCGAGTTATTGACATGTGCTGTAAATGATATTCTTCACGAGGTTTGTAATAAATAAGTTATTTTACTAATTATCTGTAAATTTAATTATTTATCCCATATTTTATGCATGAATAAAAACGGTGTAATAGATATGCACAGTCTGCAAAATTTAACTTGCGGACGCTATCTCTCTCTCAAGTGCATGCGGACGCTATCCCTCTCGCACTGCCTCGCGCTATCCTTCTCCCACACATTGCGAACGCCTCGCGCCATCCTCTTCTCACGTGCATGCAAACGCTATCCTTGTCTTATGCTCATATGGACGCCTCGCGCTATCCTTCTCCCACGCCCATAGAATATCATTAGCGCTATCCTTCTCTTACACATTACGGATGCCTCGCGCTCTCTCTGTAACACCTACTCGCGGCATCGTACCTTCGCGTTCCCTCTTCCCCGCGGACCCCTTGCCTATCGGTTTCGCGCGGTCTCCCTCCCCCCTCTCCGCGGATCCCTCGCTTATCGGTTAGGACGCGATCCCCTTCCCCTTCTCCGCGGCCCCCGCGCCTTCCGTTCCGCCGCGGTCCCCTTCCCCCTCACCGCGGACTACGCGCCTACCGTTCCGCCGCGGTCCCCCTCTCCCTCTCCGCGGACCCCGCGCGTACCATTCCGCCGCAATCCCCCCCCGTGACATCATACCCCCCCGTGACGTCATACCCCCCGTGATATCATACCCCCCCCCCGTGACGTCATACCTTCCGTGACGTCATACCCCCCGTGACGTCATACCCCCTCCCCGTGATGTCATACACCCCCGTGGCGGTTTCCCCTCGCCCCTCACCCCCCCTTAGAGGACCTGAGTTAGAACCGGCCTAGTATCACTACTACAGCGTAATAATTAATTTTTTATTTTTAAAGAATCAAACTTGACTGTAAATTCTCCAAATCTTTTTTTCCGGTCGGTGTCATTGCACACGTAACAGAGACAACGTAATGTAATCAGGAAGTAAGAAAACATATCAGTTAAATATAAAGTTAAATTAATTGTAATTTTCATCTGAGATAAATTCTTTTTTGAGCTTCAATTAGATACATCACAATTTCAGTAAGTATTGTGTATTCAAATACTTCGAAATAAGACAAGAATGCAGTTTAATGATATTCCTAGCAAAAGTCCAAGAAGTAATAGATCTTTCTTATTTTCAGTGATGAATCATATCTTTGTTATAGATAGCATATCATGGTATTTTGTGCAATATCTCCATCAGTTCCGTGAAAGAATTCTGTGTATGAAATTCTAATACAATATATAGGGTGGTCCTCGTAACGGTCGCCACGATTTTTAAGGCACTTACAATAATCTGACATAAAAAAGTTTTAAACAAAAGTTGTGTGGCTTCAAGGGAGCCATAAGATGGTGACAATGATTTGACCTTGGAAAATCATTTGAAGGTCATGTGAAGGTCAACTTTAAAATCTTAAATGGAAACCTCCATTTTTATTTAGTATTCTTGTAGCTGACATCGAGAGCTTTCCAAAACACTATAATAAAGTATTTTTTCATTAAGTACTTTTTGAGTTATTTTATATTTTAATCTGACATATTTTGATATAAAAAATAAAATATTTCGTAAAATATTCAGTTTTCGATAATTTTACCGTAATACTTCTATGTACAGAATAATAAGACGGTCAACTGCCGGGTAACGATGGTGGATGCATCATTACATATTGTTTACTATATATATTGTTACGTCCTGGCAATTGCTTCCTTCCGCGAAGTATTGGCAATGATCGTCGTTTGGTGAGACAAACGAATCGCTCAGTAAACAGACCAATGTAAAAAATCGTTGATAAAACCATGTCGGTTTTCTCAAGATAATATAAAATTTTCTAACGAAATACCCAACAAACACAATTGCATCAATAACAATATAAACATTTCTAACGAAATACTCAACAAACACAGCTGCATCTATAATAATAAAAATTTTCCAATAAATATTCAATAAACACAGTTGCGCCAATAGTAAGAAAAATTATCGTAGGCAAATAGGACTTGTTTCTAATGTGAATACGTGCAAGGAATCTTTGAACGAATATCGAACTCACCAATGGACGATCACCAAACGTGTAAAACGTGAAAAGTAGGAAAAACATCCCGCCTAACGAAGATACTGGCACATTTTTAATTTTGAGAAGATTGAAAAATTCCCACTTCTGCGCAAATTCAATTCGTCAAAGTTTTGGAAGATTCCCATTCTTAGAATTAGAATACGCCCCAACAAGATTATAAAAAAAGAACTCGCAAACACATCATGCTCTTATTCTCCGGTCTTCAGCTTCATGCAGTCTTACTCTGTGCTTTTGCACCGTAATTCGCGAGTTAAGCACTTGTGCTACCAGTGCCCTCACTTGGCAGCATCTCCAGAGCAACTACGAATCAAACATCGAGCTGCCGACATGAGACGCAAAGCGAAACACCGTACAAATTCGCCACCCCTCCACATCTGAATTACTATTTAAAAAAGTAAGTTTAATAGAATAATTTTTCTTTTCCTTTTTTTGTCTTGTTTCAGATTTAAATCAAAACTTTCCGAAGAATGTTTCATTCTTTTAGATCATCAACCCGTTCCGATAAGAAGTCTTAGAAAATTTTAAATGGTGATCTTAATCTAACACATATGCGAGCGATCAATTTTATACTTCTGACAGTTATTAATATATATACTTATTTACTTATATATATTGATTTTATTTTTTTATCCTTTAATCAAATATATTTTTATACTGTATTAACCAGTCAGAACTTGTATCTAAATGTTAACGATAGAATCTTTCCCTTGCATTCTGACTGATGTCCTCCGTAATAATGTAACACCCGCGAATTAAAACACACATACACACGTGCACTCACCGAGAAATTATAATCAACAATATTTTATTTTTATTTTTATATAATCATGTACATCTATCATTTATTTTAAAATATAAATAAATTCATACTTTGTTTATTTAAATAAAAGAATTACTCTTTATTAAAACCCTACTCATTCCTAGTCGAAAAATCGCACTTGGTCCCAACCCGCGTAAAAAAGATTAAATTTTCTTATCGAAAAGGGACCACCGAACGAACGTCTGAATAACCAGCGTAATAGCGACTCAGTCGTTTATCTGCTTTTCAGACCTGTCAGTTCGTTCGACCCGATTCCAAACGCCACGAGACGTTTAAACTTCGTGATAATAAAAGATAGTTGTTGCGTCCTTCCATTGACTCATCCTTCTCCGAGTCTGGACGTAATAATACTTATTTAATAGTTTTAAGAAGCATACATTAAAACTAATTTTGCCGCCATATATAATACCAAATAAAATAAAATAATCGGTTGCAGATCATTGACTGATGGAATGTATAAATTATAGATCCATATTATAAATCTCGAAAGAAAATTATGTTGTTATGGATATAAATAAAGACGACAAAATTGAAGTAATAGGCATTGTATAAAATACAAGTAAGAATTATCAGTACAAGTAATACTACATTATAGTATTACTTTTAAAATACATACATGTATAGATACACGTATGCATCCTCCACTTCAGTATTTTTAAATATAAGTGTTCTTTCTGGATACATAAATACTGTCTAAAGATATCATCTTTTGTATATAGTATTGTCATATATTAGCTGTATGTGTAATTTAAGTAGCGCGCATATTCCGATGGTAGAACAGAGCGCGCTTTCTAGGATACTCGCGACCGCGTGGCAAGCAATGATTTGTATAAATCGGCCGCAGTTTACAAAAGCAATCGTTCACTTATCGATAAAAATCGATAAATCCATTTACAACATACGAGATTTTTTTAAGCGAGGATTTATTATTATTGTCTCCGCTATCAGAATCTTATTTAATATTATGTGGTTTCTTTAGACTTATTGCAGCATAAATCTTTCCTTGTTGTTCATACATGTACTAAGAGTGATAAATATTAAGCATATTAAGAATTAAGTGTGTTACGCAAAGTAAAGCACAACGTTATATGTAGATCATGTTTCTAAGGATGAAATACTTTTGCTTTTTACATTTTTTTCTTGTCTCTAGCTTAGGCTTATTACTTCCATATACATATAATCTATTAAACAGAATTCAAAACATAACAATTTGCTGTTTCTCGTTTTCTTATTTTAACATTATGTTACAGATCTTATTTATATACGAATGTCTACATTAAACTATTATGTTCTTTATGTTCATGTGTAAAAAATATACTTCATTTCGCGTTATTTTATATAGGTAAATGTATTTGTTTACTACAGTTTGCTAAATCGATTTACTGTTTTATTGGTAAGATTTTATATAAGAATCTTCACATATTTGCCGTTTTGTTGATATGCATTATAATATAATTAACAAAATAAAACTATTTTAAGACTATTAATAATCAAATTATTACACATTTTTACTCAATACTAGAATTATATAAGAAGGATTAAAATCCGAAATCTCAATTAATTCTTCAAAAATAATTTTTTCATCGACAACCTAATTAAAGCTTATATTGCACAATCACAACTAGTAACCCAGATAGCCAAGTCTGTTTGAATAGATTTTGCCAAACATCTGCTACAAATTTTTGTCAGCAGAAAGATTCCAGATTGTATACAAAGTCTATTATATCAGATAATGATAGCAGAATGTCAGCAGAAATGTTACAAAACCTGCTGATATAATTTGACAGCAGATCAGTAGCAGAAACCGAGCAGGATTTGCATAGAATTATTATAGCAGATAGCCAGCAGAAACCGAGCAGGATTTGCACAACGCAATTTGATGTCAAATTGATAGCAGAAATCGAGCAGGATCTGTGTGCGCGCGCGCGATCTGACGGTAGATTGGTAGCAGAAATCGAGTAGGATCTGCTAACATGACTTGACATCAGATTGTCGGCAGAAATCGAGCAAGATCTGCGCGCGCGCAATCTGATGGCAAATCGGTAGAAATCAAATAGAATCTGCAGCTTTTAGCATTCATATAATTTATTGAAATAGTATAGTTTATTCGCTTACAGCTATGCGGCGCACTATTCACTTTCTATATCCGTATCCAAGTTCTTGTCACGAGCGTATATAATGCCTGCAAAATACGGCTAATAACATCGTAATTATTTCTATCTAAGTTCTATTTAAGTTCTGATACGACTCCCGTACCGGGAATTCAGATATTGAACTGATTTTTAGAAAATCAGACAGATAAATATCCGATTTTCACTTATTTGGAAAGAAATTATCCTAATAAGTGAAAATCGTTCGTTATTATATCTATTTAAGATATATGGTAAAATAGAAATTAACTTCCATATAAATAAATAATTTTAATTTTGATTTAATTTCATAAATTAATTATTCAAATTTTCATATATATATTACATTAATACATATTATTAATATTATAAATTTATGTTATTAATACAAACGTCAGAAAATGACATCCCGTGAATGTGACATATCAACTATTGACGTCATTTGTGAATCTTATGAGACCTAACTTTAGGATTAACTCTAATTGGTTATTTTGTGACCAAAATTTACTGTCATTTTGCTACTTGGACTCAAGACCCTTTAAATGTTTAAATTTATTTAAATGTACCATTTTATATAAATGTCTAGAAATTGCTCGATTTCTGCTGTCAATCTGCCGTCAGATTGCGCGCAGGTTCTACGTGATTTCTGCTGCCAATCTGCTCACATTGCCTGTCAGCAGGCTCTGTCGACAAAACCTGAGCTTAATGTGGTCACAGATGGCTATGGTTTTGATATGGAATTCTGATTAAATTTGCTGCCAATCTGCGCGCATGCTGCTATCATTTTGCTATCTGGGTACATACATACATACGGTACATACATACATACGGTACATACATATATACGGTACATACATACATACGGTACATACATGCGGTACATACGGTACATACATACGGTACAAACGGTACATACATACGGTACATACATACGGTACATACATACATGCATACGGTACATACATACGGTACATACATACATACATACGGTACATACATACATACGGTACATACATACATATGGTACATACATACATACGGTACATACATACATACGGTACATACATACATACATACATACGGTACATACATACATACGGCACATACATACACACATACGGTACATACCTACATACGGTACATACATACGGTACATACGGTACATACGTACATATATACGGTACATACATACTTACATACGGTACATACATACATGCATACAGTACATACACACGGTACATACATACATACGGTACATACATACATACGGTACATACATACATACGGTACATACATACATACGGTACATACATACTGTAACCGTATATTTCTTTTAAAATTATTTAATTAATAATTATTTATTCGGCGGGCGGTTCTCCGATGCCCACGGTACACCTTCGGCGCGTATTTCGAATATCGATCTCGCGATCCACAAAAATTCCCGAAATCGCAAATAAACCAAGTTGGGCGCCAGGTACGGCAGGCGCACCATTCACGATAAACGCAACACCAAAAGATAATCGCGCGACTGATAATTAACGCGACGGCAAAATTCCGCGGCTATTCAGTATACCCGAAATGGTAGAGGGGGGGGGGGGGGGTTCGGGGAAGACGGGAGAAATCTTGAGAGTCGAGAACACGGGAGCCAAAATGAGCATTCGGTCGGTTAAAACAAAGATAGCAATAATATATTTAAAACGAAAGAAACAAGAGTATAGAGCCGTTCGTATAAATAATAGCCTTGGATGACAGTAATTATTTTACAGGCGAATAAGATATATTATTTCCGCGGAGATCGGCACGACCGTGCGCAACAGTATCAAATTACCGGGCGTCTTACGCGCTGTAACTCGACTTTTCGGCCGCGAGGATTTCCGCCGTACGAGACTTAATTAGGCCGCGACAGCTAAAGAAATCTCTCGAATACGCCGGTAACTACTTTACGCACGCTCGTGAATCCGCTTCGATATAATAGAAAATACTAGGTTGCACGACTCAAATCGGTCCGTTGGTCCGGCTCGCGGTAAGCCGATATACGTCTCAATAACAATGACGGTGACCTTAAACCTTACCGTTGAAATACCGAATATCTAACTCGCATGACTCGCGGAAACTAATAGCGGGCTCACAGACACCCGATAGATTTATTGTACGAAGTTTTAGGATTTCGCTTTCTCCTGACTCTAATTTCTTACAATACTCACAAAATACGCGCTAACAATACACAGAAACAATACGGAAACTATCGACAACGACTGTGGTGTACGAGTCGCGCGGCGCAATACTTTGCGCGAGTCGGAATATCGATCGCGTGAACGCAAAAATCACGATAATTCACAACATATTATACAGACAAACGCGAAAATAACACTAATGACTGTCGGCGGCGGCGAAGTGAATAGAGAGAGCCTATTTTACCTAATTCGGATGAGCGACATGTGCCTGTCGGCCGTGCGACTTAATCTACCAAAAATATTCACCAAATTAATCCACCAAAACGCGTGGCTCGACAACTATTAAGGGCGCGACTCATCCGAATTAATTACCTACAATTATTCGGCAACAAAATCGGGTCGACGACGCTCGTCCCACCGGCAGGAATATCTCGGCCTTTCCTCAATCGGTTCGGTATTTCGCTCGTTCCTGGGAAACCTGCGTCTTCTCGTACAGCTCGCCGAACAGTGCCGAGCAAGAGTCCTGCAGGAGATACGTCGGTGCGATAAATCGCTATCGCGCCACTTGTGGCGCTTTCGCGTTACGCAGGGCCGTCCTGCGGTCCTCGCGATCCTTGTTGTCATCACGGCCGTGTTGGTGGGTTCCTCGCCCCGAAATTTCCTAAATCGGTTGTTGTTTGACTGACAGATGCGGAATTTCGGCAGCGTCCGAGCGGTTCTCTTTCCTATTTCGAAAAATAGGTCCATGGTCAAAAATCCTCCCGCCGCTCCGTCCTTGGGACTCCCTCGCTTCGCGCGGGTGGAGTGGCCGCCCCTTCGGCCGGTTCCTTCCGGTCCTTCGCTTCTGTTCCTGTCATAGTGATATTAAATTATCGGTAGTGAGGTATATTGGCCACCATGAATGTAGTTAATATTGAAAGACTACGACCTGATGTCTCCTGTGTCCTGGACTCCCGCTCTTGGCCGTCGCTCTTTTCCCTTCCTCTCCTTCCGCCGGATGGGATCCCGCCGCCCGACCTCGTGCCGACAACCAATTCGCGGGCTCATCTCGAGCTTACATTTTCGATTTTTCTAACCGAAAGTCAGATCTCGCTGATCTGACCATCGGGCCGCTCTCTCCCTAAATTAGGAAGACGCAGGCCCCCGAAAAACCGCTCCCGATCGGGCCATTCGGCCCTTGTGACGGACGTCCCAAAAACGTCACGTCACAATACATATGGTACATACATACATACATACATACGGTACATACGGTACATACGGTACATACCTACATACGGTACATACATACGGTACATACATATTTACATACGGTACATACATACATGCATAGAGTACATACACACGGTACATACATACATACGGTACATACATACATACGGTACATACATACATATGGTACATACATACATACGGTACATACATACATACATACATATATATATATACAGGGTGATTCAAAACAACCTTCTGTCCTTGCAATGTCATATACTTGACACTATTCTAAAACGACTTTTCCTTTGCCAAAATTTTTTCCGAGGCTTAGTTTTTAAATTATAAGACAAAATAGTTAACGAATTACAGGCCGCGTACGCGAGGCAGGCAGGAGCGGCGCAACTCATCGTCCGATGCTGGTGATTACGTGAGGCGCTCGCTGAGATCAACTGTTTGCTACATGCGATGGGGTGTATGTGTGAAAGAGAACGTATACGCGTATACACACACATACACATTCTCTCTCTCTCTTTCTCTTTTACACCCATCGCGTGTAGCAAACAGCTGATCGCACACACGCACTCTCTTTCTCTCTGTCTCTGTCTTTCTCTTTTACACCCATCGCGTGTAGCAAACAGCTGATCGCACACACGCACTCTTTCTCTCTCTCTCTCTCTCTCTCTCTCTCTCTCTCTCTCTCTCTCTCACTCACTGACTCTTACCTTGTATGTAGAGATTCGTTGCCCTCATACGACTCAAGAAGTAATATTTTTGTATGATACAACGAATAACTAACAAACTTTTTTCACACACGAATTGTACCACTTATCGAACTTTTACGAATTAATCCACGCACTTTATCGATAAACTGAATTTATTAATGATTATAACGGTTAATCACAACTACCGATTACTACCGATTAATTATTAAAATATCTCGAAGAAAGAAACGCGTTATTCGATGCGGAAACTGCGCGACGACAACAAGCAAGTTGTATCGGTACTAGCGTTGCCGGCATGCCGGCTGCCGGCTGCCGAACAACTGAATGTATCACATTACGCGTGATCGACGCGGACGCTATCATGTGTCCCGTGATCGGCTAAAGCCTCCGACATTGTAAATTCGATAGTTTCGAAAATATAAAACTATAAAATATGAAAATATAATGACGTATAATAACATCGTTTTTTTTAATAAATTCAGTTTATCGATAAAGTGCGTGGATTAATACGTAAAAGTTCGATAAGTGGTACAATTTGTGAGTGAAAAAAAGTTTGCTCGATTCGAAATTCGATTATTCTTCCCACATTCAATTATGATTGATAAATTTTTTATGCTTTAAGTTTATTAAAGCTATTGTACACGATAATGTTTATAAGTAATAAATAAATAAGAAATAATAATAATAATAAATAATTATAATAATCAATACTAATAATAAATAATAATAAATAATAATAATAATAAATAATAATAATAATAAATAATAAATAGTAATAATATATTATTTGTTCAGAAAGCATTTTAAAGCGCAGATCGCCAAAAAAATCATGCCAAAAAAATTTCAATATTTATCAAAAAGGCGAAAGAATCAAATAATTAATCGTGAATTGATTTATTATAAACATTCAAAACAAGTATATTCAATCAATTCGAATATAGCATCTGATATAATAGAAGGAAATAGTAGTAACAATAATTTAACAAATGTCGATGATACATTTAATAAAACTAATAAAATTAATATTTTGTCTCAAGATCTTAATGAAATGAGTGAATCAAGTGTAAAATCACAATCTGATAAAGAAAATAATAAGGAACATAACGTTGAAGTACAAGATTATATTTCTCATATAAGTAATATTTCTGATTGTAGCTATAAAATGAGTTTACAAAAAGATTTACAAAAATTAATTATTGAACGAAATATTGCAGAATACTGTTAACGAATTACTTACTATTTTAAGGAAACATGGTCATGTAGATTTGCCTAAAGACGTGAGAGTGTTACTTCAAACGCCATGAAATGCATCTGTAAATATTAAATCTCTGGGTAATAGTCGCTACATACATTTTGGTATTTTTTCTCCTTTAAAGCGATCCATACAAATATATTCTGGATTTATTACTGGGAACAAAATTAAATTAAATATTAATATTGATGATTTACAAATTTCCAAAAGTTCAGGTAACCAATTTTGGCCTATAATGGCATCTATTGAAGATGTAGATACGTATACATCACCTTTTATAATTGGTATTTATCATGGCATATGCAAACCTAATAACGCTAACGATTTTTTGTTCGACTTTGTTAATGATTTTATTCTTCTTTCTCAAACAGACATCATTGTTTCTAATAAAAATTATACAGTAATTTTTAATGCAATATTATGTGATGCCCCGACGAAATCATTTATTACTAACACAAAAAGTCATACAGGATATTTCTATTGCTCTAAATGTATTCAGGAAGGTGATTTTGTACGTAATAGAGTAGTTTTTCTAGAAATTCACAACATGTTACATACAAATGACACATTTAAAAATCGTACATATATTGAACATCACATAAATGATTCCATATTAGAAAAACTCGCGATTGAAATAATATCTCAAATTCCATTAGATTATATGCATCTTGTTTGCTTAGATGTTGTCAAGCGATTGCTGCAACTATGGGTCAGAGGAAATAGAAATTAGATTATCTTCAGAGGCTGTAAATTCAATTTCGTGTTATTTAATTGCATTGGAATCCTTTATTCCAGCAGAATTTGCAAGAAAACTTAGAGGTTTAAATTATATTGATAGATGGAAAGCTACAAAATTTCGCTAATTTCTGCTTTATACCGGAATGGTTGTTATAAAATTAGTATTGCCTATAAATTGCTACAATCATTTTCTTTCTCTTAGTGTTGGGATTAGAATATTAACTAATCAAAAACTATATGTGCCATTCAACGCTTATGCGAATTTGTTGTTATTGCACTTTGTTTCAAATTATGGAAATATTTATGGCGACGGGTATATGTCGCACATTCACAATCTTCTAAATCTCATCTTTCCAATGATGTACAAAATTTTGATTCTTTAGATAACTTTAGTTGCTTTAAATTTGAAAATTACATGCAAAAAATTAAAAAAAAATTACATCAATTGAGAGGCTTTAGAAGAGTTTTCTAATCGTACTTTTGAAGAATTACAGCTTTTCATTCAATCATGTAAAATGCAACAATATCAGATTGCTTTTATAAGAAAAATAACGTCATTTCTCATGTCCAATTCAAAAATTTTAAAATTGCAGCCAATGAAGCTGATAACTGTGCTATACTTTGTGATAAATTTGTAATATTTATCTTGGATATATTTAAAAAAGACTGTGTTTGTTATATTCGTGAAAAACGTTTTTTAAATCCAAAGGCTTTCTTTCATATACCTTGCTCTTCAGAAAGACTTGGAATATTTTTAATATCAAATACTATTACTACAGAAATAATTAAAATTTCAGTAACACAAGTAAAAAAGACGTTTCAAAATTAAATGTTTTAATGAAATTGGTTCTTATATTACAATACCATTGCAAGCCACTAATAATTAAATGTTATAACTTTTCGGTTGAATATATTTTAATTTTTTAAATTTTTATATGCGTATGTTTTATATGATTAAATTTATATGCATCATATGCAACAAACGTACGATTCTTTTGTCTTTATATGAAATATTGCAAATACAAATTTTGATGGATCTTTAGTTCATGGCTAGAAATATTTCAAAGGTGAGTGTATAGTATTTTACTGTAACAAAGATTCATATTTCATTTTATATGAGTTAAACAAATAACGTGAAAAAAAAAGATTTGGAAGATTGTTTAATCTACATTCTGTTTGACAATTTTCTTTTTCGAATGACTTTTTTTTTAATCTGTAATTTGTAAACACGAAGAATCAATATTCCTAAATTTTATATCAAAAGTAACAAAAGTATTATACAATATGTATCAATGTTAGAACAAATTTGACAAGAAAATTAATCTTACAACAATTTAAGTTTTGTTTTCATTAAAAATGATATTATGTCCAACTTCCTTTTGTTTCTAAAATGATAATATTGATGTTATTACGAACTAATTTCTATTTTCAGTTTTTTAAACGTTATACACTTCCCATATTTTCCATAAAATAAGTTGTGAAAATAAGATATATGTAGTAGTTAAATTTTTATCAGATTCTACATATTCTGAAATTCCAACAGCATGGCTTTTTAAAGATAAGGAGGATATTCAGCAATGTTAGTGACTACCTCGAACGGCAAAAACAGTGTAATATTAATAATAAACTATGAAAGTCCCGATTCTATATGGAATAGTTATGAAGTGGATATCGTAAAATATTGTAGTAAATATTTGCATTAATATAATCGTCAAGTTTATAACATAAAACATAAAGTAACATATAGAAAAAATAAAATCATTTTTTATGTTTTTACCACTTAGTTAAATAATGAATTACTATCATAATATACAAATATATGTACATGCAAAGTATATAATGTAAAATACAGATTTAATTATCAGTAAATATTAAAACTATTATGCTAGTCAGTGAATGAAAAATCTAAATGTTATTTTTTTTTCTTTACTACATCTCTTGAATCAGCTCGAAAGAATGCAGCAGATTCCAATTATAGCACAACCGACGAAGAACGACTGGGCCGAGGAAAAAGACAACGTATTTTGTATAGTCGTTTCAGCGATGAAGAAGAATATGATCATCAATCTCAACTTCGAAAATATATAAAAAATAAAGTACCGTTGACACATATTTTACTATAATTGCGTCCATTTTGGACACTTTTGTACTGAAAGCATTATTTTATCTTTATCATGTAATGAGTATTAAAGATAGATTGATGCTATCAACATGAAAATGTGCAAAGCGAATGCATATTTCCTTTATATTATAGCATAATTTTCATATAACTATTTTGTATTATTATTGTTTATGAATCCTTGCAATGTAATATATTTAAACAAAAAAATGTAATATTGGAATAAAAATGTTGGGTTCTATTTACAGAAAAACAAATTAAAACTGCTGTTCAGGCAACCACTAATATGTTCAGCAACTACCATCATGTCCTCCAAACTTGGATTTTATTAACAAAGAACAACAAAACAAGATCTTAAATATTAATAATGACAACAGACACAACAAAATGATTACTTCAAAATGGTATTTCTTTATGATAAAAATATGTAAAATATGATAATTATTATTGCATGATTACAGTAATATTATACATGGTAATTTATACATTTCCAGAAGAAGAAAATGTATTGGTAATAACAAATATGGGAGACAAGGAAAATAAATATTCCAATCTGTACAATGTACCCATAATATTACAAGGTATATAAATTACAATATTAAAATCCCCATTAAGTGTAAAACATTAACTGTAAAACTACAAACTTTAATTTTATAGGGAACGTTTCACCGAGTCAAAACTTAGATGATATCTCTAATATAAAAGGTAAATCATTTTGGCATATTATTTGTACTCAACTCATAAGTTATCATTTTGTGTGTAACGATACGTTACCAGCCTCGCGGGCCGACCAGCCGCCCGCAATTTTGAGGCTCGGCGCCTATGGCACCCCTAAACTTCCACACCCGTGTATCGGCCCCACCGTGGGGCCGCCCCATCACGCGCTCCCACCACGCGCCGACTCGCGTGAGTGGGAGGCCGGCCGCCGGTATATAAGGCGCTCCGGCGAGCATAGCGTTACCCAGTTCCCGATCCCGATTCCTGTCACGTACAACCCTCCGGATCCTGAACCACCTCTCGCGTTACACCAGGCTACGGGCTTCCCGTAGTTAGGCCGGGCTTCCCGGTTGCTGGGACGGCGCACCCTGATACCTCGCGTTACACCGGGCTACGGGCTTCCCGTAGTTAGGCCGGGCTTCCCGGTTGCCGGGAAGGCGCATCCTGATATCCCGCGTTACACCAGGCTACGGGCTTCCCGTAGTTAGGCCGAGCTTCCCGGTTGCTGGGACGGCGCACCCTGATACCTCGCGTTACACCGGGCTACGGGCTTCCCGTAGTTAGGCCGGGCTTCCCGGTTGCTGGGACGGCGCCTCCTACTAGCCGATAAGTTCGCGCCGCGTTATACCGTAAGACCATTTGCATATATACCGTGACCCGTTTGTATCGTAAGACCGCTTTGGTCTCCGTGCTCTAGTAGCTTCTAGTACCGCTTTGTACATATACCGCGACCTGATACATTGTAATACCGTTGTACCTATACCGTAATCAGTAAGACCGCTCCGGACTCCGCGCCCTGATAGATTCTAGCACCGGTTGTATATATACCGCGACCCGTTCTTATTATAAGACCGCATTGTACATACCGAGACTTTCAACTAGAGAGTTAATTAGACCTTAGGACTCCCGCCAGTGTCGCGCCGTTTCTATCTTCACCCATGGCCCTCAAACTACTACGGGAGCGTCAGTCCTTTTAAGGATAGACCGCCGAGAACGCCGACGCCCCGTCCTTTTAAGGATAAGGCAGTCCGGCAGTTGGAATTACATTGAGGGCCCCGCGACACCCCGTAGTGTTTAAGATCTGTACTGTACCAATAATAATAATCGTAGTTTAATTGCATGCAAACCCCGCGACTGCGGAACACGGCCGTTTGAGCCACGCTCGCTTCCCGAGCTCCACGCGCACAATTGTATACACGCACCGTTCCCGCATGTTGCTTCGCGCTTAGCTTTAAGTGTTAAATACCTGTTGTAATAACCGCATGAATAAACAGACGCGTTTAAACCGATTACCCGAAGGTAAAGTAAGTTGGAGTTTCCCCCTTCTCCCGAATCCTGGCACCGGCGAGCCTTGATCCGCGGCGTACGGGAAAGGTGAACCGTTACATGTGTATATAATTTTTTTTATCATATTGCAGATAGTATACAACAAATGTTGCGTATGCAAGCAGTAGCAAATATTACATTAAAATATTTACAGCAAAGATTATTAAAAATATAAACGGCCATTAAACACCGCGCGTTAAGTCCTGAAACAATTAATGATGATGTCATAGCGCCATTTTTACCATTAATAACAATTGAAGTTATAAAAGAGTTTGATGCACTACTAAAATATCAGCTGAAGCTGTGAGACACTTTGTAAGTACAAAAATTTTAGCATGATTAGCACATTGATAACGATGTAGAAATTTTTGATTACTATGATCACTTTAAATATATAATTTAAATCCCACAAAAAAACCTCACAAAGGTAAAAAAAAATACGCCAAGTATATAAAAAAATCCCAACTTGTATATAAAAAAAGTTTAATATTTACCCTTAAAAAATAACTTTAAAAAAACTTTTCCTTGAAAAATAATTTTCATAAAAAATAAAAAACTGAAAAATGATTTTCCTCTAAAAAAATAACTCTAAAAGATAAAAACCTTTAAAAAATAAAAAATCAAAACTAAATATGATATCAAGTTAACTAGTCAACTACATAGAACAGTTCAGTTTTTAATTTGAAATAATATTTGTTTGATAAAATCAGTCTTGCGTTTATAGAAATATTATATTTCCTCGAGAAAATTAAAATGCACTTTATTTTTATAGAATTACTGTTATATTGAGATCTTGGATGAGGAGCCGATTTTGATTAGACGATTGTTATCAGAAATGATACATATAAAGAGGCAGTCAAATAGTTTAAATTTACAGAGCGACACAGACAACCTTGATCAAGCTTATTTACCAATATTGGAGAATCTGTTTGAATGTTAGATTTTATTTTTGTTATTAATTCTGTTTTTTATCTTGAACACAGTTGTCTACAGTTAGTCGTGTTTTAGCAATCGACACGTACGGTTATTTTTTCTCGTTCTGTGCTTTCGCGTCCTCATGGTGAGTGCCTCCTTCAAAGTTTATTTTTCACATAACAGCGGTAATAATTTTCCCAGATCAAATGCATCTTATGTTGTTGCATCTTTTCTAATTGTTGGAACCGTTAGGAAGTTTTACTTGAGGATGTGGAGCGCATGATAGATCTAAGGTTAAACTCCGAATTTGACGACTCTTGACCTTTTCTTTTATATGTGACGTACGTCTTTTATCTGGATTGCTTATATTGTTTTTATCCACTTTCTTGTAATAATTGTCACATCGTTTATCATTATTAATTTTCAGTCATGGACAACTTTTGACATTCTAATATCTATACTGAAGATGGCCAGAAGATGGACCGAAACGTTTATATATTGAATTACTAATTTTAATCTTTAGATTTATTTTGCGTCTTCTATCTTGCGCACGGCTCCTATTAGCCCTCTACAGTCTACAATATTAATGTTACTGTTATTATGTCCCTCCCCTCAAATAAGTATCATATATAATATATAAAACAGCACAATTATATTGCGGATTTTGTTCCAAATGGTGCATCATAAAACTACTTAACTTTTAATGCAATAATGTTGATCACATCAATCACCAATTTCGAGTTTAAAAGTGCCTCATGCCAAACTGATCGAGTTGTTTTGAAATTAATCATAAGCTTTACCAGATAGGCCTGTAACGAAAAAGTTTAAAATTAAAGTGACATAAAAAAACTTGGCGTGCCCGAGTCGCATTATAAGTCATTTATTTTTATTAATATATTGATAATGATTTCTGATAATTAACATATTGATAATGATTTCTCATAATCTTTTGGAAATTTTTATTTCAGATCGGGCATGCCAAGCATTTGAATGTCACTTTAATTTTGAATTTTTTCGTTACAGGCCTATCTGGTAAAGCTTATGATTAATTTCAAAACAACTCGATCAGTTTGGCACGGGGCACTTTTAAACTCGAAATTGATGATCGATGTGATCGACGTTATTGCATTAAAAGTTAAGGCTCCTGAGTAGTCGCCGTGAAACTCCGAGTTGACGGTGGCGACATAGGAATAAAGATGCTGCGGTAGGAATAAGAACCTTATCCAACGACTTATTATATAAGTGAACTGGGATTTATTTGTAATTTTCGGCTGGATTTTTTAGCTCACGCCTACTACTCGCTGCTCCCCTCTTATCCCTCGCTCCTTAGCAACGCATCACCGCATCGTAAATCGTAACTAAGGAGTGCATTACTTAGTCTCAAAAACGTGCGTATCACAAATGTGATAGCACAATACTTGGATAATCATAAAACATAAATATTTTAAATTGTTATAGAATACTCGATATAAAATGAAGCAAATAAAACGCCATTATTTGAATATAGTTATAATTTAATACAAAATTACAAACAAATGTGTCAAAATTTATTCATCCTTGTTATCACTAACATCAACATTCTCTACCGATCGGTTACAACTATTCGGATGATTGTCGTAATTACTTGTTGTAATTTTATATTAAATTATAACTATGTTCAAATAGTGGCGTTTTATTTACTTCATTTTATATAAAATGTATAAAATAATAAGATTGTAAGTTTAACAAAAATTATGCCCAGTTTCGTGAATAAATTAAAAGAAAATTGCCTTCGGAAAGTGCAAATTAAAAAAAAATTTAATTTAATTAACTTTACTTTACATGAATAAATATTCGTTGCTAGATTGTATAAAAAAGAATGAGAAAAAAAGTGCCAGGGACAAGAATTGAACCCGGGTCTGATGCATGATGGTCACCCGCTTTAATGCCCGAGCTACGCCGCCTTCTCGATAATCGATCTAACAGAGCTGTATATAAGAAAAGCCATATTATTTAAATCAAATTTTTTTGGATATGGCTGAACATTGCGCCCTTTCTTTGCTCAAGTATTTTTCTAATAGAGTACTACACTATATAATAGATACATAAAAGATACCCAGTCAGCCAGGTCTGTTCTAACAGATATTGCCAAGTGCTTGCTACAAATTATTGTCAGCAAAAAGGCTACAAATTTGGTACAAGAGTTGTTATTACCGATTAAGCTGGCAGATTGCCGGCAAGAATCAAGCAAAGCTTGCTAACATAACTACACAGCAAATTGGCGGCAGAAACCGAGCAAAGCTTGCTGACATGACTGACATCAGATTGTCGGCAAAAACTGAGCAGGATCTAGAGTGCGCAATCTGATGGCAAATTGGCAGCAAAAACCGAACAAAATCTGCAGCTTATTACAAAGTATTATAAAATAGTTCAGTCGCTTATCGCTATGCGGCGCGTTATTCATTATCTATACCCGTATTCAAATTCTTGTCATGAGTGTATATAAAGCCTACAAAATATGCTAATAATATTATAATATATATATTTCTATCAGTTCAATTTTTGACACAATTCTTATACAGATATTGAATTGATTTTTTGCAAATCGGACAGATAATTGTTCGATTTTCACTTATTCAAACAATTTCTGTCCAAAAAGATCTTTAATTTTATAAATTAAGTTATTTGAATTTACCTATATGTTTTAACATATTAATATATGATTTTATATAATGTCTAATTATCTAATGGCCATTTTATGACCAAAACTTATCATCATTTTATTACTTAGGGTTAAGGCTTTAAATCTATTTAAATATATATTTTTATATGAATGGCCAAAAGCTGCAGAATTTGTTCGGTTTTTGCTGACAATCTGCTATCAGATTGTCTTGCGCAGATCTTGCTCGATTTTTGCCATCAATTTGACGTCAAATCATGTCAAGCTTTGCTCGGTTTTTGCCGTCAATTTGCTGTCAGGTCAACAAGCTTTGTCACCAAAACACAAGCTTAATGCGGACACAGATGGCACTGGATTTGTTACCAAGTTTTGAGCGAATTTGATGCCAATTTGGCAACAATTTGTTATCAAATTGCTTACTGGGTATATACTATATATATGTTACATGGTAGCTACAAGTTACCAGCGTGTTACCCATATGTCAGAATTTTTATGCAGCGCCTAACGTTGCAAATCAATGAACTATGAGGCTTGAAAAGTGACGTTTTGGCAGTCCAAATTATTCTCGTGTGCCATTTCGTAATTATTCACTTTATGCTAATGCTATGATGTGCAACGTATTTATGAAACTTATAAAATTGTCCGAAAACTAAGCTTAGCAAGTTAAGTATTATGTAAAAAGAACATTTTCCACTTTTTTCGACAATTGTCAAACTACATGTTTTCCCGTATGACTAGGCTTACTTTGACACTCATTTTACAGTTATTTATTAATTGTCAAAGGAAAAGCTTAGTTTTCGGACAATTTTACTAAAGCGATCTGTAGTCTTGTTTCTTTAAAATATCTTTTTATTTAAAAATGGCACGCAAGAATTCTCAGCGTGTCATTTCTCACTTTTTTCTCACAATACATTATATATAATACTTATTTGGGAAGAGGGACATAATAACAGTAATTCTATAAAAATAAAGTGCATTTTAATTTTCTCGAGGAAATCTATATAATATTTCTATAAATGCAAGACTGATTTTATCAAACAAATATTATTTCAAATTAAAAATTGAACTGTTTTTATGTACTTGACTGGTTAATTTGATATCATATTTAGTTTTGATTTGTGATTTTTTAAAGGTTTTTAGAATTATTATATATCTTTTAGAATTATTTTTTAGAGGAAAATCATTTTTTATTTTTTTATTTTTTACGAAAATTATTTTTCAAGGAAAATTTTTTTTTTTTAATTATTTTTTAAGGGTAAATATTAAACTTTTTTTACGTACAAGTTGGGATGTTTTATATATTTGACGTATTTTTTTTTACCTGTGTGAGGTTTTTTGTGGGATCTCATTGCTTTTTGTAAAAATTTAAAAAATTTGACATTTTTCCTGCAAAATATAAAATACTACATTATACAGTATTTATGTGTATGCGATTTTTTTTAATTTATTCAATAGAAAGGAACTTTTTTTTTTTTAAATTATATAAACAGTATATATTTACAAAACTTATACTATATTGTATATAAGTATTGAATACAAGATTATAAATAATCTGAAGTATCAAGCACTTATCTATCTTATTTTTATAGATAATTTTAATACAGAAATTAAACTGTATACAAACCGTATAATCCATAATAATAATATAACTGAATAAATATCAAAATATAGAAAGCAATAGAAAAGAAATTGTTTTTATTACGAAGATGGACTTGTTCCTTATTCATACATTTCATATGGATATGACACAAGTCCATTCTATTGAATAAAAGTATACATTTTAAGTAGGATAGTATGGCCGGTTTTGGCTCAGTTTTGTGTGAGTGTGAGAGAGAGGGTATCGTTGGGGAGGAAGAGAGAGAGATAGTTTCGGAGCAGTTTGTGGCCACCCGAGGGATGGAGAGCGGGCTGGGCGGGTGCATGGGGGGGGGTAAGTAGGGTGAGAGGGGAAGCGCGGCCGGGGGGAAGCGGTGGGTACGAGTCGCCGAGAGCGCTCGAGAGATGGCGCTCGGGGGTGGCGGTTCCTCCCGATTCGCGACCTTGACGCGACTCGCGCTTCTACCGCGCGATCCGCCGTCGCGATTCTTTAGGGGGGCGCGCCGCTTCTAGCGCGCGATCCGCCGTCGCGATTCTTTAGGGGGACGCGCCGCTTCTAGCGCGCGATCCGCGAGCGGGCGGCGGGCGCCCGGCGTCGAGGGGGCGGGGGATCGTCGGTGGGCGGTCGAGCGGACGGAGGGGCGTCCCTCGTCGCTCTCCTCTTCTCGAGGCGCGCGTAGCGCGAGCGCGCTTGTCGCGTTTCGGGGGGCGAGTTTTTTTCCATTTTCCGGCGACGTCGCGCGTCCGGTGACGAGACGCGTCCGAGAGCGAGTATCCGGTTCGGTTAATCGGGGGCGCGTCCTCGCTATTTTCCCCGTTATAAAAGGACGCCGCGATGGTCTCGAGGTATTAATACGTTCGAGAATATTTCGCGGCGCGATGAAGCGCGCGCCGAGCGCTTTAACGAGATTAGCCGGAAGAGCGGTGAATGTTCGAATCGGAAGTATCGAGGATATATGGAATTTGGAGATACCGAATTGTTTGAAGAAAGAACTACGCGAACGTTATATAGTGGATCGTTTGTACTGTATAGAAGAGATCGGCTTCGCGGAAGAGTTCGTGCGAGGGGCGAGCGAGACGCGATTCGACGAACCTTTCGCGAATGTCGGAGCCGATGGCTATTTGCTCTATCGCAGTTGGAAACAGCGATACGGAATTCCGAAATTTTCGTGGGAGGTGAATCACGTCGTGCATTGTTTCTTTAAGTTCGGTTGCCGATTCGAGAACGGAGAGTATTTCGAGGAGAACGAGAGATATTGCGCGTATTGCGCGCGTAGCTCGAGTTTCGCGAAAAGCGTATCGACGCACGTGACGAAAACGGTGTATAGCGAGATGATGCCCGCTTGCGATCTCGTCGACGAGGTTTTCGACGTGTCGAATAATTGGTGCGCCGGCTGCGAGACGAGAGCTTTGTTCTACATCGAGAATTACGACGAGGAGGAGACGTGGTTTATTTGTAAAAAATCTTGGCGTTCGTTAGACGACGAGTGACGAATCGAGAAACGATGGAGGCGCGCGATCTTCTCGATAGCGCGCGGGACATCGCGACGGGGAACGCGTATCGCGCGTGGGCGCAACGGTGCGACGAACGTCTCGAGTCTCTGCGGGAGAGATGTCGAGGAGAGCGCCGAGGGAGATCGACCGGAGCGATCAATTCTCTTATCGCTCGAATCGTTCGATTAACGGGCGCGAGAGACGATCTGCGTCGACGTTTCGAACGCGTGGGAGGCGATGTAGAGGAACGCGAGGGATTCTCGTGGTCCGAGATCGAGACGGCTTTCTCTAGACGCGTTTTAACCGGCGCGGTTATTAATTTCGATTATATCGAACCTCGACGATTTCTCGAGGACGCTAGAGATACCGTGCTCGATCGAATACGCGATGTTATGAATGAATATAACGGTGTTAAGGTCAATACCGTGTTTATTGGCGAGTTCGTTTCGGGCGACAAGATCGATGTTAAGACTATTGTCACGAAGAATTATCCGCTTCTACCTCTTTCCGACTTGCGAGAGTGGTACGAGAAGCGAGTGGTCGACGCTACTCTAGCCTCGTTGGAAGAATTTCAGGAGCGCGATAGCGGATGGGCGTTATCGCGAATATTCAATTTAACTGTGAACGTGAACAGATACAATCCTATGCACGCGAGATGTCACGTCAAATTGCCGCGAGAGATCATGTTGAAGAAAGCGGTAATAAACGTGCAATCTAATGACAATGCGTGTTTCGCATGGGCGGTGGTCGCCGCTCTGTATCCAGCTGAAAAAAACGCGGGTCGGGAATCTTCGTACCCGCATTACACGACAGTGCTGAATCTGAAGGGCGTTAAATTTCCTATGAGTTTGAACAAAATTACTAGATTCGAGCGTATTAACGACATATCTATTAATGTGTATACCGTTCGAAATAAAAAGGAGGGAAAAGACGGTTGTCGCGTTGTTCCTTTGCGTCTCACTGACGATAAAAAGGACAGACACGTTAATCTGCTGTATTTTGACGATATGACGCAACGAGATGACGCGACGCATTTCGCGTGGATCAAGAATCTGTCGCGACTCGTCGGCTCGCAACTCAGCGGTAGACGACATAAATCGCATATATGCGAACGGTGAGTACTAATTAAAAAAATCGTCGCGCGATGTTGATGATGCGCGAGATTTAAAATGTGCGTTATGTCGCAGATGCATGCACTATTTTCGAACGACCGATAAGTTATCGGCTCACATACATATAATATGTATAATATGTAGTTTTATTTAATAAAAATACATTTTATCATAATACAGCTGTTTTATTTATCCAAGAATTGTGCGATTCGTCCATTCCTAACCATTTCACGTAAATCTTGTCACCTTTTCGACGCAGCACCTTTTCTACGAGATACACGTCGGGATCGCCAACACGCAGCAATTCGTGCTCGTAGAATCCTCCAGCGATCGGCTCGCCGCGCGAATCCTTTAACAGATACGTTACGGGATTAGTCCGTTGTATCTTAGTTATTCGAAAAATCTCTGTAGTCCAGTTGGGTGTGAAGCCTTTCTCGAAAATCGTCTTAAATTTACTGATGCGTACCGGATCGGCTACTTTGAATTTCGCCGGAGCCGCGATTTTTATATTGCTGTATACAGTATTTAAAAGTTTATCGGCAATTTTTGGAGTTACGTCGACAGGTCTCATATTTATAGTGCGATGTTTTCGCGTGTTATATTCCTCGACGAGTCGTGGTAACTCGTCGATCCACTTGTACGTTCCATTTAGCGTGAAGTACTTCCACATAGAATTTTTGAGCGTACGATTGAATCGTTCGACTATCGACGCTTTCATCACCGAATATGTCGAATAATGATTTATTCCGTGCTTCTTCGCGAAATTTCGCATATCGGCATTGTAAAATTCTTTTCCTTTATCGGTCTGTAGATTTTTCGGACACCTCTTAGAGTCTCGTATTATTTTAGATAACGCTCGAGTAACTTCGTTTGCGCTTTTGCTCTTAAGCGGTACAGCCCATGCGTATTTGCTTAATACGTCGATAACGGTGAGTATGTAGTTGTGGCCTTTGTTGAGTCTCGCGTAAGGACGCATCTCGACCACATCCGCTTGCCATAGGTCGTCGTACCCGCGCACCGCAACGCGACGACGCGAGAAGTTTCTTCTCGCTGGCGCGTTCAATTCCTCGTGCTAGTCTTCGTTTTTTAACGCTCATAATTCTTTTTTCTTTCTCTCGAGAATAACGTTGAATTGAATCTCTTTTTCGAGCGATTCGCCGCTCCCGCTAATCTCTCTTTCGAGCGGATCGTCGCTCCCGTTAATCTCTCTTTCGAGCGGTTCGCCGCTCCCGCTAATCTCTCTTTCGAGCGGTTCGCCGCTCCCGCTAATCTTTGCCAGTTCTCTCACTCTTCCCGATAGCTCGTCCGCGTCTCTCTTCAATCGCGACGTTGAATTTTCCAATTCTCGTATCTTCGCCACGGATTTCGCCGCGGAATTCGCAGCGATGCGCGATTTTTGGGTTAGTTCCTGTATTACTTTACCTTGATTGAACATTATTTTACGATCGCTCGCGTTTCTTGTCGAGGACTCCGCCGCGTTGAGCGATATAGTATTTTTCGCGGCCTCGATTTGATCGCCTAAACCTTTGATTCGTTTATCCAAAACATCGATCCGTTTATCTAGAGCGTTAGCGCTCGTTTCTATTCTCGAAATGGAATTTTCCGCAGCGTCTATTCGTTTACCCAGAACGTCATCGCGCGTTTTTATCTCGGAAACGAAACTCTCCGCGACGTCTATTCGTTTACCCAGAGCGCTATCAAGCTGAGCGAGTCTCGTGAACAGTAGAATGACGCCCTGCCCCGCTTCGTTCGCGTCTTTTCTCAATTGCGATGTGATTCCCTCGACGTAGCTTTTGCTTGTCGCATCGGCGTCCTCCTCAGGTTGAGCTAAGCGTTTTATCTTACGCTCTCTCGCGTCGTATTCGATGGAAGAGCTTAGACACAGCGCGTTATCGCGCACGTAACTTCGCAGAGATTCGATAGCCGGACGTAGTCTTCCGGTTCTCGCGTCGTAGCCTCGATTTTTTAAAGGCGAGCCAAATTTGCTCACGGACATCGCGAATTCCGCGTACGACTGCGACGGTCATCCACGCGACAGTTCGATTTATACGATCGCTCCTGTTTCGCGAAGCTCCTCGATTATCGATAGAATCTCGTTTTCGTGAGCGTTGTTGCCGGCTCGACGCGAAGCGTCTAACAATCGCAGACGATCCACTAATTCGTTTGGATCGTCCCAATGGACGTAATCGATTTTATTGTTCGTGACACGCATAGTCGACGATACGCGACCCGCGCCTGTTTTTTTCGCGCCGCTGTTGTGAATAAGCGGAGCGATAATGAATTTGTATTTGTATCCTTTATTTCCTAAGACAGATTTTTTAGCGTCATGATCACGTCTATGAGCGTTCGTTGTTAACAATATACTTCTGTATGTTAATTTATCTTTTTCTGTATATATGAGACTATTAGGAATTTTCATAAAAATTAATTCGTATAAACCGGGAGTACCGATATATTTAATCTCATCTATAAATATGGAATCATTCGCGTCTACGTCAAATCGCTTATCGCCGAGCATCGCACTTTTCTCGCCGATGTAAACTCCGTAAACGTGATCAATCTTGTTCGGCGCTTCTCCGCCGAGAAGAGTCCCCATATATTATCGCCCTAACGGTCCTAGTCGACCGTGCGATATTTCGCGATCTTGAGAAATTCGCGAAATTTGTCTAACGGGTATTTCGGGCATCGAGGGCGATTCGAGACTCTCGGATTCGAACGTTTCATATTCTTCGGTTTCGTTTCGCGCAAATGGATCTCTTTCGACGGAAGACGCGTTTAATGGAGTAGAAACGGCGTTCAATCGTCGTTGAGCGCGTATTCGTTTCGCTTTAGGTTTTTTCCAAACGGGAGTTAGTGCTTCGTCTTTCCATTTTTCCTCGACGTTCGTCGAGGGTGAAACGTCGATCGCGTCTTGTTTTATCATTTCGCGCTTAATTTCGTTTCGCTCTGTCTCGTCTCGCTCGGCGCGATCAGCGATGCGCCGCAGCGGTTCGACGATCGATTTGAAACGACTCTCTATCGCGATCTCGCTTTCCATTTTTCCGGTCTTCAATGCTCTGTGTTTTTTACGAATCGATGCACGCGTTTTAGCTATCTCTTTTGCTGTCTTTTCGCGTTCACCGATATCCGTCGAAGCCATTGCAACTTCTTCTAACTCGCGAGAGAGCGATCGACGCGTTCGACGTATTCGCGACAACTGATCGCTTTACGGTACAATGAAGTCGTTAAATCCTCGTCTGTATCTACCAGCGCGAAGCGCGCTATCTTTGTCGATCACTAAGAAACCATATTTATATCGCCAACACGCGCGACATAACGCGTGAAAATTCTCGTACGACATATCCGTGTTCACGTGATCGTTGTATGCGTGACGTAAATTAGTACCATCTTGTTTAAAAAGAATTAACAGATTAGCGTTATCTCGAATCAAATGCTTCGGTATTTTAGCATACGTTTGGCACAGATAGAAGCAATCGACGTTCGAGTGTCGACCCATAGCGAAATATTCCCTGATAGTATTTTGTTTGTCGCACGCTACATCGTCGAACACGAATATCGAATTCGGGAGAGCTTCGCTGGGTGAAATAACGTCAAAGTTATTAGAAAATGTGAAATAACCTATATCTTCCATCGGTGTTAATAAATTTTCTAAATATTGATATTTAGGCTGCTGCAATGACTTTGAGTAAACATAAACGTTCTCGAAGCGTACGCCATGCGGACTCTCCAACAAATTTATTAATGCGTTTGTTTTGCCGCAACTAGAAGGCCCGCAAATGACGCAGCGAATAGCGCTCGGTAATAGACGACCGTGTCTACGCGTTTCTTTCGACGGTCGCGTTTTATTGTCGAGGTTCGTCACCTTTATCGCGATCGGTTGCCGCACGAAACGCATTCCTCTTGCTGCGCGCGTGCGCGGTACACTCGCGTGAGGCAGGGCGAGACCTTTTTATTTATATACGAATAGATCGCCATCAATCGCGCAGTAACGAATTGCGCGCGGTGAATCGAGATGTTTATCTTACTAATAGATGGCGACGATATTCTCGATTTCACCACCGATCAAATGCGGTATATTCCAAAAATAATTTTACTAAAGCATTTCGGTCGCTACGTAGAACGATTGTGGGAGAAACTGCCTGAATATATAAAAGTGGATCCGGAGGTGCGGCGCTACCGTCGATGTCTAGAGCATTATAATCGCCCTTGGCAACGAACACACATCGACGGTCCGGCGCCGCTTGTTAAAGATTGCGGCGAATGCAATTCGCGAAACAGCAGTACGGTGTGAGTTATGGCGCTGGCTTGTTGAATAGAGCGATAAACGCGCTCCCTTTCGAACTACATATACCTGGATATCAATTTTGCGGGCCGGGTACTCGTCTTGCGAAACGACTCGCGCGAGGCGATCGAGGTGTCAATCTTCTGGACGCGGCCTGCCGCGAGCACGATATCGCGTACTCGCGGAGCGGCGAGCTCGCTGATCGACACGTCGCTGACCACGCGCTCGCCAAAAGAGCGCGCGAACGCGTCGCGGCTAAAGACTCGACTCTCGGCGAGAGAGCCGCCGCGGCGGCTGTATGGGTGGCTATGAAATCGAAGACAAAACTTGGAATGGGTACAACGAAAATCAAGAGAAAAAAGAACAAAAGAAGAATAATCACTACGTGAAAAAGAACGCTTCCGATAGCGAAACGCGGCGGCTTTTTACCCCTGCTACCGTTATTGGGAGCTCTCGATTCTTTGGCCGGGGGAGCGGCGGGAATCGCGAAAGCGGTGAACGATCGCAAAGCAGCGCGACGACAACTGGAAGAGTTGCAGCGCCATGATCGCGCGATGGAAGGTCGCGGTTTATATCTCGCGCCGTACAAACGTGGGAGTGGCGTGTCCTCAACGAAAAGAAGAGCTAAAAAAAAACTTCGCGTAAACAGACGCTAGAGATCCTCCCATCCGTCGGAGCAACGACGAACGAACAATTAAATCGCGCGGCGATACTCTCGCGCGTACCTCACTTTAGAGGTGTGTTTATGCGCAACGCGCTTCCGTCGCAAGCGCGCCGCGATGAGAGCGGCATTGTGAATTTAGACGACGCATCCGGACCGGGTACTCATTGGGTGGCGTACGCGAAAAAAGGGGACGACGCAATTTACTACGACGGTTTCGGCGATCTTCGTCCTCCGCGCGAACTCGCGCGTTATCTCGGGCGCGACGCGAACATTCGATACAATCGTCGCTCCGAGCAGACGCGCGATCAGAATATTTGCGGACAATTGAGTCTTCGATTTCTCCGAGAAGTCATCATAAACGACGATCGAGAGAGGAGGAACGAGAACGCGAAAATGAAAAACCGGAAACGAACGATGACGATTACATATACGATGTTGATGACGATTATTTCGAAGACAATGAGGATGGCGATAAAAGTGAAAATTCTATAACGCTTCGCGGTAACGATAACACTATGAGAAGCGAAATTAAATGCGCATATCGAGTAAAACCCGATAATATCGGTTCGCTCCTGGGTTTCTCGTCTCGTGTATTACAACCGAATAAATGGTATGCATCCGATAAACCAATAAATATTATGGCCATTAACCTTATTCGAATAGAGTGCAACGTTACAACAGGAGCGTATCATAACGACAAATCCGCGCATACTATACACGAATTCGCGCCTAACGTTCCACCCGGATATAAAGTGTCGGAGATTCCAACGCAGATCATTTACCTTCCGATCATCGCACGGACCATTACCGATATAAACGTGCGTGTTGTGGACCAAAACGGAAAATTGATCGATTTTCGCGGCGAAGAAATTACGATTCGTCTACACGTGCGACGAAAACGGTAGAGAAGCGCGCGATGCTCGTAGTGAACGGATCGAACGCGAGAAACGCACCTATTATCGCTGTCGCGTCACCTCTAAACGCGGAAAAGAGAAGAAAAAAGGGAGGAAGACTAACCGCCGCCAACGAGACTTTTCTGCGCTCTTTGGGTTTTGTCGTGCCGAGAACCGCTTCTTCGTAAAAAGCGGAATGTGCGACATTCTAAGTATCAGTGGGGAGCCAATCTTCGATGATCGTATCGTCAAGATCGAAACTCACACGTACAACCCTTACGCCAATACTACGTTCGGAAATAGCGATGAGATACGAATTCCTATACAACAGCAAGATTTGTATACGTTACCTTGCGACAGTTTTCTCTACGTTGAGGGCAGACTCGAGTCGAAGGAAGCATCGAGCGCGCAAGAGGAAATCGCATCGGTAACGAGATTAGTAAACAATTGTGCGGCGTTTATGTTCGAGGAAATTCGCTACGAGCTCGATGGCGTAGAGATCGATCGAAACAGAAACGTTGGAATAACGAGTACGATTAAGAATTACGCGTCGCTGACGGTCGAGAGAAGCAAAATATTAAAAAACGCTGGATGGGACTTATTAGCGACAACTCATTCGTCAATCGGTGATTTTAATTTTTGCGTACCTCTTAACGTGCTATTAGGTTTTTGCGAAGATTACAAGCGCGTTGTGATCAACGCGCGACACGAGCTTATTTTAATACGAGCGCGCAACGTTAACAATTGCGTTATATCGCGCGAAACGCAAGAACCTAAAATCGTTTTGTTAAAAATACAATGGCGAATGCCTCATATAGTATTGAATGATGTTAATAAATTAAGATTATTGCGCATGTTAGATAGTGGACGATACTTGAGCGTTGCTTTTCGCTCATGGGATCTCTACGAGTTTCCGCTTCTACAGAGCACGACCAAACACTCGTGGGCCGTCAAAGCGGCGACACAACTCGAGAAACCGCGATACGTTATCTTCGCGCTACAATCTGGAAAGAAGAATGTTCTGTCCGAGGAGCCTTCTTTATTCGACGATTGTAAACTAACTAATGTCAAACTGTATCTTAATTCCGATTTTTATCCTTACGATGACATGAATTTAGATTTCGATAAACATAAAATCGCCGTGTTATACGATATGTATTCGAAATTTCGAAAAACGTACTACGGATGCGAAAACGACGAAACGCTCTTAAATCTAGATAAATTTTTAATTCACGGCCCACTCGTAGTCATCGACTGTTCTCGACAGAACGAGTCGATTAAAAGCGCCACTGTGGACGTTCGCATAGAGTTCGACTGCAAGGAAAACATCCCCTCTAACACCACAGCTTACTGTCTTATTATTCACGATCGAGTGGTAGAATACAATCCGCTCACTAACGTCGTGCGCAGAATCGTGTAAGCGCAACGATACTCGAAAAAATATGGAGACAGAATAAAACGCTTAGAAAAATCTAGAAAGAAACACTTTGAGTATCGCTAACAACGACGATGGACGCACCGATCTTTGTCGATCTTCAAGGTTTCGTAGTTAACGAAAAATTCGTCGCGAAAGAAGTAGCCGTGTTAAGAAATGGTGTAGAATTGACGCATCACATCTTTCGCTCGCCGATGTCGTGGGATTTGCTCACGAGAGCGGAAAAATCGCGAGCGTGTTGGTTGATATCGAATCATCATCAGCTAAAGTGGAACGATGGACACACAAATTATGGGTCGATGAAAAAACTCGTTCGAGATGCCATATGTCGAGGATCTAGCCCTGATTCGACGGTGCAGATCTATGTCAAAGGTCACGAGAAGAAGAAGTGGTTGATCGAGATCTTAGGAAACGTCGCCGACGATCGCGACATAGCCGTTTCTGTCGAGACTATCGACGCCGATTACGAAGACATCGAACGTCTGGAGACTCTGAACGCTTCGCGGGCCTTTCGTTGCGGATATCATGCGAAAAATTGCGCGTTAGAAAACGCGTGTAAACTGCGTGGTTTGAGCGACGCGATCGTTTGCGCAATATGCGCGATTGATTTTATATTATATAAATTTAAGTTATATATAATGTATCAAATTAATTATATATTTTAAATTTTATATATAATTATAATGTATTGAGTCAATTATATAATCTATAAGTTTAATCATAAATATGTTATATTGTTGCAAAATATACGTTACACGAACAAACCGCGTTTTTTCTTTATCGCGGTCGCATCCTTTATCGCGGTCGCGTAACAAACTTAATTATAGAGATTTTAAATCTATTCATAAGTATTTCATTCCACATTTAAACTACATTTTTTATATATCAAATCTCAATAATTTTTATATATCAAATCTCAAAAATTAAACCTCAAAAATTAAATCTAACAAAACCTTAATTTATAACTGTCCATAGATATTATTTTATCGCGGTTGCATAATAAACTTAATTATAGAGATTTTAAATCTATTTAAATCTATTTAAATCTATTTAAATCTATTTAAATCTATTTAAATATACTATTTAAATATACTATTTAAATATACTTAATGCGGACACAGATGGTTATTACGAGAAGCACGAGAACGAGAGGATACGGAAGAAGAAAAGAAGCGTAAAGAATCAACGTTTCGCTTAACGTATAACATTTATTCATAAAAATTATATCTTACAAATGCGCTTTATTAACGCGTAAAATTACTCCGTGTCGAACGGTTGCGATTCGGGCTCATAGTTCGCCAATTGTACATTCGCCCGCGATTTACCCTCGTTGACCGTCGCCGGTTCGGCCTCGTCCTCCATTGATCGTAATTCGAGTTCGCCGATCGGTCGCGATTCGGGCTCCTCATCGATCTGTGATGCGACGACTCGCCTAACTTCGGGAACGGCGAAATCGCGCTCGCCGAATCGACGAGCGTCGCGCAATGCGCTATGAACGCTTTGCGCTTGTGCAAGCATAGTTCTCGTTCTATTTATTAAATCATAGAGCGATTCTCGCGCTGTTTTTACACAGCTCTCTATTTCTTGTCTAAAATACAAAAGTAAAAATTAGTAAAAGTAAAAATTAATAAAAGTAAAAATTAATAAAATTTATTATAATTTATTATAATTTCAATTAGATACTTACATTAAACGTGCGATATCTACGTCTTCGTTTAACTGAAAGGCGAGTCTAAACGAATCCGGACTATTTTCAATAACACCTTGCGCTTCCACACGCAAATCCGTAGCGAGGTCTCCCAGAACATAGGACTTTATCGCGATTAAGTCCCCGTTTACATTAATATAATCGGCCGCGTTAATTATCTGTTCGATTCGTTCCATATCGAACAGTTCACGACCGATTTTAATTCTCGTCACTTCACGTTCCGTCGTTTCGCGCTTCGTTATCTCGCGAGCGAGAATACTTTAACGCTTCTCGAAACGATCTCGCGTTTTATAAAGATCGACGCGCGGGATGTTGCGGTACAATTTATCGATCGCGCCGCATCTTCCTTCCGCGACCGTTCCGTTGCCGGAAGGGAGATATCTCTACTCGCTCATCGAGTGTCCTTTTTAGAGGACAAATGAATAATAAAAATAGAAATAACAAAAAACATCCGTTAGATAATGCGCATTCCGAATACTCTGCGAACAATGAGATCATCATCGCCGGAAAAAAGTATCTAGGGGTATCTAAGGGTATCTCTAATTTATCGTTACCGGAAGGAGATATCTCTAATTTATCATTACCGGAAGGAGATATCTCTAATCGCTCATCGAGTGTCCTTCTTAGGAGACAAACGAATAATAAAAATAACAGAAAACATCCGTTAGATAACGCGCATCGTTGAAAGGGATATCTTTAATCGCTCATCGAATGTCCTTCTTAGAGGACAAACGAATAATAAAATGGAAATAACAGAAAACATCCGTTAGATAACGCGTATCGTTGGAAGGGATATCTTTAATCGCTCATCGAATGTCCTTCTTAGAGGACAAATGAACAATAAAATAGAAAAAACAAAAGAGGAACTCGAGCGCGTCCGCTAGATAACGCGTATTCCAAACGCTCGACGTCGAAAGAAACGCATTTCCCTCTCCCTCTCCCCACCCACCCACATTATTCGTCGCCGATAAAAATAGACGTCTCGCGGAACGCGCGAATCAATCGCGCTCGGTGTCTCTCAACAGTTTACCGCGTCTTCCCCGCTTCGCGCGATGTCTAATACGAGGACGGTTCTCACTCTAGCGACAATACTCGTCGCTACGACGGTCGCCGCGCCCTTCGACTCGGAAAGAATCGAGGCGCTTCGTTTTCTGCGCGTATACGGTTTTCTAAAAGACGATGGAGAATCACTGTCGTCCGATAACGCGACATCTCTGCGTCGCGCACTATCGCTGTTTCAAGAATATTATCAATTATCGGGAAACGGCGCGTTAAACGCCGTTACGCTTCACCTTATGCGTAAACCGCGATGCGGTCTCGCAGATATTCTCGATCGCGCGTATAGCCCGATCGCGCGAAAATGGCCGAAGACGCGTCTCGCATGGAATTTTCAGATGGCTAGCGAGGAAATCTCGCGAACGGCCGAAACGGTGTTCGCGTTATGGGCGGCGAACTCATCGCTAACTTTCGCACGCGACCCGTTACACCCCGATATATTAATATCGTATCGAACGGGCGCGCACACTTACGCGAATCGTCGCTCGGTATTTGCCCGGCAGCCTTCGACGGTCCGGGAGGAGCCCTAGCTCACGCGTTTTTTCCCTTTGGAACAACCGACTTCACATCGGAGATACACGTTGACGATTCCGAACCGTGGCACGTGTATCTAAACAAAAATCCTCCCGACACGCATCACCTGCTACAAACGCTAACGCACGAGATCGGCCACGCATTGGGTCTACAGCATAGTATGCGCAATGACTCTATAATGTTCCCATATATACCCGACATCGAGAATCAATTTCCAGTTAAGCTGAGTATAGAAGACATTCTCGCTATACAGAATCTGTACGGATCTCACGACGACGGAAATTATCCAACGGCGACTCCCGCGACCACCGCGGCGCCCGCGACGACGAGCGTCGCGCCGACCGACCCAGCGCGCGCGGATCTCTGCGCATTGCGACGCGTGGACGCCGCGCTAATAATGAATCATCGATTATATATAGCTAATCGCCGCAACATATGGTCGGTCGACATGACCGAGAAACGTTACGGTAGACCCATGACGCTCACGGATTACGCGACGTTTCTACCGGCGAATTTCACGCGTCTATCCGCCGCGTATCGAAGACCCTCGGGCGATCTCGCGCTATTCGCGAACGATTCGATCTACCTCGCGGAATATCCCAGTCTTAAACTAAAATCGGGCTGGCTGAGATATCTCCACGATATCGGACTTCCCCGAAACGTTAAAATCAACGCGGCGATAAATACGCACACGGGACGAACCTACGCTATATACGACGATGATAAAGTCGCGGAAATCGACGAGTGTCACATGATAGTCATTAGACACGCTCCATTAAAAGATATATTTCCCGGAATTCCGTCCGCGATAACGTCGGCCGTCCGATACATCGATGGTAATCTATATTTCTTCGCCAAACGTCAGTTCTACGCCTTCAACGAATTTACAAATACCGTAACCTCGGCGGGTCCTTTCTATCTACACGCGCTCGGCATCGAGTGTCCTACGGATGGACTGCTAAGGCAATTGCGCGATCTCCTTAGTCGCGTCTATCGTCTCAGCGACACGATCGAGAAAGGAAGAATCGACGATGAGAACGACTAGAGCGACCCTACCGTTATTTTTTTAAAATAGAATATATAAGAGAAAACGCGCGAAAGGGGAAGAAGCGATCTCTACGCGAGTATATAAAGACCGTCCATCCATTAAGCGCTTCATTATTGACGGAGAACACCGAAGCTAACGCGCGAAAAAGAACAAACGAGAAAGAACGAGAAAAAACGAGCGACGATGTACGCGACAATGGGGGGACAACCGCAGCAGCAACACTCATTCGACGATCGATCGAGACTAACCGAACGAGACCGCGAAGATAGCGCGGAATACGCTAAAAAAGCTAAAATGGACAATGGGTAAGACTATCGAACATTTATTCGAACTAATAATTCGCTAACACCGTTTCTCTCATCGCTCATATCTATTTTTTAGACGAGATCGCGATCGAACGCCAAGACACGACGCGGACGTCTCGATCGCGCGACCGCTCAGAATCTTAGGAAGACGCTATCCATTGACCAAAACCGCATATAAACATCTGGAAATTAGCGTTAACGTCAGCCGACCCTCTTTCGTAGAAATCGTCCTCGGAGATTGTCACGGCAAAGAGATCTCGCTAACGCCGGATACGTGGAAGGAACTGCTCGATCTACGACCCGCGCTCCTGTCGCACTTTCGCTCCGACGAGCGCGACGAGGCGCGCCCGACGCCAATACACATCGGACAGTTGACGCTACGATTCGGCAAACTCAACAATCTCCGAATACTTCGTCTCGAAACGCCTAAAATTCGCCTAGCCATATCGAAGAGCACCGTCGTAAATATATTAAATCTGGAACTTTGCGTCAACCGCATCGTTGCATCTTTAAGCGGTTTAACCGCGCGCGTGGACAACAAGCTAATTCGTTTCCTCGACATCGCGGCAGGCGCTCGCGATAAGGCGCTTATTCCCGCGATGATACGCGAGAGCGATAACTTCGACCGCAACGATATAATCGATTGCGAACTGCAGGCTCTGCTCTTCGGAGAATCGTGATACGCTCACTCGCGTACTCGTATCATCGTATTATTAATATATTAAAAAATTTATAAAGGAAAACAATAAAAACACTTCTCCTCTTTCGCTAGAACGACGATATCTCTTTATTTCACGACCTTTCGAAGATTCGCCATCTCGCTAAAGCGACAAGCGCGCTCGCGCTAACGCGCGCCTCGAGAAGAGGAGAGCGACGAGGGACGCCCCTCCGTCCGCTCGACCGCCCACCGACGATCCCCCGCCCCCTCGATGCCGGGCGCCCGCCGCCCGCTCGCGGATTGCGCGCTAGAAGCAGCGCGCCCCCCTAAAAAATCGCGACGGCGGATCGCGCGCTAGAAGCGGCGCGCCCCCCTAAAGAATCGCGACGGCGGATCGCGCGCTAGAAGCGCGAGTCGCGTCAAGGTCGCGAATCGGGAGGAACCGCCACCCCCGAGCGCCATCTCTCGAGCGCTCTCGGCGACTCGTACCCACCGCTTCCCCCCGGCCGCGCTTCCCCTCTCACCCTACTTCCCCCCCCCATGCACCCGCCCAGCCTGCTCTCCATCCCTCGGGCGCCCACAAACTGCTCCGAAACTATCTCTCTCTCTTCCTCCCCAACGATACCCTCTCTCTCACACTCACACAAAACTGAGCCAAAACCGGCCATACTATCCTACTATTTTAACAGTATATAATTCTTTCTAAAATGTATTCTAATAAATGATATAACCAAAAAAGATCAAATATTATTTGCATTTATTGATTTATTAAATATGTTTATATATCGCGGAATAATGCAACACAAGAAGAAAAGTAATAAAGTGGTTAATAAAGTCACTAAGAAAATCGCGAAATAGTGCAAGGAAGGGAAGTGATTTCTTCTAATCAATGTTATATTAAGCAAAGTTGATTATATTAGCAAAACTGAGCAAATGTTTACATTTGAGTAAATCTGTGCATTGTCAATTAACATATTTGTCATAAATACATTGTTCAAAAATGATTTATGGAAGATTTTCGCTGACCATGTTTTCGAAAACGATAAGTTAATAATTATACTCGCAAACGCGCATTCGTATATAATGTTTATTTAATTTTACATAAATGTAATTAATGCATAATTAATATTTTTAAGTTAACATACATATGGCTAAGCAATGAATTTATGCTAATAGCAAAATAAATCTTGTGAGAATTCTACCAAAAATATCATAAAAACAACAGCATTAAATACACATTTTTAATTGGCATAAAGAATAATGAAATGATAAAATCATATCGAAGCACTTTTATAACCTACAATATCTACAAACATTTTGTGGATCTGAAATTATTCGTAACGTTTAGTTTTGAAAATGTATGAATCTTTATTTAGATTTTATATATAAATGTAATCAATGCGTAATTATATATATATATATAATATTTTTAAATCATTTACAAATAGCTAAGCAATGAGTTGCATGTTATATTAAATAAGAAAACAAATCTTGTGGGAATTTTATCAAAAATATTACATAGACAGTTGAATTGAAAGCATCAGAATTAGAGCCCGAAATAGATATGTTGAGCATTAGTCAAAGAAAAGAAATAAGATAATAATCTTGTTTATAAATTATATAATAAAGATTATTCATTTTCTTAGACTAAATTCTCTAGAGACAAGATTAATTGTTAATCTATTTAACTTTTTTTGACATAATGGTTGAACTTATTTTTTAAAACAATAAGAAACGTGGAAATTGATGGTTTATTCGGATAGAGCTGCCTTTTGCAATATGATGTTATCGGAGAGCATTAGAATATCTGTCATCGACAAAAAATAGTTCAAATTTGAAATAAAATAAGGAGAAAGAATTGATTAGTGATACTAAATTGCAAATTTTATTAGAAGATCGTATAAAAGTTTATAATAATTTGGCAGCTGCATTGGTTAAAAGTCTATGATACAGCTTTAGAAAATTTGAAACATGTTTCGAGATGTCAATTACAAGATGTTAAAACACTACTTAGTACTAAAAAAAATATTGTAAAAATTCTAATCTTTTTATTCACAATATTTAATCTTTTTTAAAATAAGTTTTATATATTCTTGATTTATATTTAACTTTAACATATAGAAAATTTAAATATGTATATATATATATATATATATATATGTAAATATATTATACATATAATTGTGTATGTAAATGTTTATATATTTGTAATATAAATTTAGAAACATTTATAATATATTATATATTTATCTCAATCGCGACAGAATAATGAATTTACAATATTCTAAATATTGTAAATAAAGAATGGGCCCCTCCATCGCCCATTCTTGTGAGACACAACCATATATTTTTATTGTCTCTGCAATTTTAATTAATAAAGATAATCTTTGTACGAGATTTTTTTCTTGATGATACTATTTCGAACATCATGACAAGCTTTCTGAATACGATGATAAATCTTATCATCGCTAGTAGTATATCGGTATAATCGATATGATCGAGAGCTAATCAGTAATTTAAACTTCTTCATCATAAATGTGAATGTTTAAATATATTATGACATAAGTACACGTAATTATGACGTGAGCACATATTAAAATTTATATAAATATTAATATAAATTTATATAAATATTAATATAAATATTTATCTTCTGTCTTCAAATTATTGCAATAAAATTTTTTGATAGTTACAATATTTTGCATATTTATAATATACAAAGAGCTCCTTCATCGGCAATTTTCGTGAGAACGCAACTAAAATATTTTATTTATTATTTTCATATCTGGGATTATAATTTGCAAACAAGATTGAAGCATCTTTTTCTGGCCAACATTGTTACGAGTACCAGGATAGATTTTTTTAATCATAATTTCTTATCACTTTAAAACCTACTACTAAAACTACGAAACCGTTTCCTCATACTCGAGTATATAAAAATCTTTACATCCTTGGAATATTTTTTCTCATAAAGATTGCCTCCTAATAACGAAGATGTATATATTTTCTCTCTTTACCTACCAACTTGTATATATACAGTCTGATAGACTATTATATACGCGAAATTTGGTGCCATTAAAAAAAGAAAAAATACATCGCCAGGAATTATAATAATAATTTCTTCCAATAATTTGTAAGCTTTTATTACCATATATGATCGGTTGCAATCATATGAAGGAATACCAGATATTGCACACTTAGTCTTTCAAAAACGGAAGTTTCTTTAAATTTTTTCTGGAATAATTGTTTTTTAATAACCAGAATATTCATGCACAAACCGGATATGATATGAAATATTTTTTAAACCAACCAGCACACGAATAAAAATCGCCTCTGGGATAAAATATATTTTTAATAATCAAAGCGCACATGCAAACCGCTTCTGGAATAAAATATTTTTTAAAACAACCAGCATATAAATAAAAATTGCCTCTGGGGTAAAATATTTTTTTTAATAAACAGAGCGCACATGCAAACCGCTTCTAGAATAAAATATTTTTTAAACCAACCAGCACACAAATAAAAATCGCCTCTGGGATAAAATTTTTTTTAATAACCAGAGTGCACATACAAACCGCTTCTAGAATAAAATATTTTTTAAACCAACCAGCACACGTATAAAAATCGCCTCTGAGACAAAATGTTATTTTTTTAATAATCAGAGCACACATTCAAATCGCATCTATGGTAGTGTGAAATATTTCTTAAAACAACCAGTTCACGATTAAAAATCGCCTCTAGAATAAAATGTTATTTTTTTAATAAGCAGAGCACACATACAAACCGTTTATGGTGGGAAATATTTCTTTCGACAACCAGTTCACGAATTGATCGCTTCTGGGATACATTCTTTAATCAAAACATATATGTAAAATGTTTTTGGTGAGAAATATTTCTTTCGACAACCAGCTCACGAATTGATCGCTTCTGGGATACATTCTTCAACTAAAGCGCACATGCAAAACGCATTTGGTGGAAAATATTTCTTTCAAGAACTAGGCTCACGAATTGATCGCCTCTGGCTAACTAATTACTGTGACACAATTACTATTGCAAAATATGTATAATCAATTTTCAGTGAAATATACAAATAAGCAAAAGATTAATTATATTTTAATAAGTTTGAAATTACTATTGCATATACACAAACATATACACACATGTAGATAATATATAACACACATATAGTATGCTCGGATAAAAAAGAGATGGACAGAGAAGAATAGACAAAGAGAGAAAAAAGATATGAGTGTAACTGAGCAAATATCTGTACAAGTGCTAAAAGTAAGAAAAAAAAGGAAATAGTTATATCTTTTTCTATAGCAATACTTTATGCTCACTAATGTCTAGTGACTGATATGAATTATCTATCGATACATCGTTTTTTACAGCCATTCCCTTGCTTACTCTCTTACTACCTATTCTCTCTATCTCTCTGTCTCTCTCTCTCTCTTCCTTTTTCTTTTTTTGCCCATATCTTTTTTGTTCATTTATTTATAATAAAAATACTATATAAATATTAAATACTATATGCATCATATATGCATCATGTATGTTTATGTGTATAGTCATTCTAAATTCCATTTGAAGATCAATTTTATATTACAATTTTTTATATAAAAGTTGTTATGTTGTTTTCTATTTAGGAATTGCTTTAAAGATATAATTAAAAAAAAATTGGGATATTATATTTTTACATAATATTACATTATCATATTTATATTTTTGTATAGACTGCATGGAAATAAAATTAAACAATATCTACAACATATTAGTATATAGTATACATTAAAACAATTCCTTCTAAAATTATGGTATGTAAATATACTAACTTTTTGACCCTTATTCTTTTTAAGAAATGTCTGCGGGCAAGCGTCAGTAGTATAGGGGCAACTATAGCGAGACACAACAAACTCCCACTCCTCGGCCACTGGCGCCGACCCCCTGCTGTGCCTGTCTGGGGCCCTCCCCCCTAAGGGTGGCTGTGGAAAAAAAGAGTGGAGGGGACTCGTGGACGTCTACGAGGCAATTTTCCCTTTAAATTTTTTATTTTTTTATTTTTTTTATTCTTTTTTATTTTTTTTTTATTTTTTCGGACGCGTGAACATGCTCGGGCTCGAACCTGGGTCCTCCACATTTCCAGACAGGGTCCTAGTATGCTGGGCTAGCTGAAATCTTATTAGAATAAGGCTTAGATGTAGTATTTGTAGAGAGTAGCCCTCCGACATAAGGGGACCCTACGCTCTGATTGGCTTCCCTATAGTTGCCGGCAGTTTGATTGGATGAGGAGCATGTTTCTGAGCGAGAGGGAAAAACGCGGCAAAATAACACGTGTGTAAAAATCGGCAAGATGGCGGCCACCGAGAATGGTGACGTCACGAGAATAGAAGGGGTCGTAAAAAGCAAGTCTGTACAGGTAGCGATTACGATGGTCTTAGAGCTTTATGACGTCACTTAGACGAGGAGAGAAAGGATAGAAAAATAGTAAATGTTTTTATATAAGCGATTTAAAATAAAAAATTTTTATTAAATATTATACTTATGTTTAAATGTAAATAATAATTTCGCATTGTACAAAATTTCTTATGTGACGGAAAATATACAAATTCGCTGCTATATACATCGATAAAAACGAGAGCCGAGAAAAATTAACGTTCTATTATTAATTTTGGTAGGAAGAGTCGGCTTCCAGGTCTGGGAGTTCATCGATGAAATCCTGGATAGCCTTTTCGAAATTATCATCCTCGGAAGACTGTGGAGAAAGCGAATGGGGGAGGGGAAACGGTGGATCGGGAGAAGGACGCTCAGGAGAATAGATAGGAGAGTAGCTGGGTTCAAATGAGTCGTCTTCATCGTCCGAGTCTATAAACAAAAAATAAAATTATATATATATATATATATATATATATATGTATGTATGTATGTATAAAATTTTCGCGTGTCGCCAAAAAAGTAATATTTACCCGATAACGTAATGACTTCGACGGTGTGACCAGGGCGTCTTCGAGAAGGTCCTGCTACAGGCTCTTCTGCAGGACGTTTTCTCCGCATTTTTTCATCACTCGAACAGCTGTTGGCGGCCTTTTTAAATAAGCGATAATTGCTTTCGCTGTCTTCCTCCGATATGCGGTCGAGATATTTTTTAATATCAAATCGCGGTAGAGCAACAGCACACAATAATGCGATTTTTCTTAAAATATTGGCGACACACATTTTCGCACACTAGGACTTCACTTAACTTGACGTACAAAAAATTTCAAGAGGTGAAAAACTAATGTTGGATTTTTCATGGGAAATCAGAATTTATACATAATCCCCCCAGTGTTTTCCAAAAGGACAATAAAGTGGGGGAAAAGGTTTCCTTATTCTAGCACTGACCATTTTTAGTTATTTTCATTTTATGGCTGACTAATTCCCTTAGTTTCTATAGGGTTTCGCATTTGCCGCACCGAAAGAAATTACGTTACCTCAACCAATGAAAGAATAATAAAAAACAGGCACTAAAAAGTTCAAGCGTTTGGAGCATTATACTGTAAAAGGAAAGAGGGGAGATGAAAAAAAATTTAACAATTTAAGTAAAAAAACATCATACGTTTATTGATATTAATTTTACATAAATCAATATTCTTATTATTATATATAACTAAGATATTACAGAGGAGTACATCGTCTATAACGTATTACAATTCGAATTACATGATTAAACACGGCAACGCATAGCGTACAATGTTTCACTTGTTTCTTTTTTCGCGAAGAAAAATTTTACGAAATAAGTGTACGATTAAGCGATCGTTATGTTCACAATCTTCGGTAAAAAGACTAAGAAACCGATTAAGATCATAACCGTTGCACATATAATATAAAAATACGCAACTATATTGTCCACATATTTGAGAAAAAATTCCTTGTAATTGTTGAATATTCCAACGATGAATGACGGAGTTTCGACGAAGTCGGAGGAGAAATCCGGGGTGTAAGGGTGGTATTCCGTAGCTGTCGAAGTATGTGCCAGTACCATGCTCGTCGAGGAAGAAGGCGACCCAATGTTCTCCAGGTCGATTGTGGTCATCCGTATTAGCGACGATGGCTGTCGACCTCGTCCACACCCTCGGGACTCTGTCGGCTGGATAAACTCCCGCATGCCGGGCATTGATGTGACGTAATGCTTGTAGAATTTCGCGAGAGTTCATTATTTTGACAAGGAGGCGAACGAACGAGCGGTATTATATATTCAATAACTTCGGTATTTACTTCCTTCGGTAGTGCGTCTTTGAACGTGCCGACTTGTAACGCTGAGTTTTCAATGTCGGCTTGTGTGGAGTTAGTAGTTGCTTCGAGCTTGTCTCTATCCAACGACGACGATAATTCAGATTTTTCAAATTTCTCTTCTTCTTTTTCTATTGATCGCTCGGATTTTGGCAGATTTTTTTTCTCTATTTCATTTCTATCGCGCGAAATCTCATACGCGCTACTGATTTCGTCGTCGTCGTCGTCGTCGTCGTCGTCGTCGTCGTCCTCGTCGTCGTCGTCGTCCTCGTCGTCGTCGTCGTCCTCGTCGTCGTCGTCGTCCTCGTCGTCGTCGTCGTCCTCGTCGTCGTCGCCGTCCTCGTCGTCGTCGTCGTCCTCGTCGTCGTCGTCGTCCTCGTCGTCGTCGTCGTCCTCGTCGTCGTCGTCGTCCTCGTCGTCGTCGTCGTCCTCGTCGTCGTCGTCGTCGTCCTCGTCGTCGTCGTCGTCGTCGCAGACGTTTAAACTCCAATTATCCGGAGAACCACAAGTAGCTTGAGTACTAACTTTCGTATTGCCGTAGACGATATTATTTCGCTCGATCAACCAATATTTTAATTTATATACGTTGCGTAATGCGCAATGAAAGATTCCAAATTTTCGAAATCCGTGGTAACCACAATATTGTCCGCGCACTTCTCCCTCTGACAGATTTTTGAATGCTGGAGAAATATCTTCCAAATTATATATATTTCTGGAGAGTAGATTCCGTAAGTAGGTTTCTTTTTCGGCGCCTCTGACGTAAATGTGTCGGGCCTGTCTTGTTATTTCACGTAGTTGCGATGTAAAATATTTCGGATTAGCTTCACCGTCGAACCATTCAATACCGTGATAATTTCGTGTAAGCCAGTTATTTTCATGTCTTACATTTCTTGGTAAATTGCCAAATGAATGCGGGGGCATCATAATCCAATGTCCGACGAATGGAGCATCAAGCGCGATAATAGCAACTTCCTTGGGGATAAACTTCGCATTGGCATCGCGGAAACCTTGTATGTCGATGACTATATCCATTTTGTGAAGACTGGAGCGCACTCGACAGCACGGTTATAATAGTTTAAACTGCTCGCGAAGCGTCGACGTTCGTGTCTCGAATGAAACTGAATTCTTTTCTGTTATATTGTATATTTTTTGATATTTTATGCTGCTGGCATTTTGATCGAATGTGGAGGGGAGAAAAAGGAGGGAAATTTTCCGAGTATTACGTTGCAACAGTCAAATACTTGAGCGTGATAAATATCAATCCGGCAAAATCGACGATGACTTGACGAGACGAGTCGATTTCTATTACATTATCGAATTCGGCGCAAATAATACAATTAACGGTCTCAGTGAGAGCTTTCTCGAATCGCACTTCTAATCGCAAACTACCATGTCTTACGAGATTCCAATGCCCTGCGTAATTAGCAGACAGATCGGGCGTGAGATCAAAAGCGAATAACGTATATCCCTTGGAATAATCGTCTCTACTTATAGAATTTCCTTCGTTCAAAAAATGGATGCCCGTTCCCGTGAAGAGAGTTTGATAAGCTTCGACATAAAGCGGTTCCTCCGGTGAGAAAACCGGTTGTAACGGTCTACTAGGAATTTGCATACCGTCGACGTATAGCGAGAAGAAATTTATTCCGTAATTTTTTAAATTAAACGGATTTAATTTTCTATCCCCATTAAACGCTTTATTATTAACAAAGCCGACTATTATCCTTTTCGGAAGTTGACCCAGTATTACATTATCTAATGATTCACCCACAACACCACTGTGAATCGTAAACGTTTTAACTTCGACTCTCGTGAGCGGATATTTGGCCGTAACTTTACTCAACATTCTAGCATGCGCGAGTAATAATCCTGCGCTTATTTTCGCCCTTCTCACGAATAAGCTCGCATCCAGTATATGAACTTTCGCCGATGAACCGTTACTGTCCATAAGACAGAACGAATCTTTCGAACGAACGAGCCTCAAGCGCACTTCTACACCGTTAATTAAAAATTTGTCTTGATTGAAAACGTCGCAATGGAGATGTCCTACAAGATCTAGCGCGCGCCCGCCGCGAATGTAACGCGCGCGTCTCACGAGAGCGGAATTTGGCGATTTTGATTCCATCGGTTCGTCCATTTGACCGGGTATATCCGCGTCCCATAGACAGGAGGTTAGATGGGAAGTTTTTGCGGGTGAAGAATAATTTAATAACGCCTCGATGTACGCGCGGTACGCGTAAGCGTTGTTTGGAGGCGACACGAGCTTTTGGTTGAAATACACGTCGATCTGATTGAACATGGAATGAAGTAAATGATTTACGGGGCCTATAGTGGCCGCGGCGGTTGCGCCCGCAGTATGTCCCGTGGAATCGCCCGGTGTTTTTACGCGTACGCGGAGACTTAACATGGTGTGCGTGAGATCTAAATATTCTTCTCCGTGACCCGGAATGACGAATTCTATCGGAGAATCGTCCGAGAGCGAAGTCACGGGTTTGTAATGAATCCATTGCGAACTCTCGATACTAGTTTGTGTGGGTGGTAAAGAAAAGAGATCGAGTTCGCTCTTTAAACACTCGCTCGAATGCGTGTGAAGAAAGGACATGCTTATTTACCGCAAATTTTTTGTCGTCGCTGTAATTCTCACTGTTAGATGTGTTTAGAATATACGCCGTTTAAGAAAATATGTCGGATACGGTGCGCTTTCTAGCAGTTTTACGCCGTTTCGTGGATGTTTTAAGTCTTTTCACTGTTGTGCGCTTTTTTCTTCTCTTATTTTTCGATGTTTTTGTATTTGCTCTTTTTTTCCCTCGCGTCTGGCGCTTTGACGAACTTTTCCTACGCGCCTGGTGTCGTCTACGTAATGTCGCGGATTTAGCGATGCGCGTGTTGAGCCCGCCGAAAGGAAACTGAGCTACATGCATTTTTGCATCCGACTTATAACCTGAGCCCTTCATCAGACTACTTATTTTTTCTTTAGCTTTTCTCTTAAGATTGTCGCGCGATTCTTCAAATCGGTGCTTAGCCGCTACTTTAAACGGCATATTGTTTTCAACATCTTCGATTATATTAACACCGGCCCGTAAAGCTTCTTTCCCCACAGCCCGTACCCCTCTGGTTAAATAAGGTAATACACGTCTGAACAGTCCTCCGAGAAAACTGCCAATACCGTGCCCTCGTTGATAGGGCGATCCGACGAAAACTCGCGGAATTCCACCGCCACGACTGCCGCCGTTTTGTAACTCGTCGTAATACGTCGAATAATAATCCATTAACGTTTAATTTTTTATCACGCTCTCTAATTATTATTATTATTATTATTATTATTATTATTATTATTATTATTATTATTATTATTATTATTATTATTATTATTATTATGTTATCTACTCGATACGTCTAAAGTGCAATGTCACTGTCAGCGTTCCAAATTCGAATGGTATACTCTGTCCTAGTTGATCTCTTATATCTATCTCGATTGTGCGAAAAGACGTTTGACGCAGAGCAATGTATTGAGTGTGTGAGAAATGCTTTATTTGAGTAGACGCGAACGCGTAATCATTTCCAACATCAAGTGCGACTATTCGCAAAAGAGGAGATTGCACATCGCCGGTAATATAGGGCTCGCAAATATCGCAATAGACAAAGAGCTTGTCGGGAATACCTCGCAACAACCTAGCTGGTTCAGCGGCTATTATTACTCGTTCACGCGGAAATACGTAAAATGGTGATGTATAAATTTCAACATCGTCATAAATCCAGGCAGATAAAACGCCCGATGTACCGGCATTATTTTCAATTTTATCATTTTTCTCATCGCCATTCTGTATATCGAAGGCGGTTTCGCTAAAAAGCCATAACGGTAAACGCTCCACAACACTAGCATTGAGCTTATTGTGCGTATCGAAGCCGAGTATTCGGCAAAGTTTTTCGGAAAAATTTACATAATGAATCATATCACATTTCATAATGTCGCAGGAAAGTTTCATAATAATTTTGCGCCCGATAATAGCTCCAAATTGCCAAAGGATATGCGAACCCACGGATTTTGCAGAGTAATTCACAGCTTCTATAATATCGTGCAAACTTGAGTAAATACCCGAAGGTATTTCAGATTTCTTAGCGATGATTTTCTTTTTTTGGGGGGCCTATCGTGAATTCTTGAATATTTATAAATCTTATGAATCCTTCTCCAGGGCGTATATGAAGAAAGCTAGTCGGAAATTGAATCTCCGTGAGCGCTACTTCCTAACGTCCTTGCAAGTCTATACGTTGAGGCAATTCAGTAGTGAAGCATGTGGTTTTATTCTCCGGAAAAAAACGCATACTGCTATTACTAGGGAGAATCAGATAAAATCCTTCCTCCCTCATTTTCGATTCAAAGATTTTAAACTCGAAGCGGGTATCCAAGAATCGAATTTTGAAGGATATTCTTGCCAACTAACTAATAATTATTTATTGTTACCACGCCCCCTACTTTTTATCACACGTTCGACGATAAATTCTTCTTCTCGCAAGTTTTTAACAACAGATGCTAATTCTTGTTCGTAAAAAATTCCGTCTATAACTTCGCCCGCTAAATCGCTTAATTCGTATACGTGCGGTTTTCTCCATTCGAGAACACGGTGAATTTGAAATATTTCTTCGCTCCACTTTGCCTCGTATCCTTTCTCAAAGGCTACTTTTGCTCTACTGACACGCACGAAATCGCCCACGTTATATTTAGCCTTTTGTCCGCGATTCTTTTTCTTCGCCCCATCGCCGTTGTCGTGGTTCCAGCGACGATTCATATTTCCACACGCGCTTCGAGCATTTTCCCTCGTAACGACTGCAGGTTGCATTTTGATGGTGGAATGCCGAGTATGATTGTAAGCGCGAACGATATCCTGCAAAACATCGATGTAGCGTCGCGTATTTTTGTGCGTAAAATATCGCCACATCCGTTCCTTGAGCGTTCTGTTAAAGCGTTCCACTATAGCTGCTTTAATATCAGGATTACGCGCTACACGAAATCGAACCTTTTTCTTTTAAGAAATTTTGTACTTGCTGAGCAATAAATTCTTTACTTTTGTCGGTCTGCAGCTATACGGGTAGGCGCTCTTTGTTTCTCGAGAATATGCGTTTAAAGGCTTTTACCACGCAGGCACCTGTTTTGTCGCGTAAAGGCTCTACCCAAACGAATTTACTAAGCACATCGATAACCATTAATAGATATGAATAACCGTCATTATAACTCTTGAGATTACGAATATCGATCAAATCGGCCTCCCATAAGTCATCGATATTTGTCACGTTATAATGTAAGCGTGGAAATTTTCGACGTACCGGACGATGTAACGTGTATGCGTCTTGCGATTTAAGCCAATCGACGACCTCGTTACGTGCGAAATTCGGTTTAGCGGCTCGCGATAAATTGGCCGTCGCCGAATAGCCGGCATAGTGCGAGGGATTGTAATACAATTTTTCGAGTTCCATCATTCGAGTTTGCTCCAGTCGAGCAATCCTTTTCTTTTCTTTGTCGGAGAATCTGCGTAGCTCGTTAATGTTTTGTCGTCTTCGTCCTCGTCGGCGGATACAAATAGCGTATCTCCTTCGTTCGTTTCGTCTACCTTACCGCTGTACGACTTTGAACGCTCGGTCGAAGTTTTCGGAGTGGAACTTCCGCGCGGAACCACGTTTTTAATACGATGAGATCGGACAAACGTATATAATAAATCATTATTTCCTATGAGATTGGAAGGAGTGCCTATGTCGTGCAGTAATCGAGCAAACTGAATTCTTCCGGTTGCTTTAAATGTTTTTCTCTCGCGTATCGCGTCGTTTATAAGTTCCGCGATATTCGAACCCGTTACGACGGCGCCGTCTATAGTTACGAGTCCTCGTCTATCCCAGCTAATCTTAGATGTCGGAATATCGATCAAGTATTTTAATATCGCACGCGCTTTGTCACGATAAGATTTCGGTACACTACCGAGTATTTTTTTTATCATTTCAGCCGATTGCGCGCGTTTTTTCCCGAAACTACTGCTACTACTACTAGCGCTCCCGTCACCGCGGTCGCTGCTAATTAAAGCTGACGTTTCCATAAATTCGTTATCGTCGACATCCAAATTCGTGTCTTCGTTCTGCTCGTCATTAATGTCCTCGTCGTTATCCTGCTCATTCTCGCGTAAGCGTTTTTTAGCTTCCCGAGCAAAGTGAAGATAGCGTTGGAGTACTTCCTTATATAATTTCCATCTTTTGTCATCGTCGACAGGAGTCGTGAGGTTGAGAATACGCCACATCTCCGCATCGAGTCGCGATAAAGCTGTTCCCGGTGTTCGTACTGAATTATTATTATTATTTACATTTTCCGCATTTGATATTCCAGTATTTTTCTTCGACGAGTTATCAGTCATCGCAATAGATGTCATTTCCGGTTGCTGTTGCATTCGCTGCATTCTCTCAAGATTTTCGGTAGATATCAAAACCATTTTCTTAGCTCTCTCCATTGTTCAAAATACAGCTGAAAACACTTTCTTTTTTTTATTATCTTTCCTAGAATGTATGGGCTGTATAGGATTGTATTTTTCTTTTTCATTCGCCGATAATCCGAGATAATATAGCCCCTAGTATAGGTCCGATAAGATAGGGTAAAAATCCACCTCGTTGTACTAACAATTTTCTTTTAGTCTTCCAATTACCTTGTTTTGCCGCAACACGCCGTAGGGCCGTTTTATGTTTGGCTAATCGCTTTTTATCGCTACAACGAAGCGGTACGTTACCTTTTAACGTATTGAAAATGCACTCTTGAATGCACTTTATGAGTTTATTGTCAGCGGCACGTAAGAATGCTGTTCTTTGATTTTTTTTCAAATGACACAAAGTTTTTAAAAGACATATATTTCTCTCTCCGATAGACCGTCTAGCATACTTTATTGCACTATTCGATGACGTCAGCTTTTTATCGGGATCTTCTTTTTTCACCATTACGCTGTAATTACACGACTAACAAGTTGCGAACGGGAATTTTACCCTTTATACGACCCCACTTCTATTGTTCGATCTGCGCGGAATGTAAGCGTAATGCAGCGTATCGTCGGGAAAGATACACGTACGAAAGCGATATTCGTCTGGAGTCGATTGTTTCAAATCGAGCAATAAATACCCGTGAGGTCTCGATGTAGCGTCATAGTAGGCTTCTTCCATAAATTTTGGATCATCGGGATATACCTGGCGCGCTAGATGACGTATTTGAGCGCGATCGCGTGGATTTTTGAAAACTACTATGTAATTCGCGTTGAGAGATATGTCACGCTGTCCGCGACCTTGATGAAAGAGATTTTGCGAGATGAGTATAACACTGAGATTTTTATGATGACTTCCTTTGGTAAACAGATCTACGATAGCGTCGCACGACGAAGATTCCCTCATAAGATCGTCGATTATTATTAATTTTGGCGAAAGCGCATCGTTGGAATAATCTTCCGGACGCGGTAACCCCTCGCGAAATTCGATGATATTTTTCTTCGATTTTATCATAGCATTATTATCGTAACCGGTTTTTTGTGTTCATTTCTCTTCTTCTTCTTCTTTTTCACTCGCGTCGCATTGTAAACGTTGATACGCATCTTGCCACTCGGCGTAATAAAATAAAATTCTCTCGAATCGAACATCCGACATGACGGATAAATGACGAAGAAACGTTTTCACGAAAATTGTTTTTCCACATCCCGTAGGCCCGCAAACGATCGACGTCCAAGGATGTTTCCACCGTACATCCATTTTGCGAAATGAACGATTTGGCGTTTACGCGCGCTCTCATAAATAAAAAAGTAATCAGGAATATTTAATAACAATAACAAAAATACGTGCATCGAATATATTTAATATGTAGATATATGTTGAGAGTAATAAGCTTATCCGCGCTCCGGAAGGCCCACCGCGGCGGCCGCATGCTCGCGCTAGCGTTTCCCGGTACGTGAACGAGCGGGAAGCACCGCGGGCGATTAGCTGCTAAGCAGTCGCGAGAACGATGCTAATAAGCGTATTCGCGGGGACGCGCTCGCTTCGTTTTTTGAGCACCGCTGCTTACGAGCTTATAAGCGGTGCTCTGTGGACGCTTAAGTTAGAAATAAGTTGCTCGTTTAGCGTTCAATTAACATTTGATATTATTTTTGATAGAATGTTCTATGCGCAAAGTAAAGAAGTAAAGGAAATATTAGAGAGGGGTAAAGGAAAAATATAGTCTGTGATTTTTAAGGTGGGAAAAATTTCATATTTATTGATAATAATTTTTTATTTTTTATTTTTATAAAATTAACAATTACGATTTAAAATTATACGTACAATTTCATTAAAGCCGAGCGAAAGTAATTCTTCAAATACAATATTGAAATATACATCTAAAAAGGTTAAATCTCTTATTTGCGTTTGTACATTGCGTTCAATTTCTTGAAAATTATCACTAACCATGAGTTTTATAATTTCACGATTTATGTAAGTCGTTGGGAGTTTTAATTCTATCTCGTTCATTAAGTAATTGGCGCAGGTGTTGACGGCGTCAGTGATGGAAACTAGCTGTGACAATCGAGCATCCAGACATCTTGTAATATTTTCCATGCCGAGAAAAGTTGCTTTCTGCATCACAATAGCGACGCTGTGCGTTTTTCGTTTCTTCAAGGGTGGCTGCGCTTACTCCTCCGTCTCTCCATTACTCGCGGATTGTTCCACATTTTCCTTGTAAGTCACTATCACAGCCCGCGTCCCGTAAGCGGTGGTGAAGCCGATGGAAATATTGTTGATGATAATCGGACTTGGTTTGGTTTTTTGATTCTCACTCAAGTACAGTCCTATCTGTTCCATGTTGAGTTGAAATTGTTGCCAGGTGACGGCATCGAGACAAATTCCGTCCGCATAATTACCCGTTAATTTAACAATTGGCGCGAAATAACCTTCGTTTGTTGCTTGCAAGCCCACATGTAGCTTCTTAGTAAACGATGAATTAAGGGCATACGTTGTCGATAGTAATAAGTATCGCTGTTCGTTTCTTCTATCGTTGTCGAACTTGTTGTCCGATTTGCTAATATCACAAACGTGCGTAGATTTAACAAAATCGGTTAGATTTTTTTGATCACTGGAAACTTCTTTCGCGGCAGCCATTGTTATTACTTTTTGAATAAAACTGAGAGAACACCAGGCACAACAATGCCGAATTCTTGTAACGCAGCCGAAATGAAGACTTCGTACGGGGAAATTCGAATGAAGGATTTACATCTTCTCGCGCTACTTATATATCGAAATATAAAGAAAAGTGGGGGAAAAGTTTGTATAGACAATTAAATAACAGGAAAAATCGTGATTTTTCATGTTCAATCTTGTTCAACTGGCTAAAAATTACGCGAAAAAACATCTAGAATCATCTAGAAATTAGATTCGTTACAAGAGAAAAATTTTTCTCTAAACTTTTTTTTCTCTAAATACATTTACAATATGTTATAAAGCGTAAATAAATGTTTATCGCCTGTGTAATAAATTTTTATAGATTGTATTGTAAGAGATTATATTGTAAAAAATTTTATAAAGGAATAATTTTCTAATCGACATAATCCCGTCTCTTCTACGAAAATTTTTAAAAACGTTTATCGCTACAAAGCTTTTACTTTAGGATCGCTATAACAAAAGTAATAAAAGTAAGTAAATAATGTAGTAACGTGATAAAAAATAAAATATTTTTTTGTCTACTTTATCGGCTTTTTGGAAAACAGGGATTCTTTTTGTCGACGTTCTTTGGCCGGCGTTCTTTTGTTTTCTTCGAACTAATCTAATCTAACTACCTAGAAAGGAAAAATTTTATATCTTTCAAAGACTTTTCCTTTTTGGAAAAAAGTGGGGATATGCGTTTAAATAAATTCTCCGTGCCGAAGTAAAAAAGATAATTTCGAGTTCGACATCATCCAAAGTAACGCGAGTCGTTCCGTGGAAAATAGAGATATCGTGTATTTCGCGAGCAAGTGGTAAAAATGGCTGGACTTAAAGAGCTATTAGGTAAATGCATAATTATAGGCTCGAATTTGTCGCCTACGATAAATAGTGAACGCTATTTATCAGTGTTATCGGACGAATCGACGGAAATAAATTATTCAGTTTTTCGGGCATTTGCGTGTGCTAGTTCGAATACTATACTCGCTGTGCTATATAGACTAGGCTATTTTGGCAATTATGCCGAGTTGTTGCATATCGCGGGTGAAATAATAGAAATGCGCGAGGCATTTGACCACGAGGAGGAGGATGCAGACGGCCTTATAGCCTTCCTGCTATCAAACCATCGAGGAAACCGCTTAAACGGTAAGCAAAATGTTTTTATTTATATTGTACAATTGTATTGTAATCGAATACGATAGACAGTGATTAATCAAAATTTTCAAAATCATAATTTGTAGATCGAAACACGTCTGCGACTGATGGGCGAGAGACTCTCTCTCAGCTTCGAAAACGTCCGGCTGAAGAAGAGCTCGAAACAGGAACTTCGAGTAAGTTTCGCATAAAAATAAAATAAAAATATTAATCTTTATATATTGATTCTATATTCAATATTGATAAAATATTAAATTTTAGGAAGAGCACGGTCCTCCGAAAACGACAGCGAAGCTGATATCACGGCATCACCAGGTGAGATACAAAATTTTGAAAAGAATAAAAATAACGTAGATGTAATTTTTATTTTATTTATAATTAAATTTTTCTTTTGTTTCGACAGTGCAGAGAGGTGGTGGTGGGGGCCAAAATGAAGAAGCGACTCCTGAAGAACGAGTAACGCAACTCTGCAATAACGAGGAAGTAACCGATGAGGCTGAGAATAAAGAGGAAGTCGTCGGCGAAGAACGCTGTAATCCCTCGTCGGAGATCGAAGATGGTGAAGAGGAGCCGGAGGTGGAAGAGGAGCAACAACGTCATGAGGTCGGCGATATTAATTTTAATTACGTAGATTTATTGACGGAAAATATGCGGCAATTTAGGAGGTTCAGCATAATCGGGAGAGAAGCGAGTTTCGCGATACGACCGTTAAGCGAAGGCTCGAATATTTATCACACCTTAGAAAATGCGTTTCGTGAAATTCACGCGTATGCTTTAAATTTATGCGAACCGGGAGATTATGTGGGTATGACTTTCCATTCGCCGAATTTATCTCAGGGCCCTGCTGGATTATCCTTTCGTCCGGCTAGAGACATATCGTATGATGATATCTGGAAACTCGTGAGTTCAGTAGCGCAGAGTGCTGGGGGGCTCGATATCGCGGAACAGTTTAACATTCGTGTTTTTAATGTCACGGTTCCTTCGGGTCGCGGACATGTTAAATTAACAAACGAAGACGTTGTGAAGCGCTCAATAGTAACAATAAATAATTCCGACAATTTATGTTTTCCGCGCGCTCTCGTAGTAGCGCGAATTTACTGCGAACGCGGTAACTTACGTACGGGTGAGTTACATGAAAAATGGAATAATATAAGACACATGCATTCCCCGCTTCAACGTGAGTTCGCATTACAATTAGCTAGGAACGCTGGTGTTACGATAACTGAAGAGGGATGTGGAATTCCGGAAATCGAGCGCTTTCAACGATATCTCGCAGCTGATAATATCGCGATTGTAGTTTATAATTTCAGTACTTTCGGGCGCGGTGAGAAACCGATGTACGACGGTATCGCGCTACTCGCTTCTCTCGACCGCGAACCCTCGTTACGCTTAAATATAATGTATTATGAGCGTTTACGTCATTATAACCCTATTGTAAATTTAAATGCCGCCGCGGGTTGTAGGAATTATTGCGGACCGTGTAATATAGGTTATCGGAACGATAAAACGGGCCATCGCTGTCCAAATAAATGCCCACGATGTTTCACTGTGCCGCCGTGTAAGCAGTCCGAAAGTATAAAATGCAACGCTTGTAATCGGACATTTTTCGGTAAGAAGTGTTTCGAGCGTCATCGCAGCGTAAAATCGTACGACGGTAAATCATCAGAAAGTATCTGCAATGTCGTGCGATTTTGCGACGGATGCGGTCGCATCGTTAAATTTGGCGCGAGACGAATGCGGTGTTTCTTACTGCAAATTATGCCGTTCACTAAAGCCTGAGAATCATTTGTGCTACATGCAGTCTCTTCGACGTGATAATGATTCCTCTACCGTACCGTCGTCTTCATCATCGACAATGGCTCCAGCGATGACAGTTACGCGAAGCACAGAAGAGAGCACAGAATTTGACGGTAAAGTGGCAAACGAGCGTGCATGTACGAGCAAAAAAGAGCGTGTAGCATTCGTATTTTACGATTTTGAAACGCGACAAGACGAGTCACTCGAAGGTACGTCGAACGTAAAGAAACACGTTCCCACTCTTTGCGTGGCTCAACAAATTTGCGAAGCGTGCGCGAAAGAAAATAATTTGTCCGCGAGGTGCCGATGGTGCGGGGTGCGAGAGTTCGTATTTCGTCATGATCCTGTGAAAGAATTCGTCGATTTTGCAACGCGTACGACAAAATATTTCAAGCAGATCATTTGCATTGCACATAATGCGAAAGCGTTCGACGCTCAATTTATTTTAAAGTATATTGTTGAAAATCGTAATAACTTAGAACCTAAATTAATATTAAACGGTACAAAGATCGTGATGTTAACGGTAGGACATACGAAATTCATCGACAGTGTTAATTATATGCCGATGCGTTTATCCGAGTTACCGAAGGCTTTCGGATTACAGGATACGTCGGATAAAGGCATTTTTCCGCATTTGTTTAACACTGTCGAAAATCAGTCATATGTCGGCCCCTTGCCTGACGCGTATTATTATTCTCCGGAGACAATGAAATCGGAAGAGCGCGAACGCTTTCTTGTATGGCATGCTGATATGCGACAAAAAAACACAGTGTTCGATTTCCAACGTGAGATCATTCGCTATTGTCGTACCGACGTTGATATTCTTCGACAAGCATGTATGGCGTTTAGAAAAATTTTTATTGATCGTGGAAATGTATGTCCGTTCGAGGAATGCACGACAATTGCTTCGACGTGCATGACTGTTTTTCGGAAAAACTTTTTGCAACAAAATACGATAGGCGTCATTCCAACTGGCGGATACAGAAAAGCAACCAATCATTCCCGTAAAGCTCTGCAGTGGTTGATATGGAAGGAACGCGAGCTCGGACATTCTATAGACCACGCAGGGCGCTCGCGCGAATATCGTACAATCGACGGCACGCTCGTCGATGGATATTACGAAACGCCTGATACAGAGACGCCTCGACGCCATGTGCTACAATTTCACGGATGTTTTTGGCACGGATGTCCGTCTTGCTTTCCTATGAATCGCGATAGACCACTTTCTACATCGGATTGCAAGGATACGATTGACTCACGTTACGAGCGAACTCTCGCAATCTCGTGGAGACTTCGGCAACGGAAATACTTTGTGACAGAAAAGTGGGAGTGCTCTTTCGATCGCGATATGCGAGATAGTCGCGAAATGCGTGAATATCTCGAGAACCATCCGATGGTGGAAACGCCTCCGCTCGATCCGCGCGATGCATTTTTCGGTGGACGCACGGGGAATATTGTGACGCGCTATGAGGTTACAGGTATGGAAAAAATACGTTACGTGGACGTATGTTCTTTATACCCATATGTTTTGAAAACAGGTGCTTTCCCGATCGGTCATCCTGATATTTATGTCGGCGAGGAATGTTCCGCATTAATCGGGAGGGCACCGAATTATAATTTTAATACGATCGAAGGTCTCATACGATGCAAAGTACTTCCACCGCGTGATTTATTTCATCCTGTACTCCCATATCGCGCTCAGGGAAAATTGCTTTTTGCATTATGTCGCAGTTGCTGTGAAACATTGTCGCAAACGGACTGTACGCACAACGATGCTAAGGAACGCGAATTCGAGGGTACGTGGGTGTCCTGCGAATTACGCAAGGCCGTCGAAAAGGGCTATCACGTGACGGCTGTAAGTGAGATTTGGCAATATAAAATTAGTCAATTCGATCATACGACCCGTCAAGGTGGATTGTTCGCCGAGTATATAAATACATTTTTGCAACTTAAACAAGAAGCCAGATCGGCGGATGGCCGAGCGAATGCGAGGAAAACGACGACGATGCTAAAGAAAGATATCTGCGGGAGTATGAGAAAACCGAAGGTATCGTTCTTGATAAACGTAACGTCGCGCGGAATCCCGGTTTACGTTCTGTCGCGAAACTGTGTTTAAATTCTTTTTGGGGCAAATTTGGTCAGCGATCTAATTTACCTAATACCGAGGTCGTGAGAACGCCGCAACGTTTTATAGCCTTGCTGACAAGTGCCGAGCATGAAATAACCGACATATTACCCGTAAACGACGAGATAATATATGTTTCATGGCGATTGCGACAAGAAGCTGTTGTTTCCTCCCCGCTGACTAATGTCGTGATAGCGGCGTATACGACGGCACAAGCTCGTTTAACGTTATATTCTTATTTAGAGCGATTAGATCGTCGCGTTTTGTATTACGATACGGATTCATGTATTTACGTGAGCAGCGGTGATCCGAACGAGTATGAACCGCGTTCGGGAAATTTTCTAGGCGATATGACCGATGAACTCGAGAGCTACGGGAGCGGTAGCTATATCGAGGCGTTCGTGTCCGGTGGTCCGAAATTTTATGCATATGTTGTACGTTCACCAGACGGTCGAACGCACGAGGCATGTAAAGTTAAAGGCATAACCCTAAATTACGAAAATTCACGGTTAGTCAATTTTAATAGTATTAGGAATTTATTGCTAAATAAAGAGAGAGTACGAGAAAATGAAGAGAACGAAAAAGAATTGGCTGGAACATCGATAAATCTACGTTTTAGAGCAATTCGTCGCACGGGACGAAACTAAAGTATGTGAGCCTGTATTGCTAAAACGTAGGTTTATTGATAGCCATTGTTCGTTACCATACGGATATATGATAGAACGTTAATTTTTCTCGGCTCTCGTTTTTATCGATGTATATAGCTGCGAATTTGTATATTTTCCGTCACATAAGAAATTTTGTACAATGCGAAATTATTATTTACATTTAAACATAAGTATAATATTTAATAAAAATTTTTTATTTTAAATCGCTTATATAAAAACATTTACTATTTTCCTATCCTTTCTCTCCTATCGTCTAAGTGACGTCATAAAGCTCTAAGACCATCGTAATCGCTACCTGCACAGACTTGCTTTTTACGACCCCTTCTATTCTCGTGACGTCACCATTCTCGGTGGCCGCCATCTTGCCGATTTTTACACACGTGTTATTTTGCCGCGTTTTTCCCTCTCGCTCAGAAACATGCTCCTCATCCAATCAAACTGCCGGCAACTATAGGGAAGCCAATCAGAGCGTAGGGCCCCCTATGTCGGAGGGCTACTCTCTACAAATACTACATCTAAGCCTTATTCTAATAAGATTTCAGCTAGCCCAGCATACTAGGACCCTGTCTGGACATGTGGAGGACCCAGGTTCGAGCCCGAGCATGTTCACGCGTCCGAAAAAATAAAATAAAAAATAAAATAAATAAAAAAATAAAAAAAAAATAAAAAAAATAAAAAATTTTAAGGGAAAATTGCCTCGTAGACGTCCACGAGACCCTTCCACTCTTTTTTTCCACAGCCACCCTTAGGGGGGAGGGCCCCAGACAGGCACAGCAGGGGGTCGGCGCCAGTGGCCGAGGAGTGGGGGTTTGTTGTGTCTCGCTATAGTTGCCCCTATACTACTAGCGTCTCTCGAAAGTTATATTTTCGTCCCAGTATGTGGAGGGACACGCTATTAAAACCATACTACAAAAACATAACACTCGTTTTTTAAATTCAACGCGTTATAACAGTTGAGCGTACTTTAGCGGTAATCTCTTGTTACGCGTATGTACACAACACGCGCGATTGAGTATTTGCCGCGCACTGATATGATTGCGTGTGCCTGCCTGCATGTGTGTGTGCATGGTACAGTCGACTTATTCCCCGATATATACATACATACATATTGGATGATTGCATAAGTTCGTGCCCGATTTTCATAGATGACATTAAGTTACTGCATGGCGGAGTTCTATTGTTTTCGTGTGGTAATAGTTGCTTATACCGAATAGATGACGTTGTCTTATGTCTATTTAGCGTCAGATATTGTTCAGATAAGTCCATTTGTGCATAAGAGAAATCATTAAAAATGGAGAACGAAAAGGTGCATTTGCGGCATGTAATGCTATATAAATTTCGGAAAGGCGTGAGTATTGGGATCGCACAAAAAAATATTCAAAGCGTTTATTTGGACCGCGCTCTTGCTCTCCGAACAGTCAAAAAGTGCTTTGGCAGATTTCGAAATAGTGATTTCAACATGGAGGATCAACCCCGCTCTGGACGGCCTTCTGGCATTGATGATGACATTGTGCATGCCTTAGTGGAAAGAAACCCAAGGATTACAACTGAGGATATTGCTGAGAGGCTAACATCGATAATTCAACCGCTTTTCGTCATTTAAAAAAGCTTGGATACATTTCCAAGCTTGATACGTGGGTGCCGCATCTCCTGACTGAAAGAAATAACTGAAAGGAAAACTGCAGGAGTTGCAATGGGAAATTCTGCAGCACCCGCCATATTCTCCAGATATTGCGCCTTCAGATTTTTATCTGTTCCGGTCTTTGCAGAATAGTTTAAATGGCAAGAATCTCAATTCCGAGGAAGCTGTCGAAAACCACCTTACAAACTTTTTCAAGAAAAACCAAGTTCTTTCTTCAAAAATGGAATCGACAAGCTTATAGATCGTTGGAAAACCATTGTAGAAAAGAATGGAGACTATATAATTGTTTAATAAAAGTATTCTCTCTAAAATATAATCTGTTGAAGTTTATATTTAAATCGGGCACGAACTAATGCAATCACCCAATACATACATACTTACATACCATACATACATGCTACAAATATCGCGGAATAATAAAAACAAATGCGCATCTTTATAAATGAATATTCTCTAATCGAATAAAAAAATTATTTTCATATTGATTAAAATTAATTCGATATATAAAACCATTATTCATAAATATTTTACGACAAAAATTAAATTTCTAAATTTTTGCTTTAAAAAAAGTTTATTTTCTATAAATATAGGCAAGCTTATATAAATATGCAAATGTTTGGTAACATAAGAAGATAAAATATATCAAGTTTTCTTTTCTCATTTATAAATTACTAATAAATATAACTATGAATAATAATAAATTGTCATAAAGATTATATGTATATTATATATATACAGGGTGTCCCATTTTAATCTTCTCAAGCAAATATCTCAAAAACCAAGCCCGGAAGAGAAAAATGTTTTAGACAAAAGTTGTTTGGTTTCGAGGGGGCCATAAGATGGTACCATTGGTTTGGCCTTGGAAAATCATTTGAAGGTCATGTGAAGGTCAACTTTAAAATCTTAAATAGAAACCCCCATTTTTTATTTAGTATTCTTGTAGTTGACATCGAGCGCTTTCCAAAACACTATAATAAAGTATTTTTTATTAAGTACTTTTTGAGTTATTTTATATCTTAATCTGACATATTTTGATATAAAAAATAAAATATCTCGTAAAAAATTTAGTTCTCGATAATCTTACCGCAATACTTTTATGTATAGAATAATGAGACAAATTAATTAGTGCCAAAAAAAACAAATAATTATTTAAATAAATACATTGTAAATAATTTTTTTAAAAACAATTTTTTTTTTGTACTAATTGATGACAAAAAATACTTAATGAAAAAATACTTTATTATAGTGTTTTGAAAAGCTCTCGAGATAAGCTACAAGAATATGCAATGAAAAATAGAGGATTCCATTTAAGAAAACATTTATGACATTAACCTGCCCTTCAATAGGTCACTCAAGGTCAAGTACATATTTTCATCATCTGTCCCCCTTCATGTCCTACAACTTTTGTCCGAAACATTTTTCCGTATCTTCCATATTTTTCGAGATATTTGCCTGAGGAGATTAAAATGGGACACCCTGTATATATACAGGGTGATTCAAAACAACCTTCTGTCCTTACAATGTCATATACTTGACACTATTCTAAGACGACTTTTCCTTTGCCAAAATTTTTTTCGAGACTTAGTTTTTAAATTACAAGCCAAAATAGTTAACGAATTACGGGCCGCGTACGCGAGGCAAGCAGGGATGGTGCAACTCACCGTCCGATGCTGGTGATTACGTGAGGCGCTCGCTGCGATCAACTGTTTGCTACATACGATGGAGTGTATGTGTGAGAGAGAACGTATACGCGTATACACACTCATACACATTCTCTCTCTCTCTCTCTCTCTCTCTCTCTCTCTCCCTCTCTGTCTCTTTTACACCCATCGTATGTAGCAAACAGCTGATCGCACACACGCACTCTCTCTCTCTCTTTCTCTCTCTCTCTGTCTTTCTCTTTTACATCTATCGCGTGTAGCAAACAGTTGATCGCACTCTGTCTCTCTCTCTTTCTCTCTCTCTCACACTAATTCTTACCTTTTATGTAGTAATTCGTTGCCCTCATACGACTCAATAAGTAATACTTCCGTATGATAGAACGAGTAACTAGCAAACTTTTTTCACTCATAAATTGTACCACTTATCGAACTTTTACGAATTAATCTACGCACTTTATCGATAAATTGAATTTATTAACGATTATAACGGTTAATCACAATCTACTGATTACTACCGATTAATTATTAAAATATCTCGAAGAAAGAAACGCGTTATTCGATGCGGAAACTGCGCGACGACAACAAGCAAGTTGTATCGGTACTAGCGTTGCCGGCATGCCGGCTGCCGGCTGCCGAACAACTGAATGTATCAAATTACGCGTGATCGACGCGGACGCTATCATGTGTCCCGTGATCGGCTAAAGCCTCCGACATTGTAAATTCGATAGTTTCGAAAACATAAAACTATAAAATATGAAAATATAATGACGTATAATAACATCGTTTTTTTTAATAAATTAAGTTTATCGATAAAGTGCGTGGATTAATACGTAAAAGTTCGATAAGTGGTACAATTTGTGAGTAAAAAAAAATTTGCTAGTTACTCGTTGTATCACACGGAAATATTACTTATTGAGTCGTATAAGGGCAACGAATCTCTACATACAAGGTAAGAGTCAGTGAGTGAGAAAGAGAGAATGTGTATTTGTATGTAAACGCGTATACGTTCTCTCTCACACATACACCCCATGTAGCAAACAGTTAATCGCAGCGAGCGCCTCACGTAATCACCAGTATGGGACGGTGAGTTGCTCCGCTCCTGCCTGCCTTGTGTACGCGGCCCGTAATTCGTTAACTATTTTGGCTTATAATTTAAAAACTAAGCCTCGGAAAAAATTTTGGCAAAGAAAAAGTCGTCTTAGAATAGTGTCAAGTATATGACATTGTAAGGACAGAAGGTTGTTTTGAATCACCCTGTATATATATATATCATGCTCCTCGCGCATTCGTTTACACGTTCATTCACGCTGCTCTCTCTCTCTCTCTCTCTCTCTTTCTCTTTCTCTCTGCTCGTTTTTTTATTGTATTCTTTCTTTTCCATTATTATACTCTCTTATTTATTCGACTTTTATTCTTTTTATTCTCGTCTTCCAATATAATAATAATTATTAGTTTGATTATTAATTTATTCATCTTTATTTTATAGAATATAAATGAGATATTGTGTATTATAAATAAAAAAAAGTAGTTAATTATGTATATTTTTGTATGTACATGTGTTGTATTTAATTATAGTTAAATAGAAAAAGAAAATAACTTATTGTTGTATATCTCATTTATGCTTTATAAAATAAAAATAAATAAATAAATTTACCATGTAGGGAGACGAGAATAGAAAGAATAAAAGTTGAGCAAATAAAAGAATATAATAATGGGAATAAACGAATAAAAGAATATAATAATGAACGAGCTGAAAGAGAGAGAGAGAGAGAGAGAGAGAGAGAGAGAGAGAGAGAGAGAGAGAGAGAGAGAGAGAGAGAGAATGGCGAGTGAACGCGTAAGTGAATATGCGAGAAGCATGAAGCTAAGCGATACGCGATACGTAATAGATAGCGAGTGAGCGATTAGAAAGAGACAGAGCGTATGATCGAGAGAGAAAAGATACTGCAATAATGTGAGTATGTACATGTATATTACTCTCTCATCCATGAAAGAAACAAAGATAGTACGATTATGTTTGTCCTTGTCATATAAGATTGCAGTTCCGTCTATCGCGACATCACGCAACTAATCTACTGCTCTGTTTTACTCTTGAACCTCGATTTCGCATATACCATACGCACGAAAATTTTATTTTGCAAAATCTTTTTTATAAAGCTTCTAAACTCACTTCTCTAAGTTCACTTATACTCTTTGATGAAATGCTGAGTGCGGAGTTTATTGATTAGGCACATGTAGATTACAAATTTGTTATATTAAGTAAATGTTGGCGCAGAAGCCGATAACAAAACTGTAATTTTCTCATTTTTTTTCACTTTTCATATGAAATCGTGAACTCCGCACTTCGTTATTATGTATACTTTAATTATGGAAAAGAATTTGTTGATATCTATAATCAACAAAAAGATTTTGCAAAATAACTGATATTCGCATTCTGTCGGTAATCCGGCATCCCCTTAATATTTTGTATATATAGACAATAGAGATTATTTTGTATATATAGACAATAAAACATTCTTATGGAGATTCATATTTCGGATTTCTTCATTCAAGTATTAAATAACATAATCATACCGACAGATACCTTCTTGTTTACAAGTGGATTTTTAGTAGCCTATTTATATTTGGAAGATAAGATGAATAAAGATAAAACCATATCAATTAATTACAAAGCGAAATTAAATGAATTCCTTATTTATATAATAAAAAAATTTATTGGGCACGTTTTTCTCGCTTATTATTTTTATTTATACAAGCAATAAATAAGAACAATGCATATAAAAACAATTTAGAAATAAAATTTAACATAATAATATTATCTCTTTTTATGTATTGTATATATATTTATATCTCAAAACAATTTATATTAAGATTGACACCTGCGTACATGATGATGATAGGAATACTGCAATTAAATTCGGCTTGGTACGACAAGAATTCACAATTTTATTCAAACTATAGATTGCACGAAATTTGTACAAAACATTGGTGGAGAAATTTTTTATACATAAATAATCTATTCGATCTCGATTCGATGGTATATAAATATATTTTAAATAGTTATAATTAGTTTAATATTGCTTAAGAAATATTAACATTTTATTTTAAATTTTCTATTTTTTTATAATGCATGATTTGGAGTTGGTATTTAGTTAATGACATGCAATATTTTATAATTGCTACTGTGCTACTGATTTTGTCAACTGTGTAAGTTGATGTATCGAGGATATTATAATCAGCACAATATATTGGGTATATATTTAAATAAATATAAATTGCTAATTTTAGGTATTTTTACATGACTGTTGTCGTATTGGGTGCACTTTTAATAAGCTCTATTGTACTTACCGGTTATATTTCATATATTTACGAATATGTTCCGACGTAAGTAATAAAAACATTTTGCTAATTATAAGGTTACTTAAATATTGTCTTATTGCAGATTTGACGAACAATATAGACTTTCTAGTGTTTTGTACTATCCTCCATGAATAGGACTATATATTATTGGCATAATTACAGGTTACATTGTAAGAAGACTAAATAAAAAATTGGTCTTGAGAAAAGTAAACTATAATTTGATTATTATATAACTTTAATGTGAAAAAATAAGCAATTATTAAACAATTATATTTAAAATAGTTACAAAATACATGAATAGATGATTTTATTTAATTATTTATATACTACTTTATATAAGTATATTAATATATTTACATTTTAATTAAATATTTATGAATTTTTACAATTTGTGTACAATTTATTTCAAAAAATTATAATTTTATGTTGGTGTCTTGGTAGCGCGTGTATTATTTTCATATTATTAAGCTTTTATGAACAAAACATATCTATTCTGTATGTTGCTGTTTATGTTGCATTAAGAGGATGCCGGATTACCGACAGAATGCGAATATTAGTAGGAATGCAAAATCTTTTTGTTGATTATAGATATCAACAAATCCTTTTTCACAATTAAGGTACACATAATAACGGAGTGCGGAGTTAAACATTTCATATGAAAAGTTAAAAAAAATGAGAAAATTACAATTTTGTTATCGGCTTCTGCCGTCAACATTTACTTAATATAACAAATTTGTAATCTGTACGTGCCTAATCAGTAAACCCCGCACTCGGCATTTCATCAAAAAGTATAAGTGAACTTAGAGAAGTGAATTTAAAAGCTTTATAAAAAAGATTTTACGATGCAACACTTTCGTGCATATGGTGTGTGCGAGATCGAGGCTCAAGAGTAAAACAGAGCAGTAGATTAGTTGCGTGATGTCGCGATAGACGGAGCTGCAATCTTACATGACAAGGACAGACATAATCGTACTATCTTTGTCTCTTTCATGCGTGTAGAATAATATACATGTACGCACTAACATTATTGCAATATCTTTTTTCTCGCGATCATACGCTTTGTCTCTTTCTAATCGCTCGCTCGCTATGTACTACGTATGTACTTAGCTTCATGCTCCTCGCATATTCATTTACGCGTTTACTCGCGCTTCTCTCTCTCTCTCTCTCTCTCTCTCTCTCTCTTTATTTCTGCTCGTTCATTATTGTATTCTTTTATTCCCATTATTATATTTTTTTATTTGCTCAACTTTTATTCTTTCTATTCTCGTCTCCCTACATGAAAATAAATAAATTTATTTATTTATGTTTATTTGATACATCTTAAATGAGATACACAAGTTATTTTCTTTTTCTATTTAACTATAGTTAAATACAACAGATGTACATACAAAAATACACATAATTAAATACTTTTCTATTTATGACAAACACAAAATCTCATTTATGTTGTATAAAATAAAGACGAATAAATTAATGTATTATTATGTAGGAAGACCAGAATAGAAAGAATAAAAGTCGAAGAAATAAAAGAATATAATAATGGGGATGAGAGAGAAAGAATACAATAAAGAACGAGGAGCAAGCGAGATGACAAACATCAAAGAGTTCCGAAGTCTCGCTCGCGAGGCTCTCTTTATCTATAATATCTCGGGTTACATATCATTCGTAAAATTTCTGTTTTTCGTATTTTATCGATATCAAAATAATTCTAATAGATTAATGAGATTCTTGCGATTAAAATAATACTAAGCATGACATAAATCGGATAATTTTTAATAAATTATGTTATTAAAATTATGATTACTTATTTCATTTAAAATTATCCGATTTATGTCATATTTGGTGTTATTTTAATCGCAAGAATCTCATTAATCCATTATAATTATTTTTATACTAATAAAATACAATATGAAAGTTTCAGTTTTTATTTTATAAGATGTTTATATATAGTAGATAAGGAAAGATCCCCGCGCGATGCTGGAGAGTCGACAAAAGCGAAAGCGAGAAAGAATGAAGGAGCAAGCGAGACAACAAGTATCGAAGAGTTCCGAAGTCTCGCTCGTGAGGCTCCTTTTATCTATCATCTTTCACGTTAGATTAATATATATAAATTATTATAAAATTTATATATATATACAGGGTGTCCGGCGTCAATCGCATCACCGGTCGTGCGCAGATAGAGCAAATGAAATCGAGAAGAAAAGTCCTTTACCTTTCTTTTCTATAACACTTAATAAAAGAGTTATTATTGAGTAAAGTCTGGCCAATCTGCGCCGACCTTTAGCCGGGCGCACGTCAGTGAGTCGCGCGCTGTGAAGTGTGCAGCGGCGCACACTATCAGGCGCGCGGTTCACCGACGTGCGCCCGGCTAAAGATCGGCGCTGATTGGCCACACTTTACTCAATAATAACTCTTTTATTAAGTGTTATATGAAAAATTGGTACAAGACTTTTCTTCTCGGTTTCACCTGCTCTACCTGCACATGACCGGTGATACGGTTGACGCCGGACACCTTGTATATATATGTCATGTTACTATAGAAAATCAAATGTCTGTATTTCGCATTTTATATATCCGAAAATAATTTAAATGCATTAATTACATTATTGTGATTAAAATGACACGTCGTAAAATATTAATAAATAATGTTTTTATGTATCGAATTAATTTTAATCAATATAAAAATAACTTTTTATTCGGTTACAGAATATTCGTTTATAAAGATGCGCATTTGTTTTTATTATTACGCGACATTTGTAGCATGCATCTAAGTATATATGTACGTATCGGGGAATAAGTCGACTGTACTATTCACATGCACACAGCCAGGCATATGCGATAATATCAGTGCGCGGCAGTACTCAGTCTCAGTCTCAGTCGCGCGTGTTGTGTACATACGCGTAACGAGAGATAACCGCAAAAGTGTGCTCAACCGTTATAACGCGTTATAACGCGTCAAATTTAAAAAACGAGTGTTGTGTTTGTGTAGTATAGTGTATTCATATAATGGGGCGAAAATGTAATGAGAAACGCTTGCCTCGCTTTGCCCGCAGACTTTCTTTAAAAAGAATAAAGATCAAAAGGTTAGTATATTTATATACCATAATTTTAGAAGGAATTGTTTTTAATGTATACTATATACTAATATGTCGCTAGATATAATTGAATTTTTTTTTCGTGCAGTTTACACAAAAATATAAGTATGATAATGTAATATTATGTAAAAATGTAATATTTCGTTTCTTTTTTTATTTTTTGATTATATTTTTAAAGCATTTCCTAAATAGAAAACAGTAGTAGAACTAGGAGAGTTCTAACGCAGGTCCTCCGAGGGGTATGCGGGGCGAGGGGAAACCGTGCGGGCGAGGGGGCATGATGTCACGCGGGCGGAGGGGGATTTTGGCGGCGCGGGGGAATGCCGACAAGGTAATATAGTTTTTCAAACAGAAACAAAAAAAAACCATTATCCTTTTCATTTTTTCTAGGAAGATGGGTTTATTGGGGGTCGGGATATGTTTATAATCGGCTTATGTATTACAAAGATGGGATGCCGATGTCCGGATTCTCGAATTTACATTATATTATATTATATTTAAATTATATTATATCATAAACAAATAGCGTCTCGCAAGATTACACATGCAGCCGAATCGGCGCGTATGTATTACAAAGATGGGTGCCGATGTCCGGATCCTCAAATTTATATTATATTATATTTATATTATATTACAAACAAATAGTGTCTCGTAAGATTGCACGTGCGGCCGAATCGGCGCGGTGTATTACAAAGGCGGGTTATTATATTTATATTATATTATGAACAAATAGCGTCTCGCAAGATTGCACGTGCGACCGAATCGGCGCGGTGTCCTCTTCATTTCTTTTCTAGGAAGAGCCGTTTATCCGGGGGTCACAATATTTATAAATAATATTATTACGTTCTGCCGATGGATGATGAAAACAAATCGTGCAATAAACAGACCGTAATTATATTTATCGATAACCGTGAGAAAGATACAGGAAGATCGGTGATGAAACGACACCGGTCTCCTCGAGATGACAAAAAAGAAAAAAAAAACAAACAAAAAAAAGATATAATAAAAGATAAAAGATTAGTGGAATTTTTTGGTGGAAAACTGAAAGATACCGACTAGATAATAAAGTTCTTCTAACAAAATACCCAACAAGCACAGCTGCACATAATGACAATAATTTTTTCTAACGAAATATTCAATAAACACGGCTGGAACACGGCAATAAAAATACTCATAAGAAAATAGAATTTTCTCTAACAGCATATCCAAACTCACCAATCGACGATCACTACGAGTAAAATACGAAAAGTAGGAGAAACACCCCCTCTAATGAGAACACTGGCACGATTTTTAACTTATTAAAGTTGGAAGATCCCCACTTATGCACAAGTCTAATTCGTTAAACCTTAGAGAGACCTTACTCCCACGCAATTTTTCTAAGATGAGCCGTTTAAAGGTGATAGATGAAATATATATAAATGAAGAACGAAGGGTGTCAAAATTATAGTAGTACACGATTTGAAAGTGTATACATCGGTTAAAAGGTTTTGTGTGTGCCGAGTGTTCGACGGCGATCAGATTTTGCGTTTAAAAAGTATAGTGGATTCTTTATAATTTTTGTGTGTCAAGTGTTCAACGGCGACCAGATTTTGTCACTCTGCCAATCTGCGAAGGATGGAAATAAATAATTTTGAGGCAATACTAGACGAGTCGTCTGATGAAGATCACGCATTATCAGACGACAGTGATTACAACAGCGATTAAAGCGAGGACCTCACGGAAATTTTTGAGAAGACAGTGTTTCATTCAGAAATTATTATATACTTTTATTATTCTATGGGTGGTGATTATGCTGTATGTGCTTCGTGTATGATAGCTATAGCAGACACTGACTATGGATACATGTATGCTGTTCGGAAGCATGTAACTGAACTGTACGACGTAATAAGTGGTCGATCCTGCTCCAATTGCAGACAAGCATTATATCAGGTAATGCCGTGCAACATATGTCCGATTTGTACACAGGATCGGAGTTCGGCAATCTTTGGTGGTCAGAATCGCACGACTCGAGGGTGCGAGGACTCGATTAGAGAGACAATTTATATATAATGGTGGTAATTACAGTGGTGATTACAATACCGCGGAAAGACTTATTTGGCGGGAGATTGATACGGCGTTTGAGAGCCGTATATTGACTGGTGCGGTTATAAATTATAATCACATCGAGCCTCGTCAATTTCTCGAGGACGCCAAAGACATTGTGCTCAAACACGTGAAAAATGTGCTGAAAAAACACTTTAATGTGAAAGTGAACACTGTGTTCAATGGTGAATTCGTGTCGGGTGATAAACGGGCAAATAAAAGTGTAAATACGAGAAACTGTGAACTCTTTAGCACGTCCGATCTATACGAGTGGTACGAGCGACGCGTCGTCGAGCCCATGCTTGCCTCGCTCGAAGAATTTCAAGAACGCGATAGCGGGTGGGCATTGTCGCGAATTCTTGATTTAATTATAAATATAAATAAATATAATCCAATGTGCGCGGGATGCCATATTAAATTACCGCGAGAAATAATAATGAAGAGAGCGGTAATAAACGTACAATCCAAAGACAATGCGTGTTTTGCGTGGCCGGTGGTCGCTGCTTTGTATCCAGCTGCACGAGACGTAGGTCGGGAGTCGTCGTATCCTCATTACACGACAGTGTTAAATCTCCAGAACATTGAATTTCCGATGACATTGAGTCAAATTAAAAAATTTGAACTTTATAACGACATTTCAATAAATGTATACTGCATCGAGAAAGAGAAAGAGAATAACATTATCCCGATACGTCTGAGCGAGCAAAAGAAGGATAGACACGTCAATTTGTTGTATATACAAGATTCGCAAGACCTCGGACATTTTACATGGATCAAGAATTTATCCCGCCTCGTGAGCTCGCAACTGAGCAAACGTAATGGCCAAAAATATATCTGCGATCGGTACGTATATTTAATAAAAATGCAATATATATATATATATACGATAGAAAAATTAATTATTTCTATTTTTTTTTTACAGATGTTTACACTATTTTAGATCAGACGACAAATTGCAGTCGCACACTGTAGACTGCCGAGAGATGAACGAGTGCGCCATTCGACTACCGGGCGATAAAGACAAGTGGCTCGCGTTCAACAATTTCAACAGAAAGGAGCGGCTTCCATTCGTCCTATACGCCGACTTGGAGTGCGTGCTGAGGAAGACCGACGGTGATCCGAGGACGTCTACGTACACATTTCAACATCACCAAGTATTTAGCATAGGTTATTATGTACATTGTTCGTACGACGAATCATTATCCGCGTTTTATTCTCGCCGTAGTACCGATTGCGTTTCGTGGTTCGTGGAAAAATTAAAAAATTTAGTGCAATGCGTAAAAACTATTTTAACCATGAATGTCCCCATGGTAAATTTAACGCGAGATGAGCGGGAAAAATTTCACAGCGCGACACACTGTCACATTTGCGAAAAACCGTTCGCGCAAGACGATACACGCGTACGCGATCATTGCCATCTTACCGGGCGATATCGAGGTCCCGCGCATTCAAACTGCAATTTAAATTATAAAGACTCTTTTTGCATTTCCATAGTATTTCACAATTTATCCGGTTACGATTCACATTTTATCATCAAAGAAATAGCTATCGCGTTCGAAGACTCGATCGACGTACTACCGATAATAAAAGAAAAGTATATTTCATTCACGATACATGTTAAAGTTAAAGATACCGTTGAAAAATCAGATTGGCGAAACGATATAAAGTTACGGTTCATCGATTCATACAAATTTCTCAGTACTAGTCTCGAAAAATTGGCATCGTTTTTAAATAATGATAAACTTCAAATTTTAAAATCGGAATTTCAAAATTTATCAATTGAAGAGTTCAATTTATTGACGCAAAAAGGTATTTTCCCATACGAATACATTGACTGTGTCGATAGGTTGCACGATACATGTTTACCACCGCGCGAATCATTTTACAGTTCTTTGACCGGTGACACCGTATCCGAGAGCGATTACGCGCACGCTGAAAACATCTGGAGGCGGTTCTCCCTACGAACCTTGGGCGAATACAGCGATCTGTATTTAAAAACGGATGTCTTGTTATTGGCAGATATTTTTGAAAATTTCCGCGACAAATGTATCGAAAGTTATGGGCTCGACCCCGCGTATTATTATACTCTTCCCGGATACACGTGGGACGCCATGTTAAAACATACGAATATTACGTTCGAATTACTTACTGATATCGATATGGTTATGTTTATCGAACGGGGAATACGCGGTGGCCTGAGTCAATGTTCCGGCAGATACGCGCGAGCCAATAACAAGTACACGCCGTCTTACGATCCATCGAAACCGTCATCGTACATGATGTATTTCGATGTAAACAACTTGTATGGTTGGGCGATGTGTCAACCGCTGCCCTATGCCGAATTTCGATGGGTCGACGATATCTCTGACTTTGACGTTAGCGCAATCGCTTCGGATTCGCCCATAGGTTATATTCTCGAGGTGGATCTAGAGTATCCGCAACATCTTCACGATACGCACGCTGACCTACCGTTCTGTCTGACGCGCGATAAGCCGCCCGGCAAGCGGCAAGACAAACTCCTCGCAACCTTATACGATAAGAAGCGTTATGTCATACACTATCGCAACCTACAACAATGCACGCGTCACGGCCTTCGCGTCGCAAAGATACATCGCGTATTGCAATTCGTTCAATCCGCATGGCTCCGCGATTACATCGAACTCAACACCCGGTTTAGAACGCGCGCGACAAACGATTTCGAGAAAAATCTGTACAAGTTAATGAACAACGCGGTATTCGATAAAACTATGGAAAACTTGCGCAATCAGGTCGATGTAAAATTATTAACAAAGTGGGATAGACGATATGGCGCGGAGGCGATGATCGCGAAACCAAATTTTCACAGCAGGAGCGTCTTTTCGGAAAATTTGATCGCTGTCGAATTGCGCAAATTCGAGATAAAATTCAATAAACCGATCTACGTCGGCATGTGCATCCTCGACATTTCTAAAACGTGTTTGTATGAATTTCATCACGAATACATGGTACCGTTATATCGAGAGAAATGTAAAATAATGTACACCGATACAGATAGTTTAATTTATCACATCGAGTGCGAGGATGTGTACAAGAACATGAAACGCGATATTGCTAAATTCGACACGAGCGATTATCCGGTTAACAATGCGTACGGTATACCGCTCGAGAACAAGAAAGTGTCGGGTTTGATGAAGGACGAAAATAATGGTGCGATCATGACTGAATTTGTCGGGCTTAGAGCAAAAATGTATGCATTGCGAGTAGATAATAAAAAAGATACAAAAAAGGTTAAAGGCGTCAAGAGCGAGAACGATAACGTTCGACGATTACACGCGGTGTCTGCGCGATGAAATTGAGATGACTCGACGACAGTCTTGCATAAGATCCAAATTGCACGAAGTGTATACAATCAGAGAGACAAAAATTGCTCTGAGTGCGTACGACAACAAGCGATATATCGTACTTGATTCGACCGACACGCTACCGTGGGGACATTTCCGACTACCCTTATAATATAATGTATATATGTATGTGTGTGTGTGTGTGTGTGTGTGTGTGTGTGTGTGTGTGTCAGGAAAACAAAATAAATATAATTCTATCTTTTTTTTATATTTTATATTTCACATGCTGAATATATCTTACATATATTTTATATGCTGTATATATTTTACATATTTCAGATACTTTATATGTATTTCATATTTTTTATATGTTAAAAATAAAATACAATTTGTATGAATTAAATCACATTGTCCTTGTGTATCCAAGAGTTGTGCGATCCATCGAATCCCAGCCATTTCACGTAAACTCGTCACCTCTCTTGCGCAGTACTTTCTCCACGAGATACACGTCCGGATAAGTCGCGCGATGCAACTCGTATTCGTAGAATGCTCCAGCAATAGATTTTCCGCGATAGTCCTCGAGTAGATAGGTTACGGGATTAGTACGCTGCACTTTAATAATCTTAAACACCTCGGTGGTTCAATTTGGTGTGTAACCCTTCTCGAAGATCGTCTTATACTTGCTAACGCGTACCGGGTTACCTACTTTAAATCTTGCTGGTGCCGCAATCTTTACGTTGCTGGATACTGTATTTAAAAGTTTATCGGCTATCGCGGGGGTAACATCGATAGGTCTCATACCGATAGTGCGATGCTTGCGCGCGTTGTAATCCGACACGAGTCGCGGCAACGCGTCAACCCACTTGTAAGTTCCGTTCAGCGTAAACATTTTCCACATGTCATTCTTTAACGTGCGATTAAATCGTTCGACAACCGATGCCTTCAACACCGAATACGTGGAATAATGATTGATGTCGTGTTTTTTTATGAGACGTTGTACGTCGATGTTGTAAAATTCCTTTCCCATATCGATTTGCATGTTTTTCGGGCATCTCTTACTATCTCGAATTATCTCAGCGATAGCATCAGCCGTCTCACTTCCACCTTTACTCTTGAGCGGTACAGCCCACGCGTACTTGCTCAGCACATTGATGACGGTAAGTATGTAGTGGTAACCTTTGTTGAAACGAGAGTACGGACGCATCTCGACGATGTCAGCTTGCCACAGGTCATCGTAACCCCGCACTATGACGCGTCTTCGGGGAAAATTTCTTCTCGCCGAAGCATGCTCCTCGACGAGTCGTAGCTTCTCGATATTTTTACGTCCGTTGGATTTTAACGATGTCATGTTTTTAGCGGTACGGCTAGTCGGCGCGTAATAATATGTGCAAAGAAATTACATTATGATTTATATCTCTAATCTTTTTTTTTTAACCATTTAATAGTCGTTTATTTCCGTTTATTATCATTCAATAGTCGTTCTTTATCATCCGCTACCATTCGTTGCCGTTCGATAGCCGTTCGTAGCCGTTCCTGACCCGTCTGGTAGTCGCTCTTGATTCGTTTGTAGCCGTTCCTAACCCGGTCCTGAGCTGTTAGATAACCGTCCAATAACCGTTCTTGAACCGTTCGTTGTCGTCCGCTGTCGTTCGTCAGCCGTTCGTAGCCGTTCTTGATCCGTTTGTTGCTGTCCATTGTTATTCGTTGACGTTTCGTTGTCGTTTGTTAGCGTTTCGTTGGCGTTTCGTTGTCGTTTCGTTGTCGTTCGTTGGCGTTTTGTTGGCGTTTCGTTAGCGTTCGATGACGTTTCGTTGACGTTTCGTTGGTGTTTGTTGACGTTTCGTCGTCGTTCGTTGGCGTTTCGTTGACGTTTCGTCGTCGTTTCGTTGACGTTTCGTTAGCGTTTGTTGACGTTTCGTCGTCGTTCGTTGGCGTTTCTAATCTAGCGATATTCGCATGCCAAAGCTCGTTTATCAGAGTCTGTAACGCACGCACGTCTTTCTCGAACGAAGCAAGCTTCTCGTCTGACTCTTTCAGTTGATTTCTCAACGTTTTAACGCACTGATCCACGTACAGTTTGTTGACGACATTGGTATCAGCCACAGGTTGCGCTACACGACGAATCTTGCGCGACCTCGCGTCAAAGTCCGTAACGGTGCGACACAGAGCGTTATCGCGCACGAAACTTCTCATTAATCCACTCCAACGACGGTACGAAATGACGTTCGTCACGTCTCTACTCTGCTCGGATATCCCAAATTTGTTGATATGCATCATCGATGCGAGCGATGTCGGTCGATCGATTGATTAGTTTTGTCGAGACACCGTTTAATTTATAATAATGCCGGCTTCGCGAAGTTCCTCGATGATCGACAAGATCTCGTTGTCGTGACCGTTGTGACCCGCTTGGTGCGAAGCATCGAGCAATCGTAGACGATCCACCAGCTCGTTGGGATCGTCCCAGTGCACGTAGTCAATCTTGTTGTCGGTTAGTGTCATTTCGCGAGGCGCAAATAATCTCTTTCCAGATTTTGTTCTTTTGGGTTCGATCGGTATCAACTTTGCGATTGTTTCTTTGTACTTGTATCCCCTGTTACTCAGTAATCGACCGTGTGCATCGTGATTGCGTTTATGCGCGCTCGTTGTCAACAGCATGCTCTTGTACGTTTGCTTATCATCCTCTGTATAGATGACATCATCGGGAAATTTCTTAAAGATCAACTTGTAAAGACCAGGTGTGCCGACGTATCGTATGCCATCGATAATTATGCTATCCGCGTTGCCCACGTCAAAATGTTTATTACCGAACATTATTCCATTCTTGTCGAGATAAACACCGTACACGTTGTCTATACCGCTCTCTTGATCGCCGCTCAAGATAGGCCAGATGTACCTTTGACCCAGTGGACTTAATTGATCTCGCAACGTTTCTTGACCTTCCGGCGTTTGCAACTGATTTCGAACGGATGTTATGAGCGAGTCGTCCGTGGTTTCAAAAACATCCTGGCTCGTGAATAATTCGGGCATCGTAGGTTGTATAGTTCTCATTGACGCAGACGGTGTAGAGGTTATCAGCGGTACATCCAGTGGAGCGTCCGATCATTTCGATTTATGCGGTGTCGGTGAGCGATCCGACCTGACGTTTGATCGTTTTCTCTTTTGCGGTGTCGCATCATCATCCTTCTCGCGCTTCGGGATGGACAACGCTTCGATTCCCGCGTCGGTGTTACTCGCAGGCTCGTTCTTCACCGCGATCGAGCTAGAGTTGTCGACGATCTTTTGTAACGGCTCGATGAGAGGTCTAAAGCGCCTATCCAACACGATATCCTCCTCGATCTTACCGGTCTTCAAAGCGCGATATTTCTTGCAAATTGATTCGCTAGTTTTCACAATTGCCCTCGTAATCTTCTCGCGCTCGCGAATATCCTCGTTCTGATCGATCGCAGCCATCGCGGAAAAACAAAAATGTCAATCTCTCTTTCACGTTTCACCCCGACGAAGTATCGGCAACAACTAATCGTTTTGCGATATCGCGAATACGTTAAATCCTTTTCTGTATCGACCATCGTTGAACGAACTGTCCTTGTCTATTACTACGAATCCGTACTTGCGCTGCCAACAATCGCGACACAACGCGCAAAATTCATCGTACGGCATGTCGGTATTCACGTGATCGTTGTACACGTGTTTCAGGTTGGTACCATCCTGTTTGAACAGGATCAGCAGGTTCGCGTTGTCGCGTATCAGATGTTTAGGTATTCTCGCGTACGTCTGACAGAGATAAAAGCAGTCGACGCTCGAGTGTCGACCCATTGAAAAGTACTCTCTCACCGCATTTTGCTTATCCCATGCCACGTCATCGAACACGAAGATCGAGTTTGGACGCGCCTCGCTCGGCGGAATGACGTCACTGTTGTTGGAGAATGTAAAGTAGCCGATTTCATCGATCGATGTCAACAGATTTTCCAGATATCGTTATTTCGGTTGTTGCAACGACTTCGAGTACACGTACACGTTTTCGAAACGTACACCGTGCGGACTTTCCAGCAGGCTTATTAGAACGTTGGTTTTACCGCAATTCGAGGGGCCACAAACGATCGCGCGTATAGTAGTCGGTAGCATCGTACCATGCTTGCGCATCTCCGCGTTGTCCCCCATCGATCGTAATCTGTCGTCGCAATTCGTCACGCGTATCGCCAAAGGTTGTCGCACGAATCTCATTTTCACACTGTCGACTGAGGAATGCTGGATCGAACGCCTATTTATAGATGCGCGGAACCGCAAATCGCTCAGTAACAAAAATGTTCGTGCTGCTGTTGAGACCTTCCGATATTTGCAAGTTGAGCGCCGAACAGTTACAATTTGTGCCGAAAGTCGTTCTGTTGCGAATATGCGGCGATCACGTCCACTACATGTGGGACAAGCTTACCGAACATATAAAAGCTGACTCAGAGGTTCAACAATATCGGCGCTGTTACGAACATTACAATCAACCGTGGCAGCGAACGCACATCGACGGTCCAGCACCGTTAATAAAAAATTGTGACAAATGCCAGCAAAAATTATAAGAGGTTGTGGTTTCTTAAATCGTGCGATAAATGCACTTCCTTTCGAGTTACATATTCCCGGCTATCAGTTTTGCGGTCCAGGCACTCATTTGGAAAAACGATTGGCGAGAGGTAATCGGGGTATAAATTCATTGGACGCGGCGTGCTGCGAGCACGATATAGCGTACTCCCGGAGCAACGATCTCACCGAGAGACACGCGGCTGACAAGATACTCGCCGAGAGAGCGCGAAAACGCATCGTTGCGAAAGATTCGACTCTCGGTGAGAGAGCCGCAGCCACAGCTGTTTGGGCAGCGATGAAAACCAAGACAAAAATCGATATGGGTATGAAGACGAAGACGAAGACGAAGATGAGGACTACGCGGAAAAGGCCGACGAAAAAACGGATACTTCCGACAGCGAAACGAGGCGGTGTATTGCCGATTCTACCAATGTTGGGCGCGCTCGGATCCTTGATCGGTGGAGCGGCCGGCGTGGCCAAGGCGGTGAACGACAGCAAAGCCGCGCGCCGTCAGCTGGAGGAGCTGCAACGTCACGATCGCGCGATGGAAGGCAGCGGACTTTATCTCGCTCCGTATAAATACGGACAGGAACTGTATCTCGGTCCGTACAAACGTGGACAAGGAGTGGCAATGAAGAAAAAAGAAACGTCGAAAAGACGCTAAAAATGCCCACGGGTGTGACAACAAACATACAATTAGAACAATTGGCGAAACGTATGCGTATACCGTACTTTAGAGGGGTTTTCATGCGTGATTCGTTACCGATCGGTGGTATATATCGAAACGAGAGCGGCATCGTGAATTTGGATATCACCAAAGGACCGGGTACTCATTGGGTAGCGTACGCAAAGAGGGGAAATCGTGCTATATATTTCGACGGTTTTGGTAATCTTCGACCGCCGAATGAATTGGTGCGATATTTCGGACGGAACGTTACGAAGATCGAGTACAATCGCACGTCCTTTCAAACTTACGATCAAAGCATCTGCGGACAATTGTGTCTGCGGTTTCTCCGAACGGTCGACGACAATCGGTGTGAATTTAAAGCCTGACGATGCGCCGTTAAGACTCAGTATTCGTTAAACAGTTTTGTCGACATGTCTATGACATTCACGCTAACCGGGAAGAGTAGCGTCCTCGCGGCACACTACCATCCAGCTGTTGATTTGAGCGACGGTGATTACGAGCTCGGTCTAACTAATTTTGAAACTTATCATACGATATCGAACGTAAATTCCTCGAATAATACATTTTATTTCGATGAGGATGACACGGAAATTACGATTCCCGAGGGATCGTACGAGATACACGCAATACACGAGTTTTTGAAACGTGCAATTTCACGGAAACGCCCGCGACGCGTAGTTCGCTCCGGCAATCGTGTCGACAAACGCGGTGATATCACGTTGATATCGCGAGAGGAGACCGTTCAAGCGAACGGTGACGAAGACGAGACTGTAGAATACCCGATAGTGCTCCGTGCTAATTACAATACGATGAATAGCGAGATCAAGTGCGCATTAAGAGTAAACTTTAACAAACCCAACAATATTGGATCGCTGCTGGGATTCTCGTCGAAGCGTATATTGCAGCCGAAACAGTGGCATCAATCGGACATACCGATTAATATCATCAACGTAAACATTATCCGCGTAGAGTGTAACGTGACCGCGGGTGCATTCAGCAACGGCAAACGCGTTCATACGATACATGAATTTTCACCAAGCGTTCCGCCAGGATATAAGATATCGGAAACGCCGGCGCAGATCATTTACCTGCCGATCATCGCGCGGAGCATTACGGATCTAACAATACGCGTCGCGGATCAAGATGGACGATTGCTCGATTTTCGAGGAGAAGAGATTACCATCAGATTGCACGTACGACGGCGACAAAATTAGCGTGCGATACATGCTCGTGTTGAACGACTCGAAACACGCGAAAGATAATAATATCTTTACGGTACCGATTGATAATATCATCCGATTATCATCATCATCATCATCATCATCATCATCATTAGGTTGCGCTAAAAAGATCAGAAAGAAGCTCAACGTATCGAACGTTAAATTTTTACAATCTTTGGGATTCGCGGTGCGAAATATCTAAGAAAACATGACCGATATCCTTAATATCGGAGGTGAGCCGGTCTTTGACGATCGTATCGTCAAGATCGAGACTCACACGTACAACCCGTACGCCAATACGACGTTTGAGCACAGCGATGAGATACGAATACCCATACAACAACAGGATCTGTATACTTTGCCGTATGAGAGTTTTCTGTACATCGAGGGAAAATTAGTGATAAACAAACCAGCTGAAGGGTTTGATGTTGTACTGGGGAATAATTGCGTCGCGTTCATGTTTGATGAGATTCGATACGAACTCGACGGTGTGGAGATTGATCGTAGCAGAAATGTGGGAATAACCAGCACACTCAAGAACTATGTAACGATATCATCCGATAGAACCGTGATTATGAAAAACGCCGGCTGGGATTCGCCTATTAACACGAATGGATACTTTAATTTTTGCGTACCGCTCTACATGTTATTGGGATTTTGCGAGGATTACAGGCGCGTGGTGATTAACGCTCGTCATGAATTGATCTTAATAAGATCGCGCAACGATAACAATTGCTTGATTGGAAATTTGGTGTTGGAGCCTGTGATCGACATATTCAAGATACAATGGCGAATGCCGCACGTCGTATTGAACGAGATTAACAAGTTATCGATGCTGCGCGCCTTGGAAAGCGGACAATACCTCAGTATGGGTTTCCGCTCGTGGGATCTGTACGAATTTCCGCTATTGCAGCGTACAACCAAACATTCGTGGCCCATTAAGACCGCGACTCAGCTGGAAAAGCCGCGATACGTTGTTTTCGTTCTGCAGACAGGTCGGAAGAACGTCATGTCCGAGGATACGAGTCGATTCGACGACTGCAAATTGACCAACGTGAAACTCTATCTGAACTCGGAATGTTATCCGTACGACGATATGAATCTGGATTTCGATAAAAACAGATGGTCGATTTTGTACGACACGTATCAACGTTTCTGCAAAAATTATTACGGATACGAGTATCTCGAGCCGAGTCTCACCGTCACGCAATTTTTACAAAACGGTCCGTTCGTGATCATCGATTGCTCTCGACAAAACGAATCGGTCAAGAGCGCAACTGTGGATGTGAGATTGGAATTCGAGTGTAAGGAGAACGTGCCGCCGAATACCACAGCGTACTGCCTCATCATACACGATCGCGTGATTCAGTACAACCCGTTGACCAATGTTGTGCGCAAAATCACCTAAGTGTGGGGGGAGGGGAGAATGAGATGATATAAAATCTATAATACATCAGGATCAATCGCAGTCTTCTTCTTCTCAACGTGCTGATATAAAAAAAAAAAACGTCATGTCCGTACCAACGTTCGTGGACCTACAAGGATTCTTCGTCGGGATGAAATTTGTCGTAAAGGAGGTGGCGGTGCTGAGAAAGGGGACCGTTCTGGCGCATTACATTTTTACATACCCCCTACCATGGAATCTCCTCACAAAATCCGACAAATCGTGTGCTTCCTGGCTGATCGCGAATCATCATGGATTACGATGGGAAAACGGAAACGTACCGTACAGCATGGCTAAACGCTTGATTACATCAGCCGTGCTTGGAACAGAAGAGGATGGCGATACGTCGACTCTCGTGTACGTCAAGGGATGCCAGAAACGAGAATGGCTGGTGAATTTACTTGAGAATTATGCGAGAGAAAACCTAATCATCGAGACTTTGGATGCTGATTATGAAGATTTGAATCTTTAAATAATCTAGATGTTACTAATACTATACGATGTGGAAAACATGTTAAGAATTGCGCATTACAGAATGTATTAAAAATATTTAACTGGTGGTTGCAACGTTAAAAAAAAATATTTTTATAAATAAAATGTGTAAACGTATTTAAAGTTTTTTATTCTCCCCACTCCTTTCCTCGCAAGTTGTTTCTAAGAATTCTTTTAACATTGATCGTTGCCCCTTCTCCTAAATTTTCTGAGCATTAATCTCCCACCACATCATATTTTTGAAAATAAGCGTATTATCGGTTAGTTTTTACACGATCAGTGTCGCGTCAACCGTTCTACTTCTCATAACTTAGAGAAATGTACTCCGCCGAAGGAAACAGCAACGGTGGCAGACGCATGAATTATTACGTTCCTCGAGATGAAATTAGGCCGTACAAGAAACCGCTTGATTTGTAAGTATCACAAATTTTCATATATATATATATATATATATATATTTTATGTTTTTTTTCCATGCTATTTCATATTTAATCGTATTTTTCAGACACGGTAAATCTCGTTGTATACCACGTATTTTGGTACGCAGATTCGCTTTGACGCGCACTGCGTATAAATACTTGGATATTGGAATCAGCGTTGAATCACAGCGTGGAATCACATCTTACGTGGAATTACATCTCGGCGATAATCGAGGCAATCAAATCGTATTATCTATTGACACATGGGAATCGCTAATGCTGAAACGAGCGGACGTTGAACTACTTGTGCAAACGCCCAATCATACACCAATATGGATTAACGATTTAACAATCGAGATTGTTAAAATACACGATACGAGTGTTGTAAAACTTACGTTACGCGATTCTTGCTTGTACATAAAACCGTCAACTATATTTTTCTTATTCGAACTCGAACACTGTGTTAATCATGAATATTTGAAGCTGTGTGAGAATTTAGAAGCTGTAAATGAGAGTTTCAATCGATTTGTCGTTAATTTGCAAGGTAATATGTTTGGCGCCGAGAAAGATAATGCTGTTAAAATCTTGCGCGATGTTTTTGATAAAACATCTATCATAGATTAGCGAACTATTAGCTTATGCTGTGGATGAAATTTTGTCTGAAACCTTGAGACGAGGTGATGTATTTTAACATAAATAAATGTGCTAAAAAAAAATGAAAAGAAAAAAATGTTTATTTCTTTCGCTTCCCTTCCCCGCATATAAGATAGATATGTAACTGTGGCGCGACCGGGTGAGAGAAGGATAGCGCGAGGTGTTCGCGAGGAAAAGGAAAGCATTCCGCGCCGATTCGGTCGCACGTGCAATTTTGCGAGACGCTATTTGTTCATAATATAATATAAATATAATAACCCGCCTTTGTAATACACCGCGCCGATTCGGCCGCACGTGCAATCTTACGAGACACTATTTGTTTGTAATATAATATAAATACAATATAATATAAATTTGAGGATCCGGACATCGGCACCCATCTTTGTAATACATACGCGCCGATTCGGCTGCATGTGTAATCTTGCGAGACGCTATTTGTTTATAATATAATATAATATAAATATAATATAATATAAATTCGAGGATCCGGACATCGGCACCCACCTTTGTAATACATAAGCCGATTATAAACATATCCCGACCCCCAATAAACCCATCTTTCTAGAAAAAATGAAAAGGATAATGGTTTTTTTCGTTTCTGTTTGAAAAACTATATTACCTTGTCGGCATTCCCCCGCGCCGCCAAAATCCCCCTCCGCCCGCGTGACGTCATGCCCCCTCGCCCACACGGTTTCCCCTCGCCCCGCATACCCCTCGGAGGATCTGCGTTAGAACTCTCCTAGTTCTACTACTGAAAACAACATAAAAACATTTGTATAAAAAAATTGTAACATAAAATTAATCTTTAAATAGAATTTAGAATTATTACAATACTTGAACATACACATTATATGTATATGATGCACATAGTATTTAGTACTCATATAATATTTTTGTTATAAAGAAATGGACAGACATGGGCAAAAAGAGAGAGAGAGAGAGAGTAGGAATGAGTAAGCGAGGGAATGGCTGTACAACGATATATCGATTAATAATTCATATCAGTCGCTAAACATTAATGAGCATAAAGTATTGCTACGGAGAAAGATCCAACTATTTTACTTTTTTTTTCTTACTTTTTTTCTTACTTACTTACTATAGACACTTGCTCACTTACACTCATATCTTCTATCTCTTTGCCCATTCTTCTCTGTCCATCTCTTTCTGATCCGAGCATACTATATGTGTGTTATATATTATCTATATGCGATCTATTCGTGAACTGGTTGTAAATATTTCATACCAGATGCGATTTGCATGTGCGCTCTAAATATTGCCGAAAGATTTAATCCCAGAAGCGATCTTTTCGTGAACTGGTTGTAAATATTTCATACTAGATGCGGTTTGCATGTGCGCTCTAAATATTGCCGAAATATTTGATCCCAGAAACGATCTTTTCGTGAACTGGTTGTAATTATTTCATACCAGATGCGGTTTTGCATAATATATTTTGCATTATTATTTGCTTTCCATTATATCTATTTAGCAAACAAGTCATAAATTGTGACTTGTAGAAAATTATACACAAATATTGCTAATATCCTTTATATATATATATATATATATATATATATATATATGTATGTATGTATAAACATATAATGCGCTGCAATGTCATTTTATTTTCATAACGTTATAATGTTCAATAAAGATACAAATTATAATCAAACAACAACGTGTTTTAATTTTACAATGATCATATGTAACATGTATATTTCTATATATACAACGTTTGTATTTTTTTTTATTTATTAGTGTTTTGTTGTGAACAAACTTTTAATCCCATGTCGTGTATATATTCATATATATATATATATATATATATATATATATATATATATATATGTGTGTGTGTGTGTGTGTGTGTGTGTGTGTGTGTGTGTGTGTGTGTGTGTGTGTGTGTGTGTGTGTGTGTGTGTGTGTTACAGTAAATATACTAATTTGATAAAATTAAATACATTCACAAGCAACGTAATTTAAACTTTTACCAGTAGAAACATACATTTTCTACTACAATATATTGTAGCAAATATATACATTGTCTAGTAAATGAATACATTTATCAGAAATAGAAATTTTTATATTTAGGTGATACTTTTGCTGAAATCCTATCGTAAATCATACATTGGCTAGTAAGTACATACACTTACTAAATTTACGCTTTTACTATATTATATATATATATATATATATATATATATATATATAGTATATAGGATGTAGCTTTTTGTAGAGTTTTGTTTTGATTGCTTGTAATGGACAATAAATGTCATTGTACAAACATGCTTTGAGAATAAAAAATTAATTTTCCAAAAATATAAATAGATGATTGTTGATATTTTCAAAACATTTCACAGGATTCTAATAGCGGAGAAAATTATAGTAAACTCTCGCTTAAAAGAATCTCGTGCTTTGTTAATCAATTCTTTTCTAGTGCTCCATGACAGATCTGCTGTGCAAATTACTATAGATGCGTAGGATATGTGGCTCTCAGTTCTGTTATATCTGAAATAGGCGTTAAAAAATGTTAATAAATAGCATAATATATTAGAATTTCATATACAGAATTCTTTCACGGAACTGATGGAGATATTGCACAAAATACCATGATATGCTATCTATAACAAAGATATGATTCATCACTGAAAATAAGAAAGATCTATTACTTCTTGGACTATTGCTAGGAATATCATTAAACTGCATTTGTGTCTTATTTCGAAGTATTTAAATACACAATACTTACTGAAATTGATGTATCTATTTGAAGCTCAAAGAAGAATTTATCTCAGATGAAAATTACAATTAATTTAACTTTATATTTAACTGATATGTTTTCTTACTTCCTGATTACATTACGTTGTGTTTGTTACGTGTGCAATGACACCGACCGGAAAAAAAGATTTGTAGAATTTACAGTCAAGTTTGACTTTTTAAAAATAAAAAATTAATTATTACGCTGTGTCATTACAAGAGGTTAGGAAATCTGTCATAATAACTATGTCCAAGGCAAATATACAAAACGGTATAATAAAATTATTAATTATTATTTATGGACAGCACGTACCATATAAAAAGTAGAAATATGTTTATAATTATAAGCTTTTTCATCTTTTTCTAATTATAAGCGATTACAGCAAATCTGACAGCAAGCAATCACAGTTGTAACAGCCTTTTCAACAGTCAGAATGTATGAATATTCAGATGCGATACGCTTGATTGAAATGTGCGCAAAAGAAATGTGCGTAAAAGAAATGTGCGCAAAAGAAATGTGCGCGAAAGAACTGTGCGCGAAAGAAATGTGCGCGAAAGAAATGTGCGCGAAAGAACTGTGCGCGAAAGAAACGTGCGCGAAAGAAATGTGCGCGAAAGAACTGTGTGCAAACAAACTGTGTGTAAACGAACAGTAACAAACGTTTATTTACCAAATGAAATTAATAATAAATGTCAAAAAATTTCAAAATTATACATGCATACGTGCGTGTGTATGTATTCTAAATTATACAAAAATATGTGTTGTGTCCAAAAGCAACGTGTCCAATTGAACGGTGCGCAAATAAAATGTGTCTAAACGAACCGTGCGCAATTGAAATGTGTCCAATCGAACGGTGCGCAACTTTATGTGTCTAATATCACAGTGTGCAATTGCAACGTGTCCAATCGTACTGTGCGAAAATGAAGGCTTCTCTCTTTCCGCTCGCTACACACTCTTCGCTCGCGCTTTCCGCACTTTTCGCGCTTTTCGCGTTTTTCCGATCTTACGTCACTCTCGCACTTTCGTTTACGATTCGGATTTCTGACTCTATAATTCTGTTTTCTCGCGCACTACCTGCACTGTGCTGCCCTCTCCTTTCGGTTGTGGGTTGAGTAGTCCTGGCTTCATTCTCCAGTCTTTTTTTGGTTTCAAGAGACAGGTGTTGGCTCCATCTTGTCAGCTGATAGCCATCTTCTTCTTCTTCTTTCAGCTTGCCGCCCATCTCACGGCACGACAGCCGTCCCAAGAGAATGCCTAGTTCCTCGCTGTCGAGAATCATCGCCTCGACTTTAATCTTCTTCCGGAATATTTCCATTTCTACTTTTACCGCTCTGAATTTGACTTTCCTCTCTCTCTTCAGATACGCCGGTATATTTTTCGACTCCTTGATTCTTTCCAATACCCGTACGTTTCAATCTGTTTCACCGCTGCACTGGTTATGACATTGAATTCGCCTCTGTGGTCGATACGAACTTTCATGTTTATGCCTTCCACACGGCCCATGAAAAATGGAATTTGTTTCTCCCCGGAAACCAACTTGATCAATCGTGATATGTGCCTCATGCCCTTCTCACTGACCAGTGATTTTCGTTTTCTTGGGATTTTTCCTGTTCCACCATCGCTTGTTGTTGGGACTTCGTGCGTGTTATCGGCACTTTTTTGTTTTGCACTCAAGATCTGCATCTCTTCAGTAAGCTGCACCTCTTCCTGTTGCATTTTCTTCTGATTAGACATTTGCTGTATCTCCGCCACAAAGTCTTGAATTTCGCCTCTTTCTATCTTTCGGACTCTCTTTGAAGTTTTAATCATGTTTACTTCGACTTGATTGTTCAACATTGTTTCTCTATGTGGTTTTAATCGTCGAGAGTTAAATGTTCCAAGTGCGTTCCCCTCCAAGTCTTCCACTACGTAGGCGTTCTTGCGCACTTCGCAACGAATCCTGTGCGGTCCATTATACACTAAGTGTATTTTCCTTGTAAGTTTGCGATTTGCGTCACTTCGTCGATGGAGTTTGATCCACACTTTTGATCCTGCTTCGTACACCTCGGCCTCATCGTGCTTGTCGGTTTGCACTTTTCTTTGCTGTGCTCTCTTCTTCAGCATCCGCGTTGCTGTTTCTATTTTCTCGTTCAGAATTTCATCTGCTTCCGGTATTTCTTCTTCCTCGTTGATTTCCAATGGTTCCAGTCTATAATAGCTCCTCCACTCCCGGATGTAAATCTATCGGTCAGCACCCTGTGCTGCGATGCGTAGTTGAATTAATCGTTTTCTCCGCTCGCTCTACAATTCTGTCCCAGCTTGTCTGAGAATCATGCGCGTATACTCTTATGATATGCCCAATTTCCCGCATTACTCTCTCTACGGGGTTTGACTGTGGGTTGTACGGGGACGTTTTTCGGATAGAAAACCCCATACTGTTCGCAAAATCTCTCCATCTCGCTGTAACGAATTGCCCGCCGTTATCGGACAGTATTTCTTTCGGAATTCCGATTCTACCGAAATACTCAATTTGCAACGTGTCTATTATTGATTCGAGTTTCTGATTTTTTAGTGGATACAATTTCGTATATTTAGAAAATTGGTCCATAATCACAAGGATATACTTATTTCCTCACGCTGTTTTTGGCAATGGCCCAAACAGGTCAATTGATATAATCTCGCTCGGTTTTTCCGGTAAATTATAATATTCTACTCCACGAGTCGGCCTCGTGTAGTACTTAGTGGCTTGGCAAACGCAACACGATGCTACCACGTCTCTTGCTACGCGCTTGAGGTTCTGCACCGCGAAGTAACCGTTGATGAAATCTACTACCTTATCCGTGCCGAAGTGTAGAAGATACTCGTGCACCCTTTTGGTTAAGTGCCACTTAATGGTTTCAGGTATCACAATCCGCTCTCCCCTCGGTGTATTTACACGCACAAGATTGTCCTTGCACGGTAATTCATCCGGTGTTTCTGCGATTTGTCCCTGCAACTCCTCGTCCTCGCGCTGTCCCTCCGCGATTATGTCAGCCCATGTTGCCGTTTCCGTAACATCATTTGGCTTTCTAATAGCCGCTACGCGCTTTATTAAACCTTCTTTTTTAACAAACCCGTTTTTAATATTATTTCTCGACAACGTGTCCGCAATCTGGTTTTCGACACCCGGTATATGGCATATCTCTAATTCGAACTCTCCCAGGAACGCCATCCACCGCGCTATTCTAGAGCTATCGCCCGCGCACACTGACATGAACTTTAGTGCTCTGTGGTCTGAGTGTATTTTAATATGGCGTCCTAGCAGTGTCGTGTGCCACTTTCGTAACGCTTACACCAATGCTAGACACTCGATTTCTGTAACGGTGTAGTTAATTTCTGCATCCTTTAAGCTGCGACTCGTGTACGCTACCGTGTACCGTTTGTCCGGCTCGTTTGCTCGGCTTGTATTGGTAGAGTCGCACCCCCAAACCGTACTTTAACGCGTTTACGTACAATCCGAATTTTAAACCCGGCCTTATGATAAACAGGCACGGCGCCTCGCTAAACGCCCGCTTTATATCAGTAAACGAACGTTGAATTTCATCCATCCACTCAAATTTTCTATCTTTCCTTAGCAGATTTTCTAATGGTCTCGTCATCGACGCTAGATTTTTTATAAATCGGCGATACCAATTTATCAAACCTAGAAAAGCTTGAAGAGCCTTTTTGTTTTTAGGTCTTTCAAAAATCTGGATAGCTAATTTAGTGTCCATATTCATATCCGCTTTTACTTGGTCGAATATATGTCCCAAGAATTTAATTTCTCTCTTAAGGAATTCACATTTGTCTTTGTTTAGTCTAAATCCTACACTTTGCAGTTTTTCGAGCACATAATTTAAATGAAACAAATGCTCCTCGAGTGTACTTGACGCTATCAAAATGTCGTCAAGATATATTATTGTGAATGAGTCGCACTCATCACCTATCGCTTTTCGCATTGCCCTTGTAAAAGATGCACCTGCTGTTTTAAGGCCGAACGGCATTCTACGAAATACGTATGTTTGGTTGTCGAATTTGAACCCGGTAAATTGTTTATTGTCCGCAGTTAACGGGATTTGTCAAAAAGCCTTGGCCACGTCCAACGTAGTAAAGTATTTTTTATCACCGATTCTACGAAATACTTCGTCGATCATTGGCGGTTGATCGTGATCGTTTAGCATTTTCTTATTGACTTCCCGCGCGTCCAAGCACAATCTTATTTCACCGGTCTTTTTGACTACTACCACCAGTGGATTTACGTATTGCGTAGATGCTCGCTCTATAATGCCATCGCTCTCAAGTGTAAGTAGATGCTCCTTCACCTTACACCTGTGTATTTCGGGTACCGGATGTCTTTGATCTGAACGCTTTTTCCGAATTTACTTTTATTTTATGCGCGTAATGCGTTACGCACCCTACTTCGTTTTTAAACAATTCCGCATATCTAGCTAGAATTTCGTTCATTTGTACTTGCGCGTCTTCCACGGTTATCGCGTTAAGTGTAATTTTTTGCACTTTGCTTTCCGAAAAGTGTACTAAAAAGTTCTTCCCGCACTTTAGCGTAGCGGTCTGTTCGGAAAGAAAATCCATTCCCAAAATCATATCATACGACAAATTTCTCACTACGTATAACTCATACGTGAAGTTTCTCTCGTTTATGGCAAAGCTGATTTGAATTCTGTTCGCGACTAACTGTCCGTGATCTGAAAACGCTCCCACCAGCGATAACTTTTTTATCGGTATTATGCGCATAGTTACACCCTCGCTCGTTAATCTGTCGTATATGTCTTTCGTGATTAGCGAAATCTGAGACCCTGTGTCAATTAGAGTTTTTATTTTTAACTTCCCTACCTCTACCGACACATATGGAGTTGATTTTCTACATATCCTATTTTGAACCTCTTCCGTGATCTCATCTATGTCGCGTAATATCTCCTGTGTGAGTATTATCGCGATTTCATTAATGTTATCTTCGTTATCAGACTCAGTTTTCTCTACGCTACCCTCTATCGCCGCTATTTTTCTACGAGATGAGAAATCCACGTCCGTTGCTTTTGGTTTAGCCCGAATTTTATTCGCACTATTTTTAAACGGAACTATCTCCCTTGTTTTAACCTTGCTATCGCTCTCCGGCAACTCCTCAACTGTAAGCGTATTCTTTTTATAAATTCTACCGTTATCCTGGATAGATTTTTCTGGTCTGTACACGTTCGATCCGGCGCTATCGCGTCCGAAATCCGATCTCCTTATGTCGTACGATTTCGTCAGCTCACTCGCACGCGCGTTCGCGTTATCGCGATGGTAATCTGATACGTCTCTTGTTTGCGTTCTTGCCGCTCCTTTGTTGAACGATCTTCGCGATCGTTTTTGCTCGTATTCGATATCGTCTAATAATGTCACGAAATCTTCTATCGTTCTAACGGTAGCTGGTCTGATTTCGCGCGCTATATTTATCCCGAAATGTCGTTAAATTAGAAGGGGATTATAACTTTCGGCATACATTTCTTCCCGGAATCGCGCCTGTTGCTCATCCCCCCAGAAATAACCTTTAAAGGATTGTTTCGCCTCTTCAATATCCTCTAGTTCGCGTACTTCAAACCAATTCGACGGCGGTGCCTCTCAAACAACACCCAAAATAATATAATTGTTCCGCGTATCCTACCTCTTTGTATTCCGCCATTTTTTCGAAAAGATTCAAGAATTTCATGGGGTTTTGCGGATCGTTCCGCCCTGAAAAACGTAAATCCTCGAACAGGTTTCTCAACCAACCCCCTTTCGGCAATTTCGCGTTCACAACGGTATTTTCACCCACTTTAAACGTCGGACGCGCAGAATCTGCCGTATCTCGCGACGTTGCATCGCGATTTCTTTCTTCGGGTCTGATTCCGCTTTCGCGCGTCTCCAGCCTCTCTAACCATTTACGAATTTCGCGAAATGATTTCGAATTTCTTTCGTCGGCTCGCGAGTTTTCCGCCGAACTATTCGCTTCGCACTCGCTTTTCTGCCGCCTCTCTATTTCTTCGATACGCTTGCGGAACCACTCGTTTTGTTCCTTCAACGTTTCTATTTCCAAATCGCGCTTCGCGATCTCAACTTCCGTACTTGCTTTCGCTTGCGCACGTGTATTAATTTTTTCTCTCGGTTTGACCGGTGATCTAAGAATCTTCGGCCTAAATTCTACGGACTCGCGTGTCTCGCTCGCGCCTGATTCGTTTTCGCGTCTCTCACTCATCTCGGTATATCGATTCACTCGCGAATATCTCTTAATCGGCACTTCGATCGTACTCGCTACCGCGTTACTGCGTCACTTAGAAACGTGTTTGTCGGCCCGACACGATTATCTCGCGCAAAATCCGCGTTTCACTATCTATAACTTGCAACACTTTTAATGGTAACGTCCGGTCGTCAATTTTGAATGAGGAACTTTCTGTCGTTACCTTCGATTTACCTGTTCGCGCCTACGGAAAGTACATTTATCGGACTTCGTGTTTAACGTGTAACTTCGTAGAACGTCGAATATTTTCCCGATATCGCGATAATTATACTGTAACCGGACAATGCCGGTCGAGATGGAGAGTATGCTACAAAATAAGGTTTTCCTACCTTTTTTATAGCGGTCGCCAGTTCGTTTAACCTCCAACGAACAAGGTGTAGCACTTTCGTCAGTTTTCTGTTCCTCCTACGACGAAGGTGTAGTCCTTTCCGACGCCTCTGCAATATGGCCTCCGGACAAATTCGTGCGTGTCTGTATGACGCAATTCCCTCAGGTACTGCAAAGTATCCTTTTCTCCTGAAAAGCTGCTAATTATCTTCCCTTTTTATGTTTCAGGTCGCCGCTTGATTTGATCGCCGCCCAAGGATTCGGACTACCAAATGGACACCGTTTGATGAAACGAGGAATTTGGACTTCACGGAACACAAAGGTAAGCAATAACTTTGCACTGTATTTTACTAATATATAAAATATATAATATATATTTTATATAATTTTATATAATTTTATGTAGTAATTCGTTGCCCTCATACGACTCAATAAGTAATACTTCCGTATGATAGAACGAGTAACTAGCAAACTTTTTTCACTCATAAATTGTACCACTTATCGAACTTTTACGAATTAATCTACGCACTTTATCGATAAATTGAATTTATTAACGATTATAACGGTTAATCACAACTACCGATTACTACCGATTAATTATTAAAATATCTCGAAGAAAGAAACGCGTTATTCGATGCGGAAACTGCGCGACGACAACAAGCAAGTTATATCGGTACTAGCGTTGCCGGCATGCCGGCTGCCGGCTGCCGAACAACTGAATGTATCACATTACGCGTGATCGACGCGGACGCTATCATGTGTCCCGTGATCGGCTAAAGCCTCCGACATTGTAAATTCGATAGTTTCGAAAACATAAAACTATAAAATATGAAAATATAATGACGTATAATAACATCGTTTTTTTTAATAAATTAAGTTTATCGATAAAGTGCGTAGATTAATACGTAAAAGTTCGATAAGTGGTACAATTTGTGAGTAAAAAAAAATTTGCTAGTTACTCGTTGTATCACACGGAAATATTACTTATTGAGTCGTATAGGGGCAACGAATCTCTCCATACAAGGTAAGAGTCAGTGAGTGAGAAAGAGAGAATGTGTATTTGTGTGTATACGCGTATACGTTCTCTCTCACACATACACCCTATGTAGCAAACAGTCAATCGCAGCGAGCGCCTCACGTAATCACCAGTATGGGACGGTGAGTTGCTCCGCTCCTGCCTGCCTTGTGTACGCGGCCCGTAATTCGTTAACTATTTTGGCTTATAATTTAAAAACTAAGCCTCGGAAAAAATTTTGGTAAAGAAAAAATCGTCTTAGAATAGTGTCAAGTATATGACATTGTAAGGACAGAAGGTTGTTTTGAATCACCCTGTATACACGAAATAAAAAATATATTTAAATTGGGATTTAACTTAACTTTTGTTTTCTTTGTTTTAAATTTAGTATACAAACAGAACATATAATAGCAAAAAAAAATTGTAAAAGTGATATATGGCTTTACTTTATTAAAAATAATTCAGGTGGAAAATGTAAATACTGCTTGATAAATGTTAAAACTTCGGGCAATACCACAAACCTCCGTAATCATTTATTACGAAAACATGAAAATTTATATGAAGTAAGTAATGTGCCCAAAAAGCCGAAGAAAAATAAAACATCATATGGTGATGGTGATCGATAAGTGCATGTATGTGTGTGATGATTTATGTTTTTTATTAAAATAAAAATTGTTTGTGTTGTGTGCCTACAGATCAAGTTTTATTTTTTTTGTCTCTAATATGGTTATTTCATTGTTTTACAGACAATGACACGGTTTTTGACGGCCTCAAAAGAGAAAGAAAGTAATAAAGAACTTTATATTGATGTCGAAATGGAAATGGAAGAAGATACCATTTATACAGACAAATGTCTCAGTTCTCTTACATATTCTATAATTTCAAATCCTTCTAGCAGCTCTGCTTTCTTTGACGTTACATCAATAGTTTCTGAAAATTTAATATCTAAAACAATTCAGCCCCTCATATATACATGCCTGTCAAATATTAAAATGTATGTAGGTAGGTTAGGTTGTGACCGGACAATGTCGGTCGAGATGGAGAGTAAATTATTAAATAAGGTTCTTCCTACCTTTTCAGAACGGTCGCCAGTTCGTTTGACCTTCAACGAACAAGGTGTGGTTCTTTCCAACGCCTCTGCAAGATGGCCGCCGGACAAGTTCGTGCGTGTCTGTATGACGCAATTCCCTCAGGTACTGCGAAGTATCCCTTTTCCCCTGGAAAGCTGCTAATTATCTTTCCTTTTTGTTTCAGGATCGCCGTCCAAGGATTCGGACTACCAAATGGACACCGTTTGATAAAACGAGGAATTTAGACTTCACGGAACACAAAGGTAAGCAATAACTTTGCACGTTATTTGTAGATATATAAAATATATAATATATTTAAAATATAGACTTTTCTTTTACAGTCTTTTAGGAAAACCGCGCGTCTCCATCGCACGGAGATAACTAACGCGTATAAATATTATAAAATGTTATTAACTTAGCTATTTTCACTAGCTTTGATCACAATTAATCAGTCTTTGTGCTTAAGCTTCCTTAAGCCTATCACGAGTTTGCGTGTGCAAACTTTTAATCGTAATTCGACAAACGGCTAATAATTCCTATCCAGAACTCGTCAAGTCGGGAAAAGGCCTCGAGCCCCGCTCCGCATCGCCTTTTATACCAGGCTCTGCCCCACCATTGGAGTCCCCACTCTCGCTTGCGCATGCGCCGCATGCGTCATATACGCGAACTAAACTAAAACCTTATATCTAACTTAATAATACAAACATGCGTATGAACAAAACCTAAAGTATCATAATATAAACACAAAATCCTTCGAACGGTATGAACAAAACATAAAATAAACATAACTACCGTTACCGCGACTTCAAATATCAAACGAACTTAAAATAGTGTCGCAGTGTAGCACTTTCCGTCCAGGTGTACCTGTATCTGTTTTATTGCACTACATGTATGTGTTCCGGTGTCGAAAGTGTAACATTAAGTGCATATATGTTTTATCGGGGTGAAGTGTATGTTGTGTATGTTCGAGTGTCTTATAGCTAATATTTACACCTTCTTTAGCCCGCACGGTCAGCCATCTCCTCCGCCTTGTCCGAGCTGTCAATCCTCTCGAGCACCTTAATGGTCGTGCTCTGCCCTTTCGGTCCCTTGGCTTGCCTTTGTACACTCCTGTACCTAGGTTCCCCTCCCGGGGATCCTCCGGCGTCATTTTTCCCTTCCGGCTTCAAGGTTAGATAACAAAGCATTCTATCTTTATTTAAAGAAATTTTAGTAGAATTTATAATTTTTTTCTGTTATTTTAAATGGAGGTTCAAAAGCAGGAAAAATTATGAATGCTATTATTTATATGATCGCGAAAGACGACCTGCCGTTAAATACTACTACTAAACCAGGATTTCTAAATTTGATGAAAACTGTTACACCGCTGTATAAGGTTCCTAGTCGCATGACTGTTACTCAAATAATTGATGTAAAATATGACTCATTATTTCTAAAAATTAAAGAAAAAATGAAGGAAATTAATGCTATGTCTTTAACTACTGATATTTGGACGGACACTTTAAATACGAAGAGTTATCTTGGTTTGACTGGTCATTTTATTGATGAAGAAAAATTGCAATCCATTACGTTTGGTGTTACGGAACTTGAAGAACGGCATAATGCTGAGTATTTAAGTACAGTTTTTCAGAATATCTGCAGTAATTGAAACATAACACCATAAAAAATTAGTGCTGTAGTGACGGACAATGGATCCAACATTGTCAAAACAGTGGTAGATTTATATGGCAAAAATAAACACGCCATGTTCTGCCCATACATTAATTTTAATGACCAATAAGCCTTTTGATGAAAAAACTGGACTAAATTCAAACTGCTGCGATTTGTAAAAAATATTGTAAAATATTTTAAACATAGTGTGCAGGCAATGGTAAAATTCTTGTACAACGTCAAGGAAATAGAGGAATCACGTTTCACTGAAAACAGAGCTAAGATCGCCATGTACGCAAGTATCCTTCGTTCGGAACGCCTTAGCTACGTGCCGGCAAGTGAGATATGCAGACAATTTTTGTACAACGTCAAGGAAATAGAGGAAACACGTTCCTCTGCACACAGAGCAGTGATCGCTATGTACGCAAGTTTCCTTCGTTCGAAACATTTTAGTTACGTGTGTTTAAGTTAAATATGTAGAGAATAATTGTAAAACATCAAGGAAATTGATTAGAAACTCTTTTCAGCACACAGAGCTAAGATCGCTACGTACTCAAGTATCCTTCGTTCCGAACGACTTAGTTATGTGCCAACAAGTGAGATAAGCAGACAATTTTTGTACAACGTCAAGGAAATTGAGTAGAAACACTTCTCTGCACACAGAGCTAACATCGCTATGTGCGCAAGTTTCCTTCGTTCGGAACGTCTTAGTTACGTGTGTTTAACTTAGATATGTAGAAAATCCTTGTACAACGTCAAGGAATTAGAGGAATCACGTTTCTCTACACACAGAGCAGAGATCGCTATGTACGCAAGTCTCTTTCGTTTGGAACGTCTTATTTACATTTGTTTAAGTTAGATATGTAAAAAATTCTTGTATAACATCAAGGAAATTGCGTAGAAACGCTTCTCTGCACACAGACCAGAGATCGCTATGTACGCAAGTTTCCTTCGTTCGGAACGTCTTAGCTACGTGTCGGCAAGTGAGATATGTATAAAAATTCTTGTACAACGTCAAGGAATTAAAGGAATCACGTTTCTTTGCACACAGAGAAGAGATCGCTATTTACGCAAGATTCCTTCGTTCGGAACGTCTTAGTTACGTGTCGACATGTGAGATATGCAGAAGATTCTTGTGCAACATCAAGGAAACTGAGTAGGAACGCTTCTATGCACACAGACCAGAGATCGCTATGTACGCAAGTTTCCTTCGTTCGGAACGTATTAGATACGTGTCGGTTAGTGAGATATGCAAAAAATTCTTGTATAACATCAAGGAAATTGAGTAGAAACGCTTCTCTGCACACAGAGCAGGGATCGCTATGTACGCAAGTTTCCTTCGTTCGGAACGTCTTAGCTACGTGTCAGCAAGTGAGATATGTATAAAAATTCTTGTACAACGTCAAGGAACTAAAGGAATCACGTTTCTCTGCACACAGAGAAGAGATCGCTATGTACGCTAGTTTCTTTCATTCGGAACGTCTTAGCTACGTGTCGGCAAGTGAGATATGCAGAAAATTCTTGTACAACGTCAACGAAATAGAGGAATCACGTTTCTCTGAACACAGAGCTAAGATCGCTATGTACGCAAGTTTCATTCGTTCGGAACGTCTTAGTTACGTGTCGGCAAGTGAGATATGTAGAAAATTCTTGTGCAACGTTAAGGAAATAGAGGAATCACGTTTCTCTACACACAGAGCAGAGATCGCTATGTACGCAAGTTTCCTTCATTCGGAACGTCTTAGGTACGTGTCGGCAATAGAGATATGCAGAAAATTCTTGTATAACATCAAGGAAATTGAGTAGAAACGCTTCTCTGCACACAGAGCAGAGATCGCTATGTACGCAAGCTTCTTTCGTTCGGAACGTCTTAGCTACGTGTCGGCAAGTGAGATATGCAGAAAAGCCTTGTACAACGTCAAGGTAATAAAGGAATCACGTTTCTCTGAACACAGAGTTCAGATCGATATGTACGCAAGTTTCCTTCGTTCGGCACGCCTCAAATACGTGTCGGCAAGTGAGATATGCAGAAGATTCTTGTAGAACGTCAATGAACTAAAGGAATCACGTTTCTCTGCACACAGAGAAGATATCGCTATGTACGCAAGTTTCCTTCGTTCGGTACGTCTTAGTTACGTGTCGGAAAGTGAGATATGCAGAAGATTCTTGTAGAACGTCAATGAACTAAAGGAATCACGTTTCTCTGCACACAGAGAAGAGATCGCTATGTACGCAAGTTTCCTTCGTTCGGTACGTCTTAGTTACGTATCGATAAGTGAGATATGTAGAAAATTCTTGTACAACGTCAATGAACTAAAGGAATCACGTTCCTCTGCACACAGAGTAGAGATCGCTATGTACGCAAGTTTCCTTCGTTTCGAACGTCTTAGGTACGTGTCGGCAATTGAGATATGTAAAAACTTCTTGTATATCATCATGGAAATTGAGTAGAAACACTTCTCTGCACACAGATCTAAGATCGCTGTGTACGCAAGTTTTCTTCGTTCGGAACGTCTTAGTTACGTGTCGGTATGTGAGATATGTAGAAAATTCTTGTACAACGTCATGGAACTAAAGGAATCACGTTTCTCTGCACGCAGAGAAGATATCGATATGTACGCAAGTTTCCTTCGTTCGGAACGCCTTAGTTACATGTGTTTCAGTTAGATATGCAGAAAATTCTTGTGCAACATCAAGGAAATTGAGTAGAAACGCGTCTCTGCACACAGACCAAAGATCGCTATGTACACAGGTTTCCTTCGTTCGGAACGTCTTAGTTACATGTGTTTAAGTTAGATATGTAAAAAATTCTTGTATAACATCATGGAAATTGAGTAGAAAAACTTCTCTGCACACAGAGCTAAGATCGCTATGTACACAAGTTTCTTTCGTCCGGAATGTTTTAGCTATGTGTCCGCAAGTGAGATATGCAGAAAATTCTTGTACAACGTCAAGGAAATAGAGGAATCACGTATCTCTGGACACAGAGCTAAGATCGCTATGTACGCAAGTATCCCTCGTTCGGAACGCCTTAGTTACGTTTCGGCAAGTGAGATGTGCAGAAAATTCTTGTACAAGGTCAAGGAAACAGAGGAATCACGTTTCTCTAAACACAGAGCTAAGATCGCTATGTACGCAAGTTTCATTCGTTCGGAACGTCTTAGTTACGTATCGGCAAGTGAGATATGTAGAAAATTCTTGTGCAACGTTAAGGAAATAGAGGAATCACGTTTCTCTACACACAGAGCAGAGATCGCTATGTACGCAAGTTTCCTTCATTCGGAACGTCTTAGGTACGTGTCGGCAATAGAGATATGCTGAAAATTCTTGTATAACATCAAGGAAATTGAATAGAAACGCTTCTCTGCACACAGAGCAGAGATCGCTATGTACGCAAGCTTCTTTCGTTCGGAACGTCTTAGCTACGTGTCGGCAAGTGAGATATGCAGAAAAGCCTTGTACAACGTCAAGGTAATAAAGGAATCACGTTTCTCTGAACACAGAGCTTAGATCGATATGTACGCAAGTTTCCTTCGTTCGGCACGCCTCAAATACGTGTCGGCAAGTGAGATATGCAGAAAATTCTTGTGCAACATCAAGGAAATTGAGTAGAAACGCTTCTCTGCACACAGACCAGAGATCGCTATGTACGCTGGTTTCCTTCGTTCGGAACGTCTTAGTTACGTTTCGCAAAGTGAGATATGCAGAAGATTCTTGTAGAATGTCAATGAACTAAAGGAATCACGTTTCTCTGCACACAGAGAAGAGATCGATATGTACGCAAGTTTCCTTCGTTCGGAACGCCTTAGTTACATGTGTTTCAGTTAGATATGCAGAAAATTCTTGTGCAACATCAAGGAAATTGAGTAGAAACGCGTCTCTGCACACAGACCAAAGATCGCTATGTACACAGGTTTCCTTCGTTCGGAACGTCTTAGTTACATGTGTTTAAGTTAGATATGTAAAAAATTCTTGTATAACATCATGGAAATTGAGTAGAAAAACTTCTCTGCACACAGAGCTAACATCGCTATGTACGCAAGTTTCCTTCGTTCGGAACGTCTTAGTTGCATGTGTTTAAGTTAGATATGTAGAAAATTCTTGTACCGCATCATGGAAATTGAGCAGGAACACTTCTCTGCACACAGAGCACAGATCGCTATGTACGCAAGTTTCTTTCGTTCGGAACGTCTTAGCTACGTGTCGGCAAGTGAAATATGCAGAAAAATCTTGTACAACGTCGAGGAAATAGAGGAATCACGTTTCTCTAAACACAGAGCTAAGATCGCTATGTACGCAAGTTTCCTTCGTTTCGAACGTCTTAGGTACGTGTCGGCAATTGAGATATGTAAAAACTTCTTGTATATCATCATGGAAATTGAGTAGAAACACTTCTCTGCACACAGATCTAAGATCGCTGTGTACGCAAGTTTTCTTCGTTCGGAACGTCTTAGTTACGTGTCGGTATGTGAGATATGTAGAAAATTCTTGTACAACGTCAAGGAACTAAAGGAATCACGTTTCTCTGCACGCAGAGAAGATATCGATATGTACGCAAGTTTCCTTCGTTCGGAACGCCTTAGTTACATGTGTTTCAGTTAGATATGCAGAAAATTCTTGTGCAACATCAAGGAAATTGAGTAGAAACGCGTCTCTGCACACAGACCAAAGATCGCTATGTACACAGGTTTCCTTCGTTCGGAACGTCTTAGTTACATGTGTTTAAGTTAGATATGTAAAAAATTCTTGTATAACATCATGGAAATTGAGTAGAAAAACTTCTCTGCACACAGAGCTAAGATCGCTATGTACACAAGTTTCGGTCCTCCGGAACGTCTTAGTTACGTGTCAGTAAGTGAGATTAGTCGAAATTTCTTGTACGACAACAAGGAAATTGAGGAGAAACGCTTTTCTGCGCACAGAGTTGAGATAACTATGTACGCAAATTTCGGACGTCCGGAACGTCTTAGTTACGTGTCAGTAAGTGAGATTGGCAGAAAATTCTGGTACAACATCAAGGAAATTGAGGAGAAACGCTTTTCTGCGCACAGAGTTGAGATAGCAATGTACGCAGGTTTCGTTCGCTCGGAACGTCTTAGTTACGTGTCAGTAAGTGAGATTAGTCGAAAATGCTTATACGACATCAAGGAAATTGAGGAGGAACGCTTTTCTGCGCACAAAGTTGTGATAGCTATGTACGCAAGTTTCGGTCGTTCGGAACGTCTTAGTTACGTGTCAGTAAGTGAGATTAGTTGAAAATTCTTGTACAACATCAAGGAAATTGAGAAGAAACGATTTTCTGCGCACAGAGTTGAGATAGCTATGTACGCAAGTTTCGGTCCTCCGGAACGTCTTAGTTACGTGTCAGTAAGTGAGATTTGCAGAAAATTCTGGTACATCATCAAGGAAATTGAGGAGAAACGCTTTTCTGTGCACAGAGTTGAGATAGCTATGTACGCAGGTTTCGTTCGCTCGGAACGTCTTAGTTACGTGTCAGTAAGTGAGATTAGTCGAAAATGCTTATACGACATCAAGGAAATTGAGGAGGAACGCTTTTCTGCGCACAAAGTTGTGATAGCTATGTACGCAAGTTTCGGTCGTTCGGAACGTCTTAGTTACGTGTCAGTAAGTGAGATTAGTTGAAAATTCTTGTACAACATCAAGGAAATTGAGAAGAAACGATTTTCTGCGCACAGAGTTGAGATAGCTATGTACGCAAGTTTCGGTCCTCCGGAACGTCTTAGTTACGTGTCAGTAAGTGAGATTTGCAGAAAATTCTGGTACATCATCAAGGAAATTGAGGAGAAACGCTTTTCTGTGCACAGAGTTGAGATAGCTATGTACGCAAGTTTCGTTCGCTCGGAACGTCTTAGTTACGTGTCAGTAAGTGAGATTAGTTGAAAATTCTTGTACAACATCAAGGAAATTGAGAAGAAACGATTTTCTGCGCACAGAGATGAGATAGCTATGTACGCAAATTTCGGACGTCCGGAACGTCTTAGTTACGTGTCAGTAAGTGAGATTTGCAGAAAATTCTGGTACAACATCAAGGAAATTGAGGAGAAACGCTTTTCTGCGCACAGAGTTGAGATAGCAATGTACGCAGGTTTTGTTCGCTCGGAACGTCTTAGTTACGTGTCAGTAAGTGAGATTAGTCGAAATTTCTTGTACGACAACAAGGAAATTGAGGAGAAACGCTTTTCTGCGCACAGAGTTGAGATAACTATGTACGCAAATTTCGGACGTCCGGAACGTCTTAGTTACGTGTCAGTAAGTGAGATTGGCAGAAAATTCTGGTACAACATCAAGGAAATTGAGGAGAAACGCTTTTCTGCGCACAGAGTTGAGATAGCAATGTACGCAGGTTTCGTTCGCTCGGAACGTCTTAGTTACGTGTCAGTAAGTGAGATTAGTCGAAAATGCTTATACGACATCAAGGAAATTGAGGAGGAACGCTTTTCTGCGCACAAAGTTGTGATAGCTATGTACGCAAGTTTCGGTCGTTCGGAACGTCTTAGTTACGTGTCAGTAAGTGAGATTAGTTGAAAATTCTTGTACAACATCAAGGAAATTGAGAAGAAACGATTTTCTGCGCACAGAGTTGAGATAGCTATGTACGCAAGTTTCGGTCCTCCGGAACGTCTTAGTTACGTGTCAGTAAGTGAGATTTGCAGAAAATTCTGGTACATCATCAAGGAAATTGAGGAGAAACGCTTTTCTGTGCACAGAGTTGAGATAGCTATGTACGCAGGTTTCGTTCGCTCGGAACGTCTTAGTTACGTGTCAGTAAGTGAGATTAGTCGAAAATGCTTATACGACATCAAGGAAATTGAGGAGGAACGCTTTTCTGCGCACAAAGTTGTGATAGCTATGTACGCAAGTTTCGGTCGTTCGGAACGTCTTAGTTACGTGTCAGTAAGTGAGATTAGTTGAAAATTCTTGTACAACATCAAGGAAATTGAGAAGAAACGATTTTCTGCGCACAGAGTTGAGATAGCTATGTACGCAAGTTTCGGTCCTCCGGAACGTCTTAGTTACGTGTCAGTAAGTGAGATTTGCAGAAAATTCTGGTACATCATCAAGGAAATTGAGGAGAAACGCTTTTCTGTGCACAGAGTTGAGATAGCTATGTACGCAAGTTTCGTTCGCTCGGAACGTCTTAGTTACGTGTCAGTAAGTGAGATTAGTTGAAAATTCTTGTACAACATCAAGGAAATTGAGAAGAAACGATTTTCTGCGCACAGAGATGAGATAGCTATGTACGCAAATTTCGGACGTCCGGAACGTCTTAGTTACGTGTCAGTAAGTGAGATTTGCAGAAAATTCTGGTACAACATCAAGGAAATTGAGGAGAAACGCTTTTCTGCGCACAGAGTTGAGATAGCAATGTACGCAGGTTTTGTTCGCTCGGAACGTCTTAGTTACGTGTCAGTAAGTGAGATTAGTCGAAAATTCTTATACGACATCATGGAAATTGAGGAGGAACGCTTTTCTGCGCACAGAGTTGAGATAGCTACGTACGCAAGTTTCGGTCGTTCGGAACGTCTTAGTTACGTGTCAGTAAGTGAGATTAGTCGAAATATCTTGTACAACATCAAGGAAATTGAGAAGAAACGATTTTCTGCGCACAGAGTTGAGATAGCTGTGTACGCAAGTTTCGGTCTTTCGGAACGTCTTAGTTACGTGTCAGTAAGTGAGATTAGTCGAAATTTCTTGAACAACATCAATGAAATTGAAGAGAAACGCTTTTCTGCGCACAGAGTTGAGTTAGCTATGTATGCAAGTTTCGTTCGCTCGGAACGTCTTAGTTACGTGTCAGTAAGTGAGATTAGTCGAAATTTCTTGTACAACATCAAGGAAATTGAGAAGAAACGATTTTCTGCGCACAGAGTTGAGATAGCTATGTACGCAAGTTTCGGTCGTCCGGAACGTCTTAGTTACGTGTCAGTAAGTGAGATTTGCAGAAAATTCTGGTACAACATCAAGGAAATTGAGGAGAAACGCTTTTCTGCGCACAGAGTTGAGATAGCTATGTACGCAAGTTTGGGTCGTCCGGAACGTCTTAGTTACGTGTCAGTAAGTGAGATTGGTTGAAAATTCTTGTACAACATCAAGGAAATTGAGGAGAAACGGTTTTCTGCGCACAGAGTTGAGATTGTCACGTCCCAGTAGTCGAAGTTAAGAAAAAAAAGGAAATTATATTACTGATGTTAAGTAACTCTTTAGAACGCGACTATATTGTTTAAGTAGTTGTTAAATTGATTTTAGTCTTTTACTGGTAAGTATATTTATGGAAAGGATATTGTTTTTGGGTCACTCTGCATTTCACCGAGTCTACCCGGGACCAGAAGATGTCAACTTGTCATTCAATACTCAGTGGTACCTTACTTACCAGGTTTTACGTATTTGAATATATGTTAGAGCAACTGCCTATGTAGCACGCTGAGTTCCCTTCTACTTAGCAGTCCTCCAAAGATTTCGATTGTCGTGCGATGAGTGACTTTCGATCGAGGAAGTTGGAACAACCGGTCGTCGAATAAATTGCAATGAGTAATATAAAATATTCTTCATTGTTGCACGACGTTAATTTAACAATATTACAGTCGTAAGACTTGCGACTGGTAAACTCACTATTCTAAAATGTAGTATGTATAAGAGTCTCGAAGACTCGTACTGGAATTTGTCGACGCAGACGAGATTCGAATACGCCGGATTATTAACTGCTAAACGCCACGGCAACGGAGTCAGAGAACGAATTTAGTACGAAAGTAGTAACGTGTTAACCGTATGAGCATCGAATTAATAATGCTGGATGTCGGACTTGCACTGAGCTCCTCCGGTCTTCGGGTGTTGGTGGGAGAGATGCTGCAGTGGGATCGCCTCTTGTAGATGGTGGGATATTCTTCCTATGCTTCGCCTTAGACTTCCTGATGCTGGTGGGAGACCCATGGGCGGGAGCAATGGCAAGTGGAAGAGCCGCTGGTAGGGATCTCTGTGCGAGAAGGACAGCTATATCGTTCTCTCGCAACATTCCAACTTATTTGTCCGGCCTAATCTTATCAAGCGGGCGGATAAGAATATCGATCGACGGCCAGTCCGCATACCATGCACAGTTTAAAGCTCTTATAAAACTCTTATAATACTATAGTGAATAAAATATTATTTCTTATACTCCTAATTTCGCATTATGAATAATAAAATGCTATGTTATATAGGATGCGTATAAGCGTAGCATAAAATGCATAAATGTGTATGGAGATTACTAATATAATATAATATAATGTTATATGCATTGTTTGCTCTACACCCTTGTCGACCGGTTTGGGCGGCAGCGGGCTTTGAGAATTCGCGATGCTGATGAGTCAGACACTCGAAATCGGGAAATTGTGGAACGGGTTAATGATGAGCGCACTACCGTGGTCCTTTCCTTGCAGCGCATTTATTCGCACAGTGAGTGTTTCGTAAATCTTACCCATCACGAGCGCGATTAACTCAATTTCTGGCGTGCGAGATTATACGCGGGGCGCGATCACGCTGACCAGCCGGTATACAATGCAAGCGCGCGGCGGTAGTGCAAAATCGGTAACCTTTTGAGAGCGACGACGTTCGCGCGGCACTTGGCCCAAGGGCGGCCATTGAACTCTCTGACTAGCGCACATAGGCCCACCGCGGCGCGGAAAAGGGCGACATCTCTGACCGCCCCTCCGTCCCCGCTCACCAGCTCCTCGATCCACCGGATCGCGGGGAGCGGAGAGGACAGGCAGAGCGCGCGAGTACGCATACCACCGCGGAGAGCGTGCGGGTAGTCGCAAATGCGCGATACGCGGTTTTCGCCGCAACATTACCGCCCGCCTCGTCCAGTGGACGAAACAAACGGTTATAGTGGAGCGCCGCCCGCCATAAGGTGACGGCCGGGTTGATCCAAAAAACAGAGTTTGTACACAAACGCGGAATGCCGTTACTAAGGCACTTAAAGGACTACGAACTACAAGTAAAAGGCGCAGTATTATAAACCTTAACAATTGCGAGGCGCAAACAGCGCAACCCAAACTAGCTTAAACATAAAGAACTTTAGGCGATAGGCGTCGGTTCAAGTGGCAACGGGCACAGTTTCGCGACCGGTCGTTTTAGAGTGGAGTTCGCTGTCTTCAATGAAACGACACGGACGAGACCATCCGGTCCCGGGTGCAACGCGGTAACACGAGCGAGAGCCCATTTTGCGGGGGGTTGAAGCTCGCTCTTAATTAATACTAGATCGCCTATCGAGAGATTCGACGCCGGCTTCATCCATTTTCTAAGCTGTTGCAAATGGTGAAGGTACTCGGTCGACCATCTTTTCCAAAAATGATCGCGCATGGCAGAGGTCAGTACCCAGCGATTTGTTAAACGACATAGGTGGTCGTCTTGCGCGGGTTTTTCCGCGCTATTCACAAGGGGTTCGCCAATTAACAGATGCCCTGGAGTCAGGGTGCTTAGATCGGAGGGATCGTTGCTAAGGGCGTACAACGGACGCGAGTTGAGACAGGCCTCAACTTGAGTTAACACGGTCGCGAGCTCCTCATAGGAGAGCGTGTGGTCGCCGATGACTCGCCGCAGGTGGTACTTCACCGACTTCACGCCGGCCTCCCAAAGGCCGCCGAAGTGCGGCGCTCCTGGTGGTATGAAGGACCAGGTCGTGCCGTCGTTGGCGAGGGACGTCACACTCTCCTTATAGAAGTCGGAAGCAGCTCGGAACATGGAAGCCAACTCCTTGGCAGCGCCCCGAAAGTTGGTGCCGTTGTCACTGAGCAATTGTTGGCAATGGCCCCGTCGCGAGGTAAACCTCCTGAACGCGGCTAAAAAAGAGACAGAAGTAAGACTAGTTACAGGTTCCAGATGAACCGCTTTGGACGTCAAACAAACAAAGAGACAGATGTAGCCCTTGACGGTCCTGTGACCTCGACCAGTCGAGGCGCACATCTGTACAGGACCCGCGTAGTCGACCCCGGACATCCGGAAGGGTCGTATGGGCTCAAGTCTTTCCGCAGGGAGCTGCCCCATCTGCTGGTCCGCAGCAACAGCTCGGAAGCGCGTACAGCGTACGCACGCGTGGATTACGGATCTAGTCAATGAATTGGCTCTCAGGATCCACACCCGTCTCAGCAGAAGACTCCGGGTAAGTTGAGGCCCTCCGTGAAGCGACATAGCGTGCGCTTCCCGCACGAAGAGCAAGGATAAGTGGTTGGTCTTGCTGAGGATGAGCGGGTGTTTTTCGTTGAACGGCAGCAAGGCTCGCTGAAGTCGTCCGCCGACGCGCAGCAGTCCTTCGTCGTCCAAGAATGGCCGTAGCGGCCTGAGGGTAGACCGGGCCAGAAGTGGTTGTCCCCTTTCAAGCCTCGTGATCTCCTCCTCATAGTCTTGGCGTTGAGCAACGCGTACCCAGCGGGTACGGGCCGAATTCAATTCGGCGCTCGTTATAAAGCCCAGAAGTCGATCCTGAGCACGCCGCGCATTGCTCAAAAACCGCGCGCAGAGCGCGGTTACTCGGAGTAAGCGTTGCATTGTGGAGAAACGACACAGCACGTCGTTCTCCTCCATGGTACGCGCAAGGTGAGTCGCCGTTGCGCGCAGCTCCTCCACATGACCGGTGCCACTGAGCGAGGGGTGAGTGGGTTCCGGATAATCTTCGCGACCAAGCCAGGGTGGTCCAGACCACCAGAGTTTAAGCGACATCAGCTCGTCCGGGTCTATGCCACGGGTTGCGGCATCGGCCGGGTTGTCGGCTGTTGGCACATACCGCCATCGATGCGGGGGCACCAGCCCTTGTACCTCAGCCACCCTGTTCGAGACGAAGGTCGGCCACCGGGAGGGGTGGGCTCGGATCCAGCTTAGAGCTACCGCAGCATCAGTCCAGGCGAATACAGGCGCATCGTCGAGGCCGAGACCCTTGATCGTGCGATGCAATAAGCGGGCCAACAGCAACGCGCCACATAGCTCCAACCTCGGAATAGTAACCGACTTAACCGGAGCGACCTTAGTCTTCGCCACCAAGAGGGAGACTTGGATGTTGCCGTTAACACCCGTGGTACGCAAGTACACGGCAGCTGCGTAAGCACGACTAGACGCGTCCGAGAACCCGTGAACCTCGACGGTAGTTCCATTCCCGTAATAGTTAACCGAGCGAGGCGTATGCAGTTTATTTAATCGCGGTAGTGAATCCGCGAACTTTGTCCACTTAGCTTGCAACTCCGTCGGAAGAGGTTGATCCCATGAGAGACCGTGTGCCCAGAGATCTTGTACGAAAATCTTCCCGTAGACGAGAACTGGTGCGGCCCAACCGAGGGGATCAAAAAATCGCGCGACGACCGAAAGAACTGACCTTTTAGTAGACGAGTTAGAACTCACCGAGGGGGTGACGCGCAGCGAAAAACTGTCAGTGGACGGGCTCCACAGCACGCCTAGAGTACTCACTCCTTCACGAGCGTGAAATAGTTTGTCGCTTGCTTCCCCATCCGGACACAGTTCCGGAGCGTTCGCCGCCCACTTGCTCAGCTGGAACCCACCAGCTGCGAGGAGCGCCACTAGCTGACGTTGAACCTCCATCGCATCTACATGAGTGTGGCCACCTGCAAGAATGTCATCCACATAAGAGTGTGAATCAATCGCGTTGGCCCCCAGAGGATAAGCGGACCGCTCATCATCCGCGAGTTGCTTGAGCGTGCGCAATGCCATGTAAGGAGCCGAGGATGTTCCGTAGACCACGGTCGTTAGACGGAAATCCTGCACTTCCGCCGTGGGGTCAGAACGCCACAGAATGCGCTGAAGGTCGACGTCCTTTGGATGCACACGAATTTGTCTGAACATCTTAACGATGTCAGACGTAAAGGCGTAGCGATAGAGTCGCCAGCGCGTCAATATCAACCAGAGCTCCGACTGCAGCTTGGGCCCTGCAAGCAGCGTGTCATTGAGAGAGACCCCGGTGTCCGTACGATGCGAAGCGTTAAATACCACGCGTATCTTATTCTCTTCGCCCGTAGTCTTGAAGACCGCGTGATGCGGCAAGTAGTATGCATCTTCGCGATACAGTTCCGTAGCCGGAACAAGTTCCATGTGGCCTAGTGCCTTGTATTCGTCCATAAAGTCCGTGTACAGCCTTAGAGTACACGGGTTACGCCGCAACCTGCTTTCCGATCGGACGAATATGTTGAGCGCTTCATAACGATTGTTGCCCAATTTCAGTTGTGGTTCCTGTCGTCGAGGCAGACGGAGGGTGTAACGCCCATGCGTATCGCGAGCGTGCGTGGTCGCAAAGAGCGACTCGCAGTAGTCGTCCTCCGGCGTTAGGATCGGAGTAGCCTCCACCTCCTCCAGCGTCCAGAATCGCTGCAACGCCCGATTGAGATCGACGTCCGCTGTTGCAACGTGCAATGCAGAGACACCCCGATCCGTGGTCGCCGGAACGGGATTCGACGCTTGGCCCATCAGCACCCAACCGAGTGCGGTCGCCTGTGCGGAGGGAGCGCCAGCCGGTCCCGTCTTCAGTCCTTCTCTCAGAAGGAGCCCATAAGCATCAGCTCCAAGAATCGCGTCCACTCCAGCGGGCTGATCAAAGCGAGGATCGGCAAGAGCCAATCCGTTCAAGTGAGGCCAGTCACCTCGCGTCACCTTGCGCGACGGTAGCATCGCAGTCAGCCTTGGCAGTACCAGAGCCGCAGGCAATCGGACCTGCAGTCCTGCGTCACGAGGCGAGCCCACCGTGAGGGCTACGGAGTGGTAGACCACGCCCGAGGGCGCTCCCTGGATTCCCGCAACCGGGACGTGGACTCGCCGCCTTGGCAATCTCAGCGCCTGAGCTACGCGCTCGCTCAGAAATGTCGCCTCGGATCCCGAGTCCAGAAGCGCACGGATTACCACCGACCTCCCCTGGTCGTTGAAGCACGTCGCTAGAGCGGTAGACAGGAGTATCTGCCGCCTCGAGGCCGCCGCAAGAGCTGCGACGTTTGAGTGTATCGCCGTTGTGGACGGGGCGTCCTTCGCCTTGGCCTGGGTCTCCGCTGTCGTGACGCTCTCGCCCGCATCTGTACTAGCATGAGAAGAGTCATCAGAATTATGAAGCATTGAATGATGCTTGCCTTGGCAACGTAAACACCGCGAGCCAGACGGACAGCTCGACACACCGTGCTTCAATCTGAGGCAGTTGAAGCAAGCTCCCTGTTTCTTCACGTGCTCCCGACGTTGGGGCACCGAAAGAGCCTTGAAGCGCGAACAGTAATTAAATGCGTGGGTACCTTGGCACAGCGAGCAGCGTTTGAACGATTTCTGCTCTCCAGAGGCGGAAGTCGTAAGCGCATTTACCTTGCCCTTTCGATCTGGAGCTTTCGTGGCCACGGCCGGCGCAGACATCGGCTTGAGGCTGGCCGCGTCCAGCGCGCGGATGCGCGTGTGCAGGAAGTCCTGCAGCTGACCAAAGGTCGGGAACTCGTCACTCGTTTGCAGAGAGGCCTCCCAGAAGAGGCGCGAGGACGAATCCAATTTTTCCACTGTAACGTGGACGAACCAGTCGTCCCAGTGGTCCACCGGACGCTGAAGAGATGCGAACGACCGGCGTGCCTGAAGTGCGACACTGATCAAGCGTTTGATCTCCGTGGAGGAAGGTTTTACTATCGCGGCACTGTTCAGAAACGCGCGCATGTGAGTTGTAAGCAGAACTCGCTTGTTATTGTAACGAGAGGTTAATTCTGTCCACGCCATCTCGTAACCCTTGTCACTGAGTTCCACACTGGTCACGATTGCCGCCGCCTCACCGGTGAGGCTGGCTTTCAAATATTGCAGTTTTTGAACAGGCGCTAAGTCCGGCACGTCACCCACTAACGAACGGAACAGATCCCGGAAGCTTTCCCAATCCAATTGTTCACCTGAAAAGGTAGGCAGGCTTATTTTGGGTAATTGGATTTGTCGCATAAACGACGCAGTGGTCGCGCTAGAATCTTGCCGTACATCAGCCGAGGCATCACGTAACGTTGACGTAATCTTCGTCTTAGCTGACACATAATTATCCTCCGTTCGCGTGTAGACATCGTCCTTAAAATAAGCGGCCGCCGATGCATCCTCATTCTTAATCAAGGTGTAGTGGCCATCCACGAACCGCTGCCAGTACGTCTCCAATAGTGCGAGACGTGTCTTCAAATACGATTGCGTGATCTTATCCTTTCCGGCCTTGACGAGGTTATCCCAAAACCTGTCAATGTAGCCCCCTGTGGCTATCTGCATCTTCAATGTCGATTCCATGTCCGTAGAACGTAGTTTAACAAAGGAGTCAAGATTAACACTGCACCAGTGCAATAAAACGAAACGTCCAGTTAACGTTTCAAAGTTCTGTACGATGACGCGGTGGATGCGCGTATCGTAGAGCGCGAGCGCGCTCGTGGTACGCGAGAGGCGCGAGAGGCGCGGAGCGCGAGCTCGTAGGCGATCGGCGCGAGAGGCGCGGAGCGCGAGCTCGTAGGCGTTCGGCGCGAGAGGCGCGGAGCGCGAGCTCGTAGGCGTTCGGCGCGAGAGGCGTGGGGAGCGATTTCGCGTGCGCGAACGCGCAGGCGAGAGGCGTGAGAGGCGCGGGGAGCAATTTCGCGTGCGCAAGCGCGCACGTCGCTGTTGCACCACGATTAATTGTGCAATCAGCGCTTGCACTTGTGTCGCGGACACTATTGGTGTTTGCAGCACCACCACTTTCACTCCACTGGAGTCCTTCAGCAGGCTGCCGAAGGTCCCGCGCGATGCTGGTCGTCCCGAACACTGCCACGTGGCAGTAAAGCACCGGATGGAATGTTCCACGTCCTTCCTTAACGAGACCGATATCGAGAATCCGATCGGATCCGGCTCGAAGGACCAAATGTTTGCTCTACACCCTTGTCGACCGGTTTGGGCGGCAGCGGGCTTTGAGAATTCGCGATGCTGATGAGTCAGACACTCGAAATCGGGAAATTGTGGAACGGGTTAATGATGAGCGCACTACCGTGGTCCTTTCCTTGCAGCGCATTTATTCGCACAGTGAGTGTTTCGTAAATCTTACCCATCACGAGCGCGATTAACTCAATTTCTGGCGTGCGAGATTATACGCGGGGCGCGATCACGCTGACCAGCCGGTATACAATGCAAGCGCGCGGCGGTAGTGCAAAATCGGTAACCTTTTGAGAGCGACGACGTTCGCGCGGCACTTGGCCCAAGGGCGGCCATTGAACTCTCTGACTAGCGCACATAGGCCCACCGCGGCGCGGAAAAGGGCGACATCTCTGACCGCCCCTCCGTCCCCGCTCACCAGCTCCTCGATCCACCGGATCGCGGGGAGCGGAGAGGACAGGCAGAGCGCGCGAGTACGCATACCACCGCGGAGAGCGTGCGGGTAGTCGCAAATGCGCGATACGCGGTTTTCGCCGCAACATGCATAATATAATATTAAGGTGTGCATATAAATGTGTGTGTACTTAAATTATTATATTAAAGCGTTACATTTGCATTTAACTGTTTCATTCTTTTCGCTTGTATTTCTCAATTGAATTTAATGCCTTTAAAGTTAGATCTCTTGTATGCTCATATATATATATATATGTATATATATATATAATATTTATTACAATTTTTAAAGCGTTCGAATCGTCTGTCTGATTGTACAATGCAAATATAAGGTTTTAGTTATTTCCATAGTTTATTCATATGATAGTTATTTTTGCGTCACCCGCTGGCGCGTTCGAGCGTTGGCTATATACGGGGTGACTCTCGAGTATGAATACTATTTTACAAGTTAGAAGTTTGTCTTGAACGAATAATTTTCCCCGGATTCTTACTTCTTTCACCTCCTATGGGTGAATTAACAATAAATAGATTGTTTAAATAAAATTTGACGTGCGGCTAAGACGTCACAAGATAGCTATGTACGAAAGTTTCGTTCGCTCGGAACGTCTTAGTTACGTGTCAGTAAGTGAGATTAGTCGAAAATGCTTATACGACATCAAGGAAATTGAGGAGGAACGCTTTTCTGCGCACAAAGTTGTGATAGCTATGTACGCAAGTTTCGGTCGTCCGGAACGTCTTAGTTACGTGTCAGTAAGTGAGATTAGTTGAAAATTCTTGTACAACATCAAGAAAATTGAGGAGAAACGGTTTTCTGCGCACAGAGTTGAGATAGCTATGTACGCAAGTTTCGTTCGCTCGGAACGTCTCAGTTACGTGTCAGTAAGTGAGATTAGTTGAAAATTCTTGTACAACATCAAGGAAATTGAGGAGAAACGGTTTTCTGCGCACAGAGTTGAGATAGCTATGTACGCAAGTTTCGGTCGTTCGGAAAGTCTTAGTTACGTGTCAGTAAGTGAGATTTGCAGAAAATTCTGGTACAATATCAAGGAAATTGAGGAGAAACGCTTTTCTGCGCACAGAGTTGAGATAGCTATGTACGCAAGTTTCGTTCGCTCGGAACGTCTTAGTTACGTGTCAGTAAGTGATATTAGTTGAAAATTCTTGTACAACATCAAGGAAATTGAGGAGAAATACTTTTCTGCGCACAGAGTTGAGATAGCTATGTACGCAAGTTTCGGTCGTCCGGAACGTCTTAGTTACGTGTCAGTAAGTGAGATTAGTTGAAAATTCTTGTACAACATCAAGAAAATTGAGGAGAAACGGTTTTCTGCGCACAGAGTTGAGATAGCTATGTACGCAAGTTTCGTTCGCTCGGAACGTCTCAGTTACGTGTCAGTAAGTGAGATTAGTTGAAAATTCTTGTACAACATCAAGGAAATTGAGGAGAAACGGTTTTCTGCGCACAGAGTTGAGATAGCTATGTACGCAAGTTTCGGTCGTTCGGAAAGTCTTAGTTACGTGTCAGTAAGTGAGATTTGCAGAAAATTCTGGTACAATATCAAGGAAATTGAGGAGAAACGCTTTTCTGCGCACAGAGTTGAGATAGCTATGTACGCAAGTTTCGTTCGCTCGGAACGTCTTAGTTACGTGTCAGTAAGTGATATTAGTTGAAAATTCTTGTACAACATCAAGGAAATTGAGGAGAAACGGTTTTCTGCGCACAGAGTTGAGATAGCTATGTACGCAAGTTTCGGTCGTTCGGAAAGTCTTAGTTACGTGTCAGTAAGTGAGATTTGCAGAAAATTCTGGTACAATATCAAGGAAATTGAGGAGAAACGCTTTTCTGCGCACAGAGTTGAGATAGCTATGTACGCAAGTTTCGTTCGCTCGGAACGTCTTAGTTACGTGTCAGTAAGTGATATTAGTTGAAAATTCTTGTACAACATCAAGGAAATTGAGGAGAAATACTTTTCTGCGCACAGAGTTGAGATAGCTATGTACGCAAGTTTCGGTCGTCCGGAACGTCTTAGTTACGTGTCAGTAAGTGAGATTAGTTGAAAATTCTTGTACAACATCAAGAAAATTGAGGAGAAACGGTTTTCTGCGCACAGAGTTGAGATAGCTATGTACGCAAGTTTCGTTCGCTCGGAACGTCTCAGTTACGTGTCAGTAAGTGAGATTAGTTGAAAATTCTTGTACAACATCAAGGAAATTGAGGAGAAACGGTTTTCTGCGCACAGAGTTGAGATAGCTATGTACGCAAGTTTCGGTCGTTCGGAAAGTCTTAGTTACGTGTCAGTAAGTGAGATTTGCAGAAAATTCTGGTACAATATCAAGGAAATTGAGGAGAAACGCTTTTCTGCGCACAGAGTTGAGATAGCTATGTACGCAAGTTTCGTTCGCTCGGAACGTCTTAGTTACGTGTCAGTAAGTGATATTAGTTGAAAATTCTTGTACAACATCAAGGAAATTGAGGAGAAATACTTTTCTGCGCACAGAGTTGAGATAGCTATGTACGCAAGTTTCGGTCGTTCGGAACGTCTTAGTTACGTGTCAGTAAGTGAGATTAGTCGAAATTTCTTGTACAACATCAAGGAAATTGAGAAGAAACGATTTTCTGCGCACAGAGTTGAGATAGCTATGTACGCAAGTTTCGGTCGTCCGGAACGTCTTAGTTACGTGTCAGTAAGTGAGATTTGCAGAAAATTCTGGTACAACATCAAGGAAATTGAGGAGAAACGCTTTTCTGCGCACAGAGTTGAGATAGCTATGTACGCAAGTTTCGGTCGTCCGGAACGACTTAGTTACGTGTCAGTAAGTGAGATTAGTTGAAAATTCTTGTACAACATCAAGGACATTGAGGAGAAACGGTTTTCTGCGCACAGAGTTGAGATAGCTATGTACGCAAGTTCCGTTCGCTCGGAACGTCTTAGTTACGTGTCAGTCAGTGAGATTAGTCGAAAATTCTTGTACGACATCAAGGAAGTTGAGGAGAAACGGTTTTCTGCGCACAGAGTTGAGATAGCTATTTACGAAAGTTTCGGTCGATCGGAACGTCTAGGTTACGTGTCAATAAATGAGATCAGTCGAAATTTCTTGTACAACATCAAGGAAATTGAGGAGAAACGCTTTTCTGCACACAGAGTTAAGATAGCTACGTACGCAAGTTTCGGTCGTTCGGAACGTCTTAGTTACGTGTCAGTAAGTGAGATTACTTGAAAATTCTGGTACAACATCAAGGAAATTGAGGAGAAATGCTTTTCTGCGCACAGAGTTGAGATAGCTATGTACGCAAGTTTCGGTCGTTCGGAACGTCTTAGTTACGTGTCAGTAAGTGAGATTAGTTGAAAATTCTTGTACAACATCAAGGAAATTGAGGAGAAACGGTTTTCTGCGCACAGAGTTGAGATAGCTATGTACGAAAATTTCGTTCGCTCGGAACGTCTTAGTTACGTGTCAGTAAGTGAGATTAGTCGAAAATGCTTATACGACATCAAGGAAATTGAGGAGGAACGCTTTTCTGCGCACAAAGTTGTGATAGCTATGTACGCAAGTTTCGGTCGTCCGCAACGTCTTAGTTACGTGTCAGTAAGTGAGATTAGTGGAAAATTCTTGTACAACATCAAGGAAATTGAGGAGAAACGGTTTTCTGCGCACAGAGTTGAGATAGCTATGTACGCAAGTTTCGTTCACTCGGAACGTCTTAGTTACGTGTCAGTAAGTGAGATTAGTTGAAAATTCTTGTACAACATCAAGGAAATTGAGGAGAAATGCCTTTCTGCGCACAGATATGAGGTAGCTATGTACGCAAGTTTCGGTCGTTCGGAACGTCTTAGTTACGTGTCAGTAAGTGAGATTAGTCGAAATTTCTTGTACAACATCAAGGAAATTGAGAAGAAACCATTTTCTGCGCACAGAGTTGAGATAGCTATGTACGCAAGTTTCGGTCGTCCGGAACGTCTTAGTTACGTGTCAGTAAGTGAGATTAGTTGAAAATTCTTGTACAACATCAAGGAAATTGAGGAGAAACGGTTTTCTGCGCTCAGAGTTGAGATAGCTATGTACGCAAGTTTCGTTCACTCGGAACGTCTTAGTTACGTGTCAGTAAGTGAGATTAGTTGAAAATTCTTGTACAATATCAAGGAAATTGAGGAGCAACGGTTTTCTGCGCACAAAGTTGAGATAGCTATGTACGCAAGATTCGTTCGCTCGGAACGTCTTAGTTACGTGTCAGTAACTGATATTAGTTGAAAATTCTTGTACAACATCAAGGAAATTGAGGAGAAATGCTTTTCTGCGCACAGAGTTGAGATAGCTATGTACGCAACTTTCGGTCGTTCGGAACGTCTTAGTTACGTGTCAGTAAGTGAGACTAGTCGAAATTTCTTGTACAACATCAAGGAAATTGAGAAGAAACGATTTTCTGCGCACAGAGTTGAGATAGCTATGTACGCAAGTTTCGGTCGTCCGGAACGTCTTAGTTACGTGTCAGTAAGTGAGATTTGCAGAAAATTCTGGTACAACAACAAGGAAATTGAGGAGAAACGCTTTTCTGCGCACAGAGTTGAGATAGCTATGTACGCAAGTTTCGTTCGCTCGGAACGGATTAGTTACGTGTCAGTAAGTGAGATTAGTCGATAATTCTTATACGACATCAAGGAAATTGAGGAGGAACGCTTTTCTGCGCACAGAGTTGAGATAGCTACGTACGCAAGTTTCGGTCGTTCGGAACGTCTTAGTTACGTGTCAGTAAGTGAGATTAGTTGAAAATTCTGGTACAACATCAATGAAATTGAGGAGAAACGCTTTTCTGCGCACAAAGTTGAGATAGCTATGTACGCAAGTTTCGGTCGTTCGGAACGACGTAGTTACGTGTCAGTAAGTGAGATTAGTTGATAATTCTTGTACAACATTAAGGAAATTGAGGAGAAACGGTTTTCTGCGCACAGAGTTGTGATAGCTATGTACGCAAGTTTCGATCGTCCGGAACGTCTTAGTTACGTGTCAGTAAGTGAGATTAGTCGAAATTTCTTGTACAACATCAAGGAAATTGAGAAGAAACGGTTTTCTGCGCACAGAGTTAAGATAGCTATGTACGCAAGTTTCGTTCGCTCGGAACGTCTTAGTTACGTGTTAGTAAGTGAGATTAATCGAAATTTCTTGTACAACATCAAGGAAATTTAGGAGAAACGCTTTTCTGCGCACAAAGTTGAGATAGCTATGTACGCAAGTTTCGGTCTTTCGGAACGTCTTAGTTACGTGTCAGTAAGTGAGATTAGTTGAAAATTCTTGTACAACATTAAGGAAATTGAGGAGAAACGGTTTTCTGCGCACAGAGTTGAGATAGTTATGTACGCAAGTTTCGTTCGCTCGGAACGTCTTAGTTACGTGTCAGTAAGTGAGATTAGTCGCAAATTCTTATACGACATCAAGGAAATTGAGGAGAAACGCTTTTCTGCCCACAGAGTTGAGATAGCTACGTACGCAAGTTTCGGTCGTTCGGAACGTCTTAGTTACGTGTCAGTAAGTGAGATTAGTTGAAAATTCTGGTACAACATCAATGAAATTGAGGAGAAACGCTTTTCTGCGCACAAAGTTGAGATAGCTATGTACGCAAGTTTCGGTCGTTCGGAACGACGTAGTTACGTGTCAGTAAGTGAGATTAGTTGAAAATTCTTGTACAACATTAAGGAAATTGAGGAGAAACGGTTTTCTGCGCACAGAGTTGTGATAGCTATGTACGCAAGTTTCGATCGTCCGGAACGTCTTAGTTACGTGTCAGTAAGTGAGATTAGTCGAAATTTCTTGTACAACATCAAGGAAATTGAGAAGAAACGGTTTTCTGCGCACAGAGTTGAGATAGCTATGTACGCAAGTTTCGTTCGCTCGGAACGTCTGAGTTACGTGTTAGTAAGTGAGATTAATCGAAATTTCTTGTACAACATAAAGGAAATTTAGGAGAAACGCTTTTCTGCGCACAAAGTTGAGATAGCTATGTACGCAAGTTTCGGTCTTTCGGAACGTCTTAGTTACATGTCAGTAAGTGAGATTAGTCGCAAATTCTTATACGACATCAAGGAAATTGAGGAGAAACGCTTTTCTGCGCACACAGTTGAGATAGATATGTACGCAAGTTTCGGTCGTCCGGAACGTCTTAGTTACGTGTCAGTAAGTGAGATTAGTTGAAAATTCTTGTACAACATCAAGGAAGTTGAGGAGAAACGGTTTTCTGCGCACAGAGTTGAGATAGCTATGTACGAAAGTTTCGTTCGCTCGGAACGTCTTAGTTACGTGTCAGTAAGTGAGATTAGTCGAAAATGCTTATACGACATCAAGGAAATTGAGGAGGAACGCTTTTCTGCGCACAGAGTTGAGATAGCTACGTACGCAAGTTTCGGTCGTTCGGAACGTCTTAGTTACGTGTCAGTAAGTGAGATTAGTCGAAAATGCTTATACGACATCAAGGAAATTGAGGAGGAACGCTTTTCTGCGCACAGAGTTGAGATAGCTATGTACGCAAGTTTCGTTCACTCGGAACGTCTTAGTTACGAGTCAGTAAGTGAGATTAGTTGAAAATTCTTTTACAACATCAAGGAAATTGAGGAGAAATGCTTTTCTGCGCACAGAGTTGAGATAGCTATGTACGCAAGTTTCGGTCGTTCGGAACGTCTTAGTTACGTGTCAGTAAGTGAGATTAGTTGAAAATTCTTGTACAACATCAAGGAAATTGAGGAGAAATGCCTTTCTGCGCACAGAGTTGAGATAGCTATGTACGCAAGTTTCGGTCGTTCGGAACGTCTTAGTTACGTGTCAGTAAGTGAGATTAGTCGAAATTTCTTGTACAACATCAAGGAAATTGTGAAGAAACGATTTTCTGCGCACAGAGTTGAGATAGCTATGTACGCAAGTTTCGGTCGTCCGGAACGTCTTAGTTACGTGTCAGTAAGTGAGATTATTCGAAATTTCTTGTACAACATCAAGGAAATTGAGAAGAAACGGTTTTCTGCGCACAGAGTTGAGATAGCTATGTACGCAAGTTTCGTTCGCTCGGAACATCTTAGTTACGTGTCAGTAAGTGAGATTAGTCGATAATTCTTATACGACATCAAGGAAATTGAGGAGGAACGCTTTTCTGCGCACAGAGTTGAGATAGCTACGTACGCAAGTTTCGGTCGTTCGGAACGTCTTAGTTACGTGTCAGTAAGTGAGATTAGTTGAAAATTCTGGTACAACATCAATGAAATTGAGGAGAAACGCTTTTCTGCGCACAAAGTTGAGATAGCTATGTACGCAAGTTTCGGTCGTTCGGAACGACGTAGTTACGTGTCAGTAAGTGAGATTAGTTGATAATTCTTGTACAACATTAAGGAAATTGAGGAGAAACGGTTTTCTGCGCACAGAGTTGTGATAGCTATGTACGCAAGTTTCGATCGTCCGGAACGTCTTAGTTACGTGTCAGTAAGTGAGATTAGTCGAAATTTCTTGTACAACATCAAGGAAATTGAGAAGAAACGGTTTTCTGCGCACAGAGTTAAGATAGCTATGTACGCAAGTTTCGTTCGCTCGGAACGTCTTAGTTACGTGTTAGTAAGTGAGATTAATCGAAATTTCTTGTACAACATCAAGGAAATTTAGGAGAAACGCTTTTCTGCGCACAAAGTTGAGATAGCTATGTACGCAAGTTTCGGTCTTTCGGAACGTCTTAGTTACGTGTCAGTAAGTGAGATTAGTTGAAAATTCTTGTACAACATTAAGGAAATTGAGGAGAAACGGTTTTCTGCGCACAGAGTTGAGATAGTTATGTACGCAAGTTTCGTTCGCTCGGAACGTCTTAGTTACGTGTCAGTAAGTGAGATTAGTCGCAAATTCTTATACGACATCAAGGAAATTGAGGAGAAACGCTTTTCTGCCCACAGAGTTGAGATAGCTACGTACGCAAGTTTCGGTCGTTCGGAACGTCTTAGTTACGTGTCAGTAAGTGAGATTAGTTGAAAATTCTGGTACAACATCAATGAAATTGAGGAGAAACGCTTTTCTGCGCACAAAGTTGAGATAGCTATGTACGCAAGTTTCGGTCGTTCGGAACGACGTAGTTACGTGTCAGTAAGTGAGATTAGTTGAAAATTCTTGTACAACATTAAGGAAATTGAGGAGAAACGGTTTTCTGCGCACAGAGTTGTGATAGCTATGTACGCAAGTTTCGATCGTCCGGAACGTCTTAGTTACGTGTCAGTAAGTGAGATTAGTCGAAATTTCTTGTACAACATCAAGGAAATTGAGAAGAAACGGTTTTCTGCGCACAGAGTTGAGATAGCTATGTACGCAAGTTTCGTTCGCTCGGAACGTCTGAGTTACGTGTTAGTAAGTGAGATTAATCGAAATTTCTTGTACAACATAAAGGAAATTTAGGAGAAACGCTTTTCTGCGCACAAAGTTGAGATAGCTATGTACGCAAGTTTCGGTCTTTCGGAACGTCTTAGTTACATGTCAGTAAGTGAGATTAGTCGCAAATTCTTATACGACATCAAGGAAATTGAGGAGAAACGCTTTTCTGCGCACACAGTTGAGATAGATATGTACGCAAGTTTCGGTCGTCCGGAACGTCTTAGTTACGTGTCAGTAAGTGAGATTAGTTGAAAATTCTTGTACAACATCAAGGAAGTTGAGGAGAAACGGTTTTCTGCGCACAGAGTTGAGATAGCTATGTACGAAAGTTTCGTTCGCTCGGAACGTCTTAGTTACGTGTCAGTAAGTGAGATTAGTCGAAAATGCTTATACGACATCAAGGAAATTGAGGAGGAACGCTTTTCTGCGCACAGAGTTGAGATAGCTACGTACGCAAGTTTCGGTCGTTCGGAACGTCTTAGTTACGTGTCAGTAAGTGAGATTAGTCGAAAATGCTTATACGACATCAAGGAAATTGAGGAGGAACGCTTTTCTGCGCACAGAGTTGAGATAGCTATGTACGCAAGTTTCGTTCACTCGGAACGTCTTAGTTACGAGTCAGTAAGTGAGATTAGTTGAAAATTCTTTTACAACATCAAGGAAATTTAGGAGAAATGCTTTTCTGCGCACAGAGTTGAGATAGCTATGTACGCAAGTTTCGGTCGTTCGGAACGTCTTAGTTACGTGTCAGTAAGTGAGATTAGTTGAAAATTCTTGTACAACATCAAGGAAATTGAGGAGAAATGCCTTTCTGCGCACAGAGTTGAGATAGCTATGTACGCAAGTTTCGGTCGTTCGGAACGTCTTAGTTACGTGTCAGTAAGTGAGATTAGTCGAAATTTCTTGTACAACATCAAGGAAATTGTGAAGAAACGATTTTCTGCGCACAGAGTTGAGATAGCTATGTACGCAAGTTTCGGTCGTCCGGAACGTCTTAGTTACGTGTCAGTAAGTGAGATTATTCGAAATTTCTTGTACAACATCAAGGAAATTGAGAAGAAACGGTTTTCTGCGCACAGAGTTGAGATAGCTATGTACGCAAGTTTCGTTCGCTCGGAACATCTTAGTTACGTGTCAGTAAGTGAGATTAGTTAAAAATTCTTGTACAACATCAAGGAAATTGAGGAGAAACGGTTTTCTGCGCACAGAGTTGAGATAGCTATGTACGCAAGTTTCGTTCGCTCGGAACGTCTTAGTTACGTGTCAGTAAATGAGATTAGTCGCAAATTCTTATACGACATCAAGGAAATTGAGGAGAAACGCTTTTCTGCGCACACAGTTGAGATAGATATGTACGCAAGTTTCAGTCGTCCGGAACGCCTTAGTTACGTGTCAGTAAGTGAGATTAGTTGAAAATTCTTGTACAACATCAAGGAAATTGAGGAGAAACGGTTTTCTGCGCACAGAGTTGAGATAGCTATGTACGCAAGTTTCGTTCGCTCGGAACGACTTAGTTACGTGTCAGTAAGTGATATTAGTTGAAAATTCTTGTACAACATCAAGGAAATTGTGAAGAAACGATTTTCTGCGCACAGAGTTGAGATAGCTATGTACGCAAGTTTCGGTCGTCCGGAACGTCTTAGTTACGTGTCAGTAAGTGAGATTATTCGAAATTTCTTGTACAACATCAAGGAAATTGAGAAGAAACGGTTTTCTGCGCACAGAGTTGAGATAGCTATGTACGCAAGTTTCGTTCGCTCGGAACGTCTTAGTTACGTGTCAGTAAGTGAGATTAGTTGAAAATTCTTGTACAACATCAAGGAAATTGAGGAGAAACGGTTTTCTGCGCACAGAGTTGAGATAGCTATGTACGCAAGTTTCGTTCGTTCGGAACGTCTTAGTTACGTGTCAGTAAGTGAGATTAGTTGAAAATTCTAGTACAACATCAAGGAAATTGAGGAGTAACGGTTTTCTGCGCACAGAGTTGAGATAGCTATGTACGCAAGTTTCGGTCGTTCGGAACGTCTTAGTTACGTGTCAGTAAGTGAGATTAGTTGAAAATTCTTGTACAACATCAAGGAAATTGAGGAGAAACGGTTTTCTGCGCAAAGAGTTGAGATAGCTATGTACGCAAGATTCGTTCGCTCGGAACGTCTTAGTTACGTGTCAGTATCTGATATTAGTTGAAAATTCTTGTACAACATCAAGGAAATTGAGGAGAAATGCTTTTCTGCGCACAGAGTTGAGATAGCTTTGTACGCAACTTTCGGTAGTTCGGAACGTCTTAGTTACGTGTCAGTAAGTGAGATTAGTCGAAATTTCTTGTACAACATCAAGGAAATTGAGAAGAAACGGTTTTCTGCGCACAGAGTTGAGATAGCTATGTACGAAAGTTTCGTTCGCTCGGAACGTCTTAGTTACGTGTCAGTAAGTGAGATTAGTCGAAAATGCTTATACGACATCAAAGAAATTGAGGAGGAACGCTTTTCTGCGCACAAAGTTGTGATAGCTATGTACGCAAGTTTCGGTCGTCCGGAACGTCTTAGTTACGTGTCAGTAAGTGAGATTAGTTGAAAATTCTTGTACAACATCAAGGAAATTGAGGAGAAACGGTTTTCTGCGCACAGAGTTGAGATAGCTATGTACGAAAGTTTCGTTTGCTCGGAACGTCTTAGTTACGTGTCAGTAAGTGAGATTAGTCGAAAATGCTTATACGACATCAAGGAAATTGAGGAGGAAAGCTTTTCTGCGCACAAAGTTGTGATAGCTATGTACGCAAGTTTCGGTCGTCCGGAACGTCTTAGTTACGTGTCAGTAAGTGAGATTAGTTGAAAATTCTTGTACAACATCAAGGAAATTGAGGAGAAACGGTTTTCTGCGCACAGAGTTGAGATAGCTATGTACGCAAGTTTCGGTCGTTCGGAACGTCTTAGTTATGTGTCAGTAAGTGAGATTAGTTGAAAATTCTGGTACAACATCAAGGAAATTGAGGAGAAACGGTTTTCTGCGCACAGAGTTGAGATAGCTATGTACGCAAGTTTCGTTCGCTCGGAAAGTCTTAGTTACGTGTCAGTAAGTGAGATTAGTTGAAAATTCTTGTACAACATCAAGGAAATTGAGGAGAAACAGTTTTCTGCGCACAGAGTTGAGATAGCTATGTACGCAAGTTTCGTTCGCTCGGAACAACTTAGTTACGTGTCAGTAAGTGATATTAGTTGAAAATTCTTGTACAACATCAAGGAAATTGTGAAGAAACGATTTTCTGCGCACAGAGTTGAGATAGCTATGTACGCAAGTTTCGGTATTCCGGAACGTCTTAGTTACGTGTCAGTAAGTGAGATTATTCGAAATTTCTTGTACAACATCAAGGAAATTTAGAAGAAACGGTTTTCTGCGCACAGAGTTGAGATAGCTATGTACGCAAGTTTCGTTCGCTCGGAACGTCATAGTTACGTGTCAGTAAGTGAGATTAGTTGAAAATTCTTGTACAACATCAAGGAAATTGAGGAGAAACGGTTTTCTGCGCACAGAGTTGAGATAGCTATGTACGCAAGTTTCGGTCTTTCGGAACGTCTTAGTTACGTGTCAGTAAGTGAGATTAGTTGAAAATTCTTGTACAACATTAAGGAAATTGAGGAGAAACGGTTTTCTGCGCACAGAGTTGAGATAGATATGTACGCAAGTTTCGTTCGCTCGGAACGTCTTAGTTACGTGTCAGTAAGTGAGATTAGTCGCAAATTCTTATACGACATCAAGGAAATTGAGGAGAAACGCTTTTCTGCGCACACAGTTGAGATAGATATGTACGCAAGTTTCGGTCGTCCGGAACGTCTTAGTTACGTTTCAGTAAGTGAGATTAGTTGAAAATTCTTGTACAACATCAAGGAAATTGAGGAGAAACGGTTTTCTGCGCACAGAGTTGAGATAGCTATGTACAAAAGTTTCGTTCGCTCGGAACGTCTTAGTTACGTGTCAGTAAGTGAGATTAGTCGAAAATGCTTATACGACATCAAGGAAATTGAGGAGGAACGCTTTTCTGCGCACAGAGTTGAGATAGCTATGTACGCAGGTTTCGGTCGTCCGGAACGTCTTAGTTACGTGTCAGTAAGTGAGATTTGCAGAAAATTCTGGTACAACATCAAGGAAATTTAGGAGAAACGCTTTTCTGCGCACAGAGTTGAAATAGCTATGTACGCTAGTTTGGGTCGTCCGGAACGTCTTAGTTACGTGTCAGTAAGTGAGATTAGCTGAAAATTCTGGTACAACATCAAGGAAATTGAGGAGAAACGCTTTTTTGCGCACAAAGTTGAGATAGCTATGTACGCAAGTTTCGGTCGTTCGGAACGTCTTAGTTACGTGTCAGTAAGTGAGATTAGTCGAAAATTCTTGTACGACATCAAGGAAATTGATGAGAAACGGTTTTCTGCGCACCGAGTTGAGATAACTATTTACGCAAGTTTCGGTCGATCGGAACGTCTAGGTTACGTGTCAATAATTGAGATTAGTCGAAATTTCTTGTACAACATCAAGGAAACTGAGGAGAAACGCTTTTCTGCGCACAGAGTTGAGATAGCTACGTACGCAAGTTTCGGTCGTTCGGAACGTCTTAGTTACGTGTCAGTAAGTGAGATTAGTCGAAATTTCTTATACGACATCAAGGAAATTGAGGAGAAACGGTTTTATGCGCACAGAGTTGAGATAGCTATGTACGCAAGTTTCTTTCTCTCGGAACGTCTTAGTTACGTGTCAGTAAGTGTGATTAGTTGAAAATTCTTGTACAACATCAAGGAAATTGAGGAGATATGCTTTTCTGCGCACAGAGTTGAGATAGCTACGTACGCAAGTTTCGGTCGTCCGGAACGTCTTAGTTACGTGTCAGTAAGTGAGATTAGTTGAAAATTCTTGTACATCAAGGAAATTGGGGAGAAACGGTTTTCTGCGCACAGAGTTGAAATAGCTACGTACGCAAGTTTCGGTCGTTCGGAACGTCTTAGTTACGTGTCAGTAAGTGAGATTAGTCGAAATTTCTTATACGACATCAAGGAAATTGAGGAGAAACGGTTTTCTGCGCACCGAGTTGAGATAACTATTTACGCAAGTTTCGGTCGATCGGAACGTCTAGGTTACGTGTCAATAATTGAGATTAGTCGAAATTTCTTGTACAACATCAAGGAATCTGAGGAGAAACGCTTTTCTGCGCACAGAGTTGAGATAGCTATGTACGCAAGTTTCGGTCGTCCGGAACGTCATAGTTACGCGTCAGTAAGTGAGATTAGTTGAAAATTCTGGTACAACATCAAGGAAATTGAGGAGAAACGCTTTTCTGCGCACAGAGTTGAGATAGCTACGTACGCAAGTTTCGGTCGTTCGGAACGTCTTAGTTACGTGTCAGTAAGTGAGATTAGTCGAAATTTCTTATACGACATCAAAGAAATTGAGGAGAAACGCTTTTCTGCGCACAGAGTTGAGATAGCTACGTACGCAAGTTTCGGTCGTTCGGAACGTCTTAGTTACGTGTCAGTAAGTGAGATTTGCTGAAAATTCTGGTACAACATCAAGGAAATTGAGGAGAAACGGTTTTCTGCGTACACAGTTGAGATAGCTATGTACGCAAGTTTCGGTCGTTCGGAACGTCTTAGTTACGTGTCAGTAAGTGAGATTAGTCGAAATTTCTTGTACATCAAGGAAATTGGGGAGAAACGGTTTTCTGCGCACAGAGTTGAAATAGCTACGTACGCAAGTTTCGGTCGTTCGGAACGTCTTAGTTACGTGTCAGTAAGTGAGATTAGTCGAAATTTCTTATACGACATCAAGGAAATTGAGGAGAAACGGTTTTATGCGCACAGAGTTGAGATAGCTATGTACGCAAGTTTCTTTCTCTCGGAACGTCTTAGTTACGTGTCAGTAAGTGAGATTAGTCGAAATTTCTTATACGACATCAAGGAAATTGAGGAGAAACGGTTTTATGCGCACAGAGTTGAGATAGCTATGTACGCAAGTTTCTTTCTCTCGGAACGTCTTAGTTACGTGTCAGTAAGTGTGATTAGTTGAAAATTCTTGTACAACATCAAGGAAATTGAGGAGAAACGGTTTTCTGCGCACAGAGTTGAGATAGCTATGTACGCAAGTTTCGTTCGTTCGGAACGTCTTAGTTACGTGTCAGTAAGTGAGATTAGTCGAAAATTCTTGTACGACATCAAGGAAATTGAGGAGAAACGGTTTTCTGCGCACAGAGTTGAGATAGCTATTTTCGCAAGTTTCGGTCGATCGGAACGTCTAGGTTACGTGTCAATAAGTGAGATTAGTCGAAATTTCTTGTACAACATCAAGGAAATTGAGGAGGAACGCTTTTCTGCGCACAGAGTTGAGATGGCTACGTACGCAAGTTTCGGTCGTTCGGAACGTCTTAGTTACGTGTCAGTAAGTGAGATTAGTCGATATTTCTTGTACAACATCAAGGAAATTGAGGAGGAACGCTTTTCTGCGCACAGAGTTGAGATAGCTACGTACGCAAGTTTCGGTCGTTCGGAACGTCTTAGTTACGTGTCAGTAAGTGTGATTAGTTGAAAATTCTTGTACAACATCAAGGAAATTGAGGAGAAACGGTTTTCTGCGCACAGAGTTGAGATAGCTATGTACGCAAGTTTCGTTCGTTCGAGACGTCTTAGTTACGTGTCAGTAAGTGAGATTAGTCGAGAATTCTTGTACGACATCAAGGAAATTGAGGAGAAACGGTTTTCTGCGCACAGAGTTGAGATAGCTATTTTCGCAAGTTTCGGTCGATCGGAACGTCTAGGTTACGTGTCAATAAGTGAGATTAGTCGAAATTTCTTGTACAACATCAAGGAAATTGAGGAGGAACGCTTTTCTGCGCACAGAGTTGAGATGGCTACGTACGCATGTTTCGGTCGTTCGGAACGTCTTAGTTACGTGTCAGTAAGTGAGATTAGTCGATATTTCTTGTACAACATCAAGGAAATTAAGGAGGAACGCTTTTCTGCGCACAGAGTTGAGATAGCTACGTACGCAAGTTTCGGTCGTTCGGAACGTCTTAGTTACGTGTCAGTAAGTGAGATTAGCCGAAATTTCTTATACGACATCAAAGAAATTGAGGAGATACCCTTTTCTGCGCACAGAGTTGAGATAGCTATGTACGCAAGTTTCGGTCGTTCGGAACGTCTTAGTTACGTGTCAGTAAGTGAGATTAGTCGAAATTTCTTATACGACATCAAAGAAATTGAGGAGAAACGCTTTTCTGCGCACAGAGTTGAGATAGCTACGTACGCAAGTTTCGGTCGTTCGGAACGTCTTAGATACGTGTCAGTAAGTGAGATTTGCTGAAAATTCTGGTACAACATCAAGGAAATTGAGGAGAAACGGTTTTCTGCGCACAGAGTTGAGATAGCTATGTACGCAAGTTTCGTTCGCTCGGAACGTCTAGGTTACGTGTCAATAAGTGAGATTAGTCGAAACTTCTTGTACAACATCAAGGAAATTGAGGAGAAACGCTTTTCTGCACACAGAGTTGAGATAGCTACGTACGCAAGTTTCGGTCGTTCGGAACGTCTTAGTTACGTGTCAGTAAGTGAGATTAGTCGAAATTTCTTATACGACATCAAGGAAATTGAGGAGAAACGGTTTTATGCGCACAGAGTTGAGATAGCTATGTACGCAAGTTTCTTTCTCTCGGAACGTCTTAGTTACGTGTCAGTAAGTGTGATTAGTTGAAAATTCTTGTACAACATCAAGGAAATTGAGGAGATATGCTTTTCTGCGCACAGAGTTGAGATAGCTACGTACGCAAGTTTCGGTCGTCCGGAACGTCTTAGTTACGTGTCAGTAAGTGAGATTAGTTGAAAATTCTTGTACATCAAGGAAATTGGGGAGAAACGGTTTACTGCGCACAGAGTTGAAATAGCTACGTACGCAAGTTTCGGTCGTTCGGAACGTCTTAGTTACGTGTCAGTAAGTGAGATTAGTCGAAATTTCTTATACGACATCAAGGAAATTGAGGAGAAACGGTTTTCTGCGCACCGAGTTGAGATAACTATTTACGCAAGTTTCGGTCGATCGGAACGTCTAGGTTACGTGTCAATAATTGAGATTAGTCGAAATTTTTTGTACAACATCAAGGAAACTGAGGAGAAACGCTTTTCTGCGCACAGAGTTGAGATAGCTATGTACGCAAGTTTCGGTCGTCCGGAACGTCATAGTTACGTGTCAGTAAGTGAGATTAGTTGAAAATTCTGGTACAACATCAAGGAAATTGAGGAGAAACGCTTTTCTGCGCACAGAGTTGAGATAGCTACGTACGCAAGTTTCGGTCGTTCGGAACGTCTTAGTTACGTGTCAGTAAGTGAGATTAGTCGAAATTTCTTATACGACATCAAAGAAATTGAGGAGAAACGCTTTTCTGCGCACAGAGTTGAGATAGCTACGTACGCAAGTTTCGGTCGTTCGGAACGTCTAGGTTACGTGTCAATAAGTGAGATTAGTCGAAATTTCTTGTACAACATCAAGGAAATTGAGGAGGAACGCTTTTCTGCGCACAGAGTTGAGATGGCTACGTACGCATGTTTCGGTCGTTCGGAACGTCTTAGTTACGTGTCAGTAAGTGAGATTAGTCGAAATTTCTTATACGACATCAAAGAAATTGAGGAGAAACGCTTTTCTGCGCACAGAGTTGAGATAGCTACGTACGCAAGTTTCGGTCGTTCGGAACGTCTTAGATACGTGTCAGTAAGTGAGATTTGCTGAAAATTCTGGTACAACATCAAGGAAATTGAGGAGAAACGGTTTTCTGCGCACAGAGTTGAGATAGCTATGTACGCAAGTTTCGTTCGCTCGGAACGTCTAGGTTACGTGTCAATAAGTGAGATTAGTCGAAACTTCTTGTACAACATCAAGGAAATTGAGGAGAAACGCTTTTCTGCACACAGAGTTGAGATAGCTACGTACGCAAGTTTCGGTCGTTCGGAACGTCTTAGTTACGTGTCAGTAAGTGAGATTAGTCGAAATTTCTTATACGACATCAAGGAAATTGAGGAGAAACGGTTTTATGCGCACAGAGTTGAGATAGCTATGTACGCAAGTTTCTTTCTCTCGGAACGTCTTAGTTACGTGTCAGTAAGTGTGATTAGTTGAAAATTCTTGTACAACATCAAGGAAATTGAGGAGATATGCTTTTCTGCGCACAGAGTTGAGATAGCTACGTACGCAAGTTTCGGTCGTCCGGAACGTCTTAGTTACGTGTCAGTAAGTGAGATTAGTTGAAAATTCTTGTACATCAAGGAAATTGGGGAGAAACGGTTTACTGCGCACAGAGTTGAAATAGCTACGTACGCAAGTTTCGGTCGTTCGGAACGTCTTAGTTACGTGTCAGTAAGTGAGATTAGTCGAAATTTCTTATACGACATCAAGGAAATTGAGGAGAAACGGTTTTCTGCGCACCGAGTTGAGATAACTATTTACGCAAGTTTCGGTCGATCGGAACGTCTAGGTTACGTGTCAATAATTGAGATTAGTCGAAATTTTTTGTACAACATCAAGGAAACTGAGGAGAAACGCTTTTCTGCGCACAGAGTTGAGATAGCTATGTACGCAAGTTTCGGTCGTCCGGAACGTCATAGTTACGTGTCAGTAAGTGAGATTAGTTGAAAATTCTGGTACAACATCAAGGAAATTGAGGAGAAACGCTTTTCTGCGCACAGAGTTGAGATAGCTACGTACGCAAGTTTCGGTCGTTCGGAACGTCTTAGTTACGTGTCAGTAAGTGAGATTAGTCGAAATTTCTTATACGACATCAAAGAAATTGAGGAGAAACGCTTTTCTGCGCACAGAGTTGAGATAGCTACGTACGCAAGTTTCGGTCGTTCGGAACGTCTTAGTTACGTGTCAGTAAGTGAGATTTGCTGAAAATTCTGGTACAACATCAAGGAAATTGAGGAGAAACGGTTTTCTGCGTACACAGTTGAGATAGCTATGTACGCAAGTTTCGGTCGTTCGGAACGTCTTAGTTACGTGTCAGTAAGTGAGATTAGTCGAAATTTCTTGTACATCAAGGAAATTGGGGAGAAACGGTTTTCTGCGCACAGAGTTGAAATAGCTACGTACGCAAGTTTCGGTCGTTCGGAACGTCTTAGTTACGTGTCAGTAAGTGAGATTAGTCGAAATTTCTTATACGACATCAAGGAAATTGAGGAGAAACGGTTTTATGCGCACAGAGTTGAGATAGCTATGTACGCAAGTTTCTTTCTCTCGGAACGTCTTAGTTACGTGTCAGTAAGTGAGATTAGTCGAAATTTCTTATACGACATCAAGGAAATTGAGGAGAAACGGTTTTATGCGCACAGAGTTGAGATAGCTATGTACGCAAGTTTCTTTCTCTCGGAACGTCTTAGTTACGTGTCAGTAAGTGTGATTAGTTGAAAATTCTTGTACAACATCAAGGAAATTGAGGAGAAACGGTTTTCTGCGCACAGAGTTGAGATAGCTATGTACGCAAGTTTCGTTCGTTCGGAACGTCTTAGTTACGTGTCAGTAAGTGAGATTAGTCGAAAATTCTTGTACGACATCAAGGAAATTGAGGAGAAACGGTTTTCTGCGCACAGAGTTGAGATAGCTATTTTCGCAAGTTTCGGTCGATCGGAACGTCTAGGTTACGTGTCAATAAGTGAGATTAGTCGAAATTTCTTGTACAACATCAAGGAAATTGAGGAGGAACGCTTTTCTGCGCACAGAGTTGAGATGGCTACGTACGCAAGTTTCGGTCGTTCGGAACGTCTTAGTTACGTGTCAGTAAGTGAGATTAGTCGATATTTCTTGTACAACATCAAGGAAATTGAGGAGGAACGCTTTTCTGCGCACAGAGTTGAGATAGCTACGTACGCAAGTTTCGGTCGTTCGGAACGTCTTAGTTACGTGTCAGTAAGTGTGATTAGTTGAAAATTCTTGTACAACATCAAGGAAATTGAGGAGAAACGGTTTTCTGCGCACAGAGTTGAGATAGCTATGTACGCAAGTTTCGTTCGTTCGAGACGTCTTAGTTACGTGTCAGTAAGTGAGATTAGTCGAGAATTCTTGTACGACATCAAGGAAATTGAGGAGAAACGGTTTTCTGCGCACAGAGTTGAGATAGCTATTTTCGCAAGTTTCGGTCGATCGGAACGTCTAGGTTACGTGTCAATAAGTGAGATTAGTCGAAATTTCTTGTACAACATCAAGGAAATTGAGGAGGAACGCTTTTCTGCGCACAGAGTTGAGATGGCTACGTACGCAAGTTTCGGTCGTTCGGAACGTCTTAGTTACGTGTCAGTAAGTGAGATTAGTCGATATTTCTTGTACAACATCAAGGAAATTAAGGAGGAACGCTTTTCTGCGCACAGAGTTGAGATAGCTACGTACGCAAGTTTCGGTCGTTCGGAACGTCTTAGTTACGTGTCAGTAAGTGAGATTAGCCGAAATTTCTTATACGACATCAAAGAAATTGAGGAGATACCCTTTTCTGCGCACAGAGTTGAGATAGCTATGTACGCAAGTTTCGGTCGTTCGGAACGTCTTAGTTACGTGTCAGTAAGTGAGATTAGTCGAAATTTCTTATACGACATCAAAGAAATTGAGGAGAAACGCTTTTCTGCGCACAGAGTTGAGATAGCTACGTACGCAAGTTTCGGTCGTTCGGAACGTCTTAGATACGTGTCAGTAAGTGAGATTTGCTGAAAATTCTGGTACAACATCAAGGAAATTGAGGAGAAACGGTTTTCTGCGCACAGAGTTGAGATAGCTATGTACGCAAGTTTCGTTCGCTCGGAACGTCTAGGTTACGTGTCAATAAGTGAGATTAGTCGAAACTTCTTGTACAACATCAAGGAAATTGAGGAGAAACGCTTTTCTGCACACAGAGTTGAGATAGCTACGTACGCAAGTTTCGGTCGTTCGGAACGTCTTAGTTACGTGTCAGTAAGTGAGATTAGTCGAAATTTCTTGTACAACATCAAGGAAATTGAGGAGAAACGGTTTTCTGCGCACAGAGTTGAAATAGCTATGTACGCAAGTTTCGTTCGCTCGGAACGTCATAGTTACGTGTCAGTAAGTGAGATTAGTCGAAATTTCTTGTACAACATCAAGGAAATTGAGGAGAAACGCTTTTCTGCGCACAGAGTTGAGATAGCTATGTACGCAAGTTTCGTTCGCTCGGAACGTCTTAGTTACGTGTCAGTAAGTGAGACTAGTCGAAATTTCTTATAGGACATCAAAGAAATTGAGGAGATACGCTTTTCTGCGCACAGAGTTGAGATAGCTATGTACGCAAGTTTCGGTCGTTCGGAACGTCTTAGTTACGTGTCAGTAAGAGAGATTAGTCGAAATTTCTTATACGACATCAAGGAAATTGAGGAGAAACGGTTTTCTGCGCACAGAGTTGAGATAGCTATGTACGCAAGTTTTGTTCGCTCGGAACGTCTTAGTTACGTGTCAGTAAGTGAGATTAGTCGAAATTTCTTATACGACATCAAAGAAATTGAGGAGATACGCTTTTCTGCGCACAGAGTTGAGATAGCTATGTACGCAAGTTTCGGTCGTTCGGAACGTCTTAGTTACGTGTCAGTAAGTGAGATTAGTCGAAATTTCTTGTACAACATCAAGGAAATTGAGGAGAAACGGTTTTCTGCGCACAGAGTTGAAATAGCTATGTACGCAAGTTTCGTTCGCTCGGAACGTCATAGTTACGTGTCAGTAAGTGAGATTAGTCGAAATTTCTTGTACAACATCAAGGAAATTGAGGAGAAACGCTTTTCTGCGCACAGAGTTGAGATAGCTATGTACGCAAGTTTCGTTCGCTCGGAACGTCTTAGTTACGTGTCAGTAAGTGAGACTAGTCGAAATTTCTTATAGGACATCAAAGAAATTGAGGAGATACGCTTTTCTGCGCACAGAGTTGAGATAGCTATGTACGCAAGTTTCGGTCGTTCGGAACGTCTTAGTTACGTGTCAGTAAGAGAGATTAGTCGAAATTTCTTATACGACATCAAGGAAATTGAGGAGAAACGGTTTTCTGCGCACAGAGTTGAGATAGCTATGTACGCAAGTTTTGTTCGCTCGGAACGTCTTAGTTACGTGTCAGTAAGTGAGATTAGTCGAAATTTCTTATACGACATCAAAGAAATTGAGGAGATACGCTTTTCTGCGCACAGAGTTGAGATAGCTATGTACGCAAGTTTCGGTCGTTCGGAACGTCTTAGTTACGTGTCAGTAAGAGAGATTAGTCGAAATTTCTTATACGACATCAAGGAAATTGAGGAGAAACGGTTTTCTGCGCACAGAGTTGAGATAGCTACGTACGCAAGTTTCGGTCGTTCGGAACGTCTTAGTTACGTGTCAGTAAGTGAGACTAGTCGAAATTTCTTATACGACATCAAAGAAATTGAGGAGATACGCTTATCTGCGCACAGAGTTGAGATAGCTATGTACGCAAGTTTCGGTCGTTCGGAACGTCTTAGTTACGTGTCAGTAAGTGAGATTAGTCGAAATTTCTTATACGACATCAAGGAAATTGAGGAGAAACGCTTTTCTGCGCACAGAGTTGAGATAGCTATGTACGCAAGTTTTGTTCGCTTGGAACGTCTTAGTTACGTGTCAGTAAGTGAGATTTGCAGAAAATTCTTATACGACATCAAGGAAATTGAGGAGAAACGGTTTTCTGCGCACAGAGTTGAGATAGCTATTTACGCAAGTTTCGGTCGATCGGAACGTCTTAGTTACGTGTCAGTAAGTGAGATTAATTGAAAATTCTTATACGACATCAATGAAATTGAGGAGAAACGCTTTTCTGCGCACAGAGTTGAGATAGCTGTTTACGCAAGTTTCGGTCGGTCGGAACGTCTAGGTTACGTGTCAATAAGTGAGATTAGTCGAAATTTCTTATACGACATCAAAGAAATTGAGGAGATACGTCTTTCTGCGCACAGAGTTGAGATAGCTATGTACGCAAGTTTTGTTCGCTTGGAACGTCTTAGTTACGTGTCAGTAAGTGAGATTTGCAGAAAATTCTTATACGACATCAAGGAAATTGAGGAGAAACGCTTTTCTGCGCACCGAGTTGAGATAGCTATTTACGCAAGTTTCGGTCGATCGGAACGTCTAGGTTACGTGTCAATAAGTGAGATTAGTCGAAATTTCTTGTACAACATCAAGGAAATTGAGGAGAAACGCTTTTCTGCACACAGAGTTGAGATAGCTACGTACGCAAGTTTCGGTCGTTCGGAACGTCTTAGTTACGTGTCAGTAAGTGAGATTAGTCGAAATTTCTTATACGACATCAAAGAAATTGAGGAGATACGCTTTTCTGCGCACAGAGTTGTGATAGCTATGTACGCAAGTTTCGGTCGTTCGGAACGTTTTAGTTACGTGTCAGTAAGTGAGATTAGTCGTAATTTCTTGTACGACATCAAGGAAATTGAGGAGAAACGCTTTTTTGCGCAACGAGTTGAGATAGCTATGTACGCAAGTTTCGGTCGTTCGGAACGTCTTAGTTACGTGTCAGTAAGTGAGATCAGTTGAAAATTCTTGTACAACATTAAGGAAATTGAGGATAAACGGTTTTCTGCGCACAGAGTTGAGATAGCTATGTACGCAAGTTTCGTTCGCTCGGAACGTCTAGGTTACGTGTCAGTAAGTGAGATTAGTCGAAATTTCTTATACGACATCAAAGAAATTGAGGAGAAACGCTTTTCTGCGCACAGAGTTGGGATAGCTACGTACGCAAGTTTCGGTCGTTCGGAACGTCTTAGTTACGTGTCAGTAAGTGAGATTAGTTGAAAATTCTTGTACAACATCAAGGAAATTGAGGAGAAACGGTTTTCTGCGCACAGAGTTGAGATAGCTATGTACGCAAGTTTTGTTCGCTCGGAACGTCTTAGTTACGTGTCAGTAAGTGAGATTAGTCGAAATTTCTTATACGACATCAAAGAAATTGAGGAGATACGCTTTTCTGCGCACAGAGTTGAGATAGCTATGTACGCAAGTTTCGGTCGTTCGGAACGTCTTAGTTACGTGTCAGTAAGTGAGATTAGTCGAAATTTCTTGTACAACATCAAGGAAATTGAGGAGATACGCTTTTCTGCGCACAGAGTTGAGATAGCTACGTACGCAAGTTTCGGTCGTTCGGAACGTCTTAGTTACGTGTCAGTAAGTGAGACTAGTCGAAATTTCTTATACGACATCAAAGAAATTGAGGAGATACGCTTTTCTGCGCACAGAGTTGAGATAGCTATGTACGCAAGTTTCGGTCGTTCGGAAAGTCTTAGTTACGTGTCAGTAAGTGAGATTAGTCGAAATTTCTTATACGACATCAAAGAAATTGAGGAGATACCCTTTTCTGCGCACAGAGTTGAGATAGCTATGTACGCAAGTTTCGGTCGTTCGGAACGTCTTAGTTACGTGTCAGTAAGTGAGATTAGTCGAAATTTCTTATACGACATCAAAGAAATTGAGGAGAAACGCTTTTCTGCACACAGAGTTGAGATAGCTACGTACGCAAGTTTCGGTCGTTCGGAACGTCTTAGTTACGTGTCAGTACGTGAGATTAGTCGAAATTTCTTATACGACATAAAAGAAATTGAGGAGATACGCTTTTCTGCGCACAGAGTTGTGATAGCTATGTACGCAAGTTTCGGTCGTTCGGAACGTCTTAGTTACGTGTCAGTAAGTGAGATTAGTCGAAATTTCTTGTACGACATCAAGGAAATTGAGGAGAAACGCTTTTCTGCGCACCGAGTTGAGATAGCTATGTACGCAAGTTTCGGTCGTACGGAACGTCATAGTTACGTGTCAGTAAGTGAGATTAGTTGAAAATTCTGGTACAACATCAAGGAAATTGAGGAGAAACGCTTTTCTGCGCACAGAGTTGAGATATCTACGTACGCAAGTTTCGGTCGTTCGGAACGTCTTAGTTACGTGTCAGTAAGTGAGATTAGTCGAAAATGCTTATACGACATCAAGGAAATTAAGGAGGAACGCTTTTCTGCGCACAAAGTTGTGATAGCTATGTACGCAAGTTTCGGTCGTCCGGAACGTCTTAGTTACGTGTCAGTAAGTGAGATTAGTTGAAAATTCTTGTACAACATCAAGTAAATTGAGGAGAAACGCTTTTCTGCACACAGAGTTGAGATAGCTACGTACGCAAGTTTCGGTCGTTCGGAACGTCTTAGTTACGTGTCAGTAAGTGAGATTAGTCGAAATTTCTTATACGACATCAAAGAAATTGAGGAGAAACGCTTTTCTGCGCACAGAGTTGGGATAGCTACGTACGCAAGTTTCGGTCGTTCGGAACGTCTTAGTTACGTGTCAGTAAGTGAGATTAGTTGAAAATTCTTGTACAACATCAAGGAAATTGAGGAGAAACGGTTTTCTGCGCACAGAGTTGAGATAGCTATGTACGCAAGTTTTGTTCGCTCGGAACGTCTTAGTTACGTGTCAGTAAGTGAGATTAGTCGAAAATTCTTGTACGACATCAAGGAAATTGAGGAGAAACGCTTTTCTGCGCACCGAGTTGAGATAGCTATTTACGCAAGTTTCGGTCGTCCGGAACGTCTAGGTAACGTGTCAGTAAGTGAGATTTGTCGAAATTTCTTATACGACATCAAGGAAATTGAGGAGAAACGCTTTTCTGCGCACAGAGTTGAGATAGCTACGTACGCAAGTTTCGGTCGTTCGGAACGTCTTAGTTACGTGTCAGTAAGTGAGATCAGTTGAAAATTCTTGTACAACATTAAGGAAATTGAGGATAAACGGTTTTCTGCGCACAGAGTTGAGATAGCTATGTACGCAAGTTTCGTTCGCTCGGAACGTCTAGGTTACGTGTCAGTAAGTGAGATTAGTCGAAATTTCTTATACGACATCAAAGAAATTGAGGAGAAACGCTTTTCTGCGCACAGAGTTGGGATAGCTACGTACGCAAGTTTCGGTCGTTCGGAACGTCTTAGTTACGTGTCAGTAAGTGAGATTAGTTGAAAATTCTTGTACAACATCAAGGAAATTGAGGAGAAACGCTTTTCTGCGCACAGAGTTGAGATATCTACGTACGCAAGTTTCGGTCGTTCGGAACGTCTTAGTTACGTGTCAGTAAGTGAGATTAGTCGAAAATGCTTATACGACATCAAGGAAATTAAGGAGGAACGCTTTTCTGCGCACAAAGTTGTGATAGCTATGTACGCAAGTTTCGGTCGTCCGGAACGTCTTAGTTACGTGTCAGTAAGTGAGATTAGTTGAAAATTCTTGTACAACATCAAGGAAATTGAGGAGAAACGCTTTTCTGCACACAGAGTTGAGATAGCTACGTACGCAAGTTTCGGTCGTTCGGAACGTCTTAGTTACGTGTCAGTAAGTGAGATTAGTCGAAATTTCTTATACGACATCAAAGAAATTGAGGAGAAACGCTTTTCTGCGCACAGAGTTGGGATAGCTACGTACGCAAGTTTCGGTCGTTCGGAACGTCTTAGTTACGTGTCAGTAAGTGGGATTAGTTGAAAATTCTTGTACAACATCAAGGAAATTGAGGAGAAACGGTTTTCTGCGCACAGAGTTGAGATAGCTATGTACGCAAGTTTTGTTCGCTCGGAACGTCTTAGTTACGTGTCAGTAAGTGAGATTAGTCGAAAATTCTTGTACGACATCAAGGAAATTGAGGAGAAACGCTTTTCTGCGCACCGAGTTGAGATAGCTATTTACGCAAGTTTCGGTCGATCGGAACGTCTAGGTTACGTGTCAATAAGTGAGATTAGTCGAAATTTCTTGTACAACATCAAGGAAATTGAGGAGAAACGCTTTTCTGCACACAGAGTTGAGATAGCTACGTACGCAAGTTTCGGTCGTTCGGAACGTCTTAGTTACGTGTCAGTAAGTGAGATTAGTTGAAAATTCTGGTACAACATCAAGGAAATTGAGGAGAAACGGTTTTCTGCGCACAGAGTTGAGATAGCTATGTACGCAAGTTTCGGTCGTTCGGAACGTCTTAGTTACGTGTCAGTAAGTGAGATTAGTCGAAATTTCTTATACGACATCAAAGAAATTGAGGAGAAACGGTTTTCTGCGCACAAAGTTGAGATAGCTATGTACGCAAGTTTCGGTCGTCCGGAACGTCTTAGTTACGTGTCAGTAAGTGAGATCAGTCCAAATTTCTTGTACAACATCAAGGAAATTGAGGAGAAACGCTTTTCTGCACACAGAGTTGAGATAGCTACGTACGCAAGTTTCGGTCGTTCGGAACGTCTTAGTTACGTGTCAGTAATTGAGATTAATTGAAAATTCTTATACGACATCAAGGAAATTGAGGAGAAACGCTTTTCTGGGCACAGAGTTGAGATAGCTATGTACGCAAGTTTTGTTCGCTTGGAACGTCTTAGTTACGTGTCAGTAAGTGAGATTAGTTGAAAATTCTTGTACAACATTAAGGAAATTGAGGAGAAACGGTTTTCTGCGCGCAGAGTTGAGATAGCTATGTACGCAAGTTTCATTCGCACGGAACGTCTTAGTTACGTGTCAGTAAGTGAGATAAGTCGAAATTTCTTGTACGACATCAAGGAAATTGAGGAGAAACTCTTTTCTGCGCACAAAGTTGAGATAGCTATGTACGCAAGTTTTGTTCGTTCGGAACATCTTAGTTACGTGTCAGTAAGTGAGATTTGCAGAAAATTCTGGTACAATATCAAGGAAATTGAGGAGAAACGCTTTTCTGCACACAGAGTTGAGATAGCTATGTACGCAAGTTTCATTCGCACGGAACGTCTTAGTTACGTGTCAGTAAGTGAGATAAGTCGAAATTTCTTGTACGACATCAAGGAAATTGAGGAGAAACGCTTTTCTGCGCACAAAGTTGAGATAGCTATGTACGCAAGTTTTGTTCGTTCGGAATATCTTAGTTACGCGCCAGTAAGTGAGATTTGCAGAAAATTCTGGTACAATATCAAGGAAATTGAGGAGAAACGCTTTTCTGCACACAGAGTTGAGATAGCTATGTACGCAAGTTTCGTTCGCTTGGAACGTCTTAGTTACGTGTCAGTAAGTGAGATTTGCAGAAAATTCTTATGCGACATCAAGGAAATTGAGGAGAAACGCTTTTCAACGCACAGAGTTGAGATAGCTACGTACGCAAGTTTCGGTCGTTCGGAACGTCTTAGTTACGTGTCAGTAAGTGAGATTAGTCGAAATTTCTTATACGACATCAAAGAAATTGAGGAGATACGTTTTTCTGCGCACAGAGTTGAGATAGCTATGTACGCAAGTTTTGTTCGCTCGGAACGTCTTAGTTACGTGTCAGTAAGTGAGATTAGTCGAAATTTCTTATACGACATTAAAGAAATTGAAGAGATACGCTTTTCTGCGCACAGAGTTGAGATAGCTACGTACGCAAGTTTCGGTCGTTCGGAACGTCTTAGTTACGTGTCAGTAAGTGAGATTAGTCGAAATTTCTTATACGACATCAAAGAAATTGAGGAAATACGCTTTTCTGCTCACAGAGTTGAGATAGCTATGTACGCAAGTTTTGTTCGCTCGGAACGTCTTAGTTACGTGTCAGTAAGTGAGATTAGTTGAAAATTCTTGTACAACATTAAGGAAATTGAGGAGAAACGGTTTTCTGCGCACAGAGTTGAGATAGCTATGTACGCAAGTTTCATTCGCACGGAACGTCTTAGTTACGTGTCAGTAAGTGAGATTTGCAGAAAATTCTTATACGACATCAAGGAAATTGAGGAGAAACGCTTTTCTGCGCACAAAGTTGAGATAGCTATGTACGCAAGTTTTGTTCGTTCGGAACATCTTAGTTACGTGCCAGTAAGTGAGATTTGCAGAAAATTCTGGTACAATATCAAGGAAATTGAGGAGAAACGCTTTTCTGCACACAGAGTTGAGATAGCTATGTACGCAAGTTTCGTTCGCTTGGAACGTCTTAGTTACGTGTCAGTAAGTGAGATTTGCAGAAAATTCTTATACGACATCAAGGAAATTGAGGAGAAACGCTTTTCTGCGCACAGAGTTGAGATAGCTACGTACGCAAGTTTCGGTCGTTCGGAACGTCTTAGTTACGTGTCAGTAAGTGAGATTAGTCGAAATTTCTTATACGACATTAAAGAAATTGAAGAGATACGCTTTTCTGCGCACAGAGTTGAGATAGCTACGTACGCAAGTTTCGGTCGTTCGGAACGTCTTAGTTACGTGTCAGTAAGTGAGATTAGTCGAAATTTCTTATACGACATCAAAGAAATTGAGGAGATACGCTTTTCTGCTCACAGAGTTGAGATAGCTATGTACGCACGTTTCGGTCGATCGGAACGTCTTAGTTACGTGTCAGTAAGTGAGATTAATTGAAAATTCTTATACGACATCAATGAAATTGAGGAGAAACGCTTTACTGCGCACAGAGTTGAGATAGCTATTTACGCAAGTTTCGGTCGGTCGGAACGTCTAGGTTACGTGTCAATAAGTGAGATTAGTCGAAATTTCTTGTACAACATCAAGGAAATTGAGGAGAAACGCTTTTCTGTACACAGAGCTGAGATAGCTACGTACGCAAGTTTCGGTCGTTCGGAACGTCTTAGTTACGTGTCAGTAAGTGAGACTAGTCGAAATTTCTTATACGACATCAAAGAAATTGAGGAGATACGCTTTTCTGCGCACAGAGTTGAGATAGCTATGTACGCAAGTTTCGGTCGTTCGGAACGTCTTAGTTACGTGTCAGTAAGTGAGATTAGTCGAAATTTCTTATACGACATCAAAGAAATTGAGGAGATACGCCTTTCTGCGCACAGAGTTGAGATAGCTATGTACGCAAGTTTTGTTCGCTCGGAACGTCTTAATTACGTGTCAGTAAGTGAGATTAATTGAAAATTCTTATACGACATCAATGAAATTGAGGAGAAACGCTTTTCTGCGCACAGAGTTGAGATAGCTATGTACGCAAGTTTCGGTCGTTCGGAACGTCTTAGTTACGTGTCAGTAAGTGAGATTAGTTGAAAATTCTTGTACAACATCAAGGAAATTGAGGAGAAACGGTTTTCTGCGCACAGAGTTGAGATAGCTATGTACGCAAGTTTTGTTCGCTCGGAACGTCTTAGTTACGTGTCAGTAAGTGAGATTAGTCGAAATTTCTTATACGACATCAAAGAAATTGAGGAGATACGCTTTTCTGCGCACAGAGTTGAGATAGCTATGTACGCAAGTTTCGGTCGTTCGGAACGTCTTAGTTACGTGTCAGTAAGTGAGATTAGTCGAAATTTCTTGTACAACATCAAGGAAATTGAGGAGATACGCTTTTCTGCGCACAGAGTTGAGATAGCTACGTACGCAAGTTTCGGTCGTTCGGAACGTCTTAGTTACGTGTCAGTAAGTGAGACTAGTCGAAATTTCTTATACGACATCAAAGAAATTGAGGAGATACGCTTTTCTGCGCACAGAGTTGAGATAGCTATGTACGCAAGTTTCGGTCGTTCGGAAAGTCTTAGTTACGTGTCAGTAAGTGAGATTAGTCGAAATTTCTTATACGACATCAAAGAAATTGAGGAGAAACGGTTTTCTGCGCACAGAGTTGAGATAGCTATTTACGCAAGTTTCGGTCGATCGGAACGTTTAGGTTACGTGTCAATAAGTGAGATTAGTCGAAATTTCTTGTACAACATCAAGGAAATTGAGGAGAAACGGTTTTCTGAACACAGAGTTGAGATAGCTACGTACGCAAGTTTCGGTCGTCCGAAACGTCTTAGTTACGTGTCAGTAAGTGAGATTTGCTGAAAATTCTGGTACAACATCAAGGAAATTGAGGAGAAACGCTTTTCTGCGCACAGAGTTGAGATAGCTACGTACGCAAGTTTTGTTCGCTCGGAACGTTTTAGTTACGTGTCAGTAAGTGAGATTAATTGAAAATTCTTATACGACATCAATGAAATTGTGGAGAAACGCTTTTCTGCGCACAGAGTCGGGATAGCTATGTACGCAAGTTTTGTTCGCTTGAAACGTCTTAGTTACGTGTCAGTAAGTGAGATTTGCAGAAAATTCTTATACGACATCAAGGAAATTGAGGAGGAACGCTTTTCTGCGCACAGAGTTGAGATAGCTACGTACGCAAGTTTCGGTCGTTCGGAACGTCTTAGTTACGTGTCAGTAAGTGAGATTAATTGAAAATTCTTATACGACATCAATGAAATTGAGGAGAAACGCTTTACTGCGCACAGAGTTGAGATAGCTATTTACGCAAGTTTCGGTCGGTCGGAACGTCTAGGTTACGTGTCAATAAGTGAGATTAGTCGAAATTTCTTGTACAACATCAAGGAAATTGAGGAGAAACGCTTTTCTGTACACAGAGCTGAGATAGCTACGTACGCAAGTTTCGGTCGTTCGGAACGTCTTAGTTACGTGTCAGTAAGTGAGACTAGTCGAAATTTCTTATACGACATCAAAGAAATTGAGGAGATACGCTTTTCTGCGCACAGAGTTGAGATAGCTATGTACGCAAGTTTCGGTCGTTCGGAACGTCTTAGTTACGTGTCAGTAAGTGAGATTAGTCGAAATTTCTTATACGACATCAAAGAAATTGAGGAGATACGCCTTTCTGCGCACAGAGTTGAGATAGCTATGTACGCAAGTTTTGTTCGCTCGGAACGTCTTAATTACGTGTCAGTAAGTGAGATTAATTGAAAATTCTTATACGACATCAATGAAATTGAGGAGAAACGCTTTTCTGCGCACAGAGTTGAGATAGCTATGTACGCAAGTTTCGGTCGTTCGGAACGTCTTAGTTACGTGTCAGTAAGTGAGATTAGTTGAAAATTCTTGTACAACATCAAGGAAATTGAGGAGAAACGGTTTTCTGCGCACAGAGTTGAGATAGCTATGTACGCAAGTTTTGTTCGCTCGGAACGTCTTAGTTACGTGTCAGTAAGTGAGATTAGTCGAAATTTCTTATACGACATCAAAGAAATTGAGGAGATACGCTTTTCTGCGCACAGAGTTGAGATAGCTATGTACGCAAGTTTCGGTCGTTCGGAACGTCTTAGTTACGTGTCAGTAAGTGAGATTAGTCGAAATTTCTTGTACAACATCAAGGAAATTGAGGAGATACGCTTTTCTGCGCACAGAGTTGAGATAGCTACGTACGCAAGTTTCGGTCGTTCGGAACGTCTTAGTTACGTGTCAGTAAGTGAGACTAGTCGAAATTTCTTATACGACATCAAAGAAATTGAGGAGATACGCTTTTCTGCGCACAGAGTTGAGATAGCTATGTACGCAAGTTTCGGTCGTTCGGAAAGTCTTAGTTACGTGTCAGTAAGTGAGATTAGTCGAAATTTCTTATACGACATCAAAGAAATTGAGGAGAAACGGTTTTCTGCGCACAGAGTTGAGATAGCTATTTACGCAAGTTTCGGTCGATCGGAACGTCTAGGTTACGTGTCAATAAGTGAGATTAGTCGAAATTTCTTGTACAACATCAAGGAAATTGAGGAGAAACGGTTTTCTGAACACAGAGTTGAGATAGCTACGTACGCAAGTTTCGGTCGTCCGAAACGTCTTAGTTACGTGTCAGTAAGTGAGATTTGCTGAAAATTCTGGTACAACATCAAGGAAATTGAGGAGAAACGCTTTTCTGCGCACAGAGTTGAGATAGCTACGTACGCAAGTTTTGTTCGCTCGGAACGTTTTAGTTACGTGTCAGTAAGTGAGATTAATTGAAAATTCTTATACGACATCAATGAAATTGTGGAGAAACGCTTTTCTGCGCACAGAGTCGGGATAGCTATGTACGCAAGTTTTGTTCGCTTGAAACGTCTTAGTTACGTGTCAGTAAGTGAGATTTGCAGAAAATTCTTATACGACATCAAGGAAATTGAGGAGGAACGCTTTTCTGCGCACAGAGTTGAGATAGCTACGTACGCAAGTTTCGGTCGTTCGGAACGTCTTAGTTACGTGTCAGTAAGTGAGATTAGTCGAAATTTCTTGTACAACATCAAGGAAATTGAGAAGAAACGATTTTCTGCGCACAGAGTTGAGATAGCTATGTACGCAAGTTTGGTTCGCTCGGAACGTCTTAATTATGTGTCAGTAAGTGAGATTAGTCGAAAATTCTTATACGACATCAAGGAAATTGAGGAGGAACGCTTTTCAGCGCACAGAGTTGAGATAGCTATGTACGCAAGTTTTGTTCGCTCGGAACGTCTTAGTTACGTGTCAGTAAGTGAGATTAGTCGAAATTTCTTATACGACATCAAAGAAATTGAGGAGATACGATTTTCTGCGCACAGAGTTGAGATAGCTATGTACGCAAGTTTCGGTCGTTCGGAACGTCTTAGTTACGTGTCAGTAAGTGAGATTAGTCGAAATTTCTTATACGACATCAAAGAAATTGAGGAGATACGCTTTTCTGCGCACAGAGTTGAGATAGCTATGTACGCAAGTTTTGTTCGCTCGGAACGTCTTAGTTACGTGTCAGTAAGTGAGATTAATTGAAAATTCTTATACGACATCAATGAAATTGAGGAGAAACGCTTTTCTGCGCACAGAGTTGAGATAGCTATGTACGCAAGTTTTGTTCGCTTGGAACGTCTTAGTTACGTGTCAGTAAGTGAGATTTGCAGAAAATTCTTATACGACATCAAGGAAATTGAGGAGAAACGGTTTTCTGCGCACAGAGTTGAGATAGCTATGTACGCAAGTTTCGGTCGTTCGGAACGTCTTAGTTACGTGTCAGTAAGTGAGATTAGTTGAAAATTCTTGTACAACATCAAGGAAATTGAAAAGAAACGATTTTCTGCGCACAGAGTTGAGATAGCTATGTACGCAAGTTTGGTTCGCTCGGAACGTCTTGATTATGTGTCAGTAAGTGAGATTAGTCGAAAATTCTTATACGACATCAAGGAAATTGAGGAGGAACGCTTTTCAGCGCACAGAGTTGAGATAGCTATGTACGCAAGTTTTGTTCGCTCGGAACGTCTTAGTTACGTGTCAGTAAGTGAGATTAGTCGAAATTTCTTATACGACATTAAAGAAATTGAAGAGATACGCTTTTCTGCGCACAGAGTTGAGATAGCTACGTACGCAAGTTTGGGTCGTTCGGAACGTCTTAGTTACGTGTCAGTAAGTGAGATTAGTCGAAATTTCTTATACGACATCAAAGAAATTGAGGAGATACGCTTTTCTGCTCACAGAGTTGAGATAGCTATGTACGCACGTTTCGGTCGTTCGGAACGTCTTAGTTACGTGTCAGTAAGTGAGATTAGTCGAAATTTCTTATACGACATCAAAGAAATTGAGGAGATTCGCTTTTCTGCGCACAGAGTTGAGATAGCTATGTACGCAAGTTTTGTTCCCTCGGAACGTCTTAGTTACGTGTCAGTAAGTGAGATTAGTCGAAATTTCTTGAACAACATCAATGAAATTGAGGAGAAACGGTTTTCTGCGCACAGAGTTGAGATAGCTATGTACGCAAGTTTCGGTCGTTCGGAACGTCTTAGATACGTGTCAGTAAGTGAGATTAGTCGAAATTTCTTATACGACATCAAGGAAATTGAGGAGAAACGGTTTTCTGCGCACAGAGTTGAGATAGCTATGTACGCAAGTTTTGTTCGCTCGGAACGTCTTAGTTACGTGTCAATAAGTGAGATTAATTGAAAATTCTTATACGACATCAAGGAAATTGAGGAGAAACGCTTTTCTGCGCACAGAGTTGAGATAGCTATGTACGCAAATTTTGTTCGCTCGGAACGTCTTAGTTACGTGTCAGTAAGTGAGATTAGTCAAAATTTCTTATACGACATCAAAGAAATTGAGGAGATACGCTTTTCTGCGCACAGAGTTGAGATAGCTATGTACGCAAGTTTTGTTCGCTCGGAACGTCTTAGTTACGTGTCAGTAAGTGAGATTAATTGAAAATCCTTATACGACATCAATGAAATTGAGGAGAAACGCTTTTCTGCGCACAGAGTTGAGATAGCTATGTACGCAAGTTTTGTTCGCTCGGAACGTCTTAGTTACGTGTCAGTAAGTGAGAATTGCAGAAAATTCATATACGACATCAAGCAAATTGAGGAGAAACGCTTTTCTGCGCACAGAGTTGAGATAGCTACGTACGCAAGTTTCGGACGTTCGGAACGTCTTAGTTACGTGTCAGTAAGTGAGATTAGTCGAAATTTCTTGTACAACATCAAGGAAATTGAGGAGAAACGGTTTTCTGCGCACAGAGTTGAGACAGCTATGTACGCAAGTTTTGTTCGCTTGGAACGTCTTAGTTACGTGTCAGTAAGTGAGATTTGCAGAAAATTCTTATACGACATCAAGGAAATTGAGGAGAAACGGTTTTCTGCGCACAGAGTTGAGATAGCTATGTACGCAAGTTTCGGTCGTTCGGAACGTCTTAGATACGTGTCAGTAAGTGAGATTAGTCGAAATTTCTTATACGACATCAAGGAAATTGAGGAGAAACGGTTTTCTGCGCACAGAGTTGAGATAGCTATGTACGCAAGTTTTGTTCGCTCGGAACGTCTTAGTTACGTGTCAATAAGTGATATTAATTGAAAATTCTTATACGACATCAAGGAAATTGAGGAGAAACGCTTTTCTGCGCACAGAGTTGAGATAGCTATGTACGCAAATTTTGTTCGCTCGGAACGTCTTAGTTACGTGTCAGTAAGTGAGATTAGTCGAAATTTCTTATACGACATCAAAGAAATTGAGGAGATACGCTTTTCTGCGCACAGAGTTGAGATAGCTATGTACGCAAGTTTTGTTCGCTCGGAACGTCTTAGTTACGTGTCAGTAAGTGAGATTAATTGAAAATTCTTATACGACATCAATGAAATTGAGGAGAAACGCTTTTCTGCGCACAGAGTTGAGATAGCTATGTACGCAAGTTTTGTTCGCTCGGAACGTCTTAGTTACGTGTCAGTAAGTGAGATTTGCAGAAAATTCTTATACGACATCAAGCAAATTGAGGAGAAACGTTTTTCTGCGCACAGAGTTGAGATAGCTACGTACGCAAGTTTCGGACGTTCGGAACGTCTTAGTTACGTGTCAGTAAGTGAGACTAGTCGAAATTTCTTATACGACATCAAAGAAATTGAGGAGAAACGCTTTTCTGCGCACAGAGTTGAGATAGCTACGTACGCAAGTTTCGGACGTTCGGAACGTCTTAGTTACGTGTCAGTAAGTGAGATTAATTGAAAATTCTTATACGACATCAATGAAATTGAGGAGAAACGCTTTACTGCGCACAGAGTTGAGATAGCTATTTACGCAAGTTTCGGTCGGTCGGAACGTCTAGGTTACGTGTCAATAAGTGAGATTAGTCGAAATTTCTTATACGACATCAAAGAAATTGAGGAGAAACGGTTTTCTGCGCACAGAGTTGAGATAGCTATTTACGCAAGTTTCGGTCGATCGGAACGTCTAGGTTACGTGTCAATAAGTGAGATTAGTCGAAATTTCTTGTACAACATCAAGGAAATTGAGGAGAAACGGTTTTCTGAACACAGAGTTGAGATAGCTACGTACGCAAGTTTCGGTCGTCCGAAACGTCTTAGTTACGTGTCAGTAAGTGAGATTTGCTGAAAATTCTGGTACAACATCAAGGAAATTGAGGAGAAACGCTTTTCTGCGCACAGAGTTGAGATAGCTACGTACGCAAGTTTTGTTCGCTCGGAACGTTTTAGTTACGTGTCAGTAAGTGAGATTAATTGAAAATTCTTATACGACATCAATGAAATTGTGGAGAAACGCTTTTCTGCGCACAGAGTCGGGATAGCTATGTACGCAAGTTTTGTTCGCTTGAAACGTCTTAGTTACGTGTCAGTAAGTGAGATTTGCAGAAAATTCTTATACGACATCAAGGAAATTGAGGAGGAACGCTTTTCTGCGCACAGAGTTGAGATAGCTACGTACGCAAGTTTCGGTCGTTCGGAACGTCTTAGTTACGTGTCAGTAAGTGAGATTAGTCGAAATTTCTTGTACAACATCAAGGAAATTGAGAAGAAACGATTTTCTGCGCACAGAGTTGAGATAGCTATTTACGCAAGTTTGGTTCGCTCGGAACGTCTTAATTATGTGTCAGTAAGTGAGATTAGTCGAAAATTCTTATACGACATCAAGGAAATTGTGGAGGAACGCTTTTCAGCGCACAGAGTTGAGATAGCTATGTACGCAAGTTTTGTTCGCTCGGAACGTCTTAGTTACGTGTCAGTAAGTGAGATTAGTCGAAATTTCTTATACGACATCAAAGAAATTGAGGAGATACGATTTTCTGCGCACAGAGTTGAGATAGCTATGTACGCAAGTTTCGGTCGTTCGGAACGTCTTAGTTACGTGTCAGTAAGTGAGATTAGTCGAAATTTCTTATACGACATCAAAGAAATTGAGGAGATACGCTTTTCTGCGCACAGAGTTGAGATAGCTATGTACGCAAGTTTTGTTCGCTCGGAACGTCTTAGTTACGTGTCAGTAAGTGAGATTAATTGAAAATTCTTATACGACATCAATGAAATTGAGGAGAAACGCTTTTCTGCGCACAGAGTTGAGATAGCTATGTACGCAAGTTTTGTTCGCTTGGAACGTCTTAGTTACGTGTCAGTAAGTGAGATTTGCAGAAAATTCTTATACGCCATCAAGGAAATTGAGGAGAAACGGTTTTCTGCGCACAGAGTTGAGATAGCTATTTACGCAAGTTTCGGTCGATCGGAACGTCTTAGTTACGTGTCAGTAAGTGAGATTAATTGAAAATTCTTATACGACATCAATGAAATTGAGGAGAAACGCTTTTCTGCGCACAGAGTTGAGATAGCTATTTACGCAAGTTTCGGTCGATCGGAACGTCTAGGTTACGTGTCAATAAGTGAGATCAGTCGAAATTTCTTGTACAACATCAAGGAAATTGAGGAGAAACGCTTTTCTGCACACAGAGCTGAGATAGCTACGTACGCAAGTTTCGGTCGTTCGGAACGTCTTAGTTACGTGTCAGTAAGTGAGACTAGTCGAAATTTCTTATACGACATCAAAGAAATTGAGGAGATACGCTTTTCTGCGCACAGAGTTGAGATAGCTATGTACGCAAGTTTCGGTCGTTCGGAACGTCTTAGTTACGTGTCAGTAAGTGAGATTAGTCGAAATTTCTTATACGACATCAAAGAAATTGAGGAGATACGCTTTTCTGCGCACAGAGTTGAGATAGCTACGTACGCAAGTTTCGGTCGATCGGAACGTCTAGGTTACGTGTCAATAAGTGAGATTAGTCGAAATTTCTTGTACAACATCAAGGAAATTGAGGAGAAACGCTTTTCTGCGCACAGAGTTGAGATAGCTACGTACGCAAGTTTCGGTCGTTCGGAACGTCTTAGTTACGTGTCAGTAAGTGAGATTAGTCGAAATTTCTTGTACAACATCAAGGAAATTGAGAAGAAACGATTTTCTGCGCACAGAGTTGAGATAGCTATGTACGCAAGTTTCGTTCGCACGGAACGTCTTAGTTACGTGTCAGTAAGTGAGATTAGTCGAAAATTCTTATACGACATCAAGGAAATTGAGGAGAAACGGTTTTCTGCGCACAGAGTTGAGATAGCTATGTACGCAAGTTTCGGTCGTTCGGAACGTCTTAGTTACGTGTCAGTAAGTGAGATTAGTTGAAAATTCTTGTACAACATCAAGGAAATTGAAAAGAAACGATTTTCTGCGCACAGAGTTGAGATAGCTATGTACGCAAGTTTGGTTCGCTCGGAACGTCTTGATTATGTGTCAGTAAGTGAGATTAGTCGAAAATTCTTATACGACATCAAGGAAATTGAGGAGGAACGCTTTTCAGCGCACAGAGTTGAGATAGCTATGTACGCAAGTTTTGTTCGCTCGGAACGTCTTAGTTACGTGTCAGTAAGTGAGATTAGTCGAAATTTCTTATACGACATTAAAGAAATTGAAGAGATACGCTTTTCTGCGCACAGAGTTGAGATAGCTACGTACGCAAGTTTGGGTCGTTCGGAACGTCTTAGTTACGTGTCAGTAAGTGAGATTAGTCGAAATTTCTTATACGACATCAAAGAAATTGAGGAGATACGCTTTTCTGCGCACAGAGTTGAGATAGCTATGTACGCAAGTTTTGTTCGCTCGGAACGTCTTAGTTACGTGTCAGTAAGTGAGATTAATTGAAAATTCTTATACGACATCAATGAAATTGAGGAGAAACGCTTTTCTGCGCACAGAGTTGAGATAGCTATGTACGCAAGTTTTGTTCGCTCGGAACGTCTTAGTTACGTGTCAGTAAGTGAGATTTGCAGAAAATTCTTATACGACATCAAGCAAATTGAGGAGAAACGTTTTTCTGCGCACAGAGTTGAGATAGCTACGTACGCAAGTTTCGGACGTTCGGAACGTCTTAGTTACGTGTCAGTAAGTGAGATTAGTCGAAATTTCTTGTACAACAACAAGGAAATTGAGGAGAAACGGTTTTCTGCGCACAGAGTTGAGACAGCTATGTACGCAAGTTTTGTTCGCTTGGAACGTCTTAGTTACGTGTCAGTAAGTGAGATTTGCAGAAAATTCTTATACGACATCAAGGAAATTGAGGAGAAACGGTTTTCTGCGCACAGAGTTGAGATAGCTACGAACGCAAGTTTCGGTCGTTCGGAACGTCTTAGTTACGTGTCAGTAAGTGAGATTAGTCGAAATTTCTTGTACAACATCAAGGAAATTGAGGAGAAACGCTTTTCTGCACACAGAGTTGAGATAGCTCCGTACGCAAGTTTCGGTCGTTCGGAACGTCTTAGTTACGTGTCAGTAAGTGAGATTAGTCGAAATTTCTTATACGACATTAAAGAAATTGAGGAGAAACGCTTTTCTGCGCACAGAGTTGAGATAGCTACGTACGCAAGTTTCGGTCGTCCGGAACGTCTAAGTTACGTGTCAGTAAGTGAGATTAGTTGAAAATTATTGTACAACATCAAGGAAATTGAGGAGAAACGCTTTTCTGCACACAGAGTTGAGATAGTTACGTACGCAAGTTTCGGTCGTCCGGAACGTCTTAGTTACGTGTCAGTAAGTGAGATTTGCTGAAAATTCTTATACGACATCAAGGAAATTGGGGAGAAACGGTTTTCTGCGCACAGAGTTGAGATAGCTACGTACGCAAGTTTCGGACGTTCGGAACGTCTTAGTTACGTGTCAGTAAGTGAGATTAGTCGAAATTTCTTGTACAACATCAAGGAAATTGAGGAGAAACGGTTTTCTGCGCACAGAGTTGAGATAGCTATGTACGCAAGTTTTGTTCGCTTGGAACGTCTTAGTTATGTGTCAGTAAGTGAGATTTGCAGAAAATTCTTATACGACATCAAGGAAATTGAGGAGAAACGGTTTTCTGCGCACAGAGTTGAGATAGCTACGTACGCAAGTTTCGGTCGTTCGGAACGTCTTAGTTACGTGTCAGTAAGTGAGATTAGTCGAAATTTCTTGTACAACATCAAGGAAATTGAGGAGAAACGGTTTTCTGCGCACAGAGTTGAGATAGCTATTTACGCAAGTTTCGGTCGATCGGAACGTCTAGGTTACGTGTCAGTAAGTGAGATTAGTCGAAATTTCTTGTACAACATCAAGGAAATTGAGGAGAAACGCTTTTCTGCACACAGAGTTGAGATAGCTACGTACGCAAGTTTCGGTCGTTCGGAACGTCTTAGTTACGTGTCAGTAAGTGAGATTAGTCGAAATTTCTTGTACAACATCAAGGAAATTGAGGAGAAACGGTTTTCTGCGCACAGAATTGAGATAGCTATTTACGCAAGTTTCGGTCGATCGGAACGTCTAGGTTACGTGTCAATAAGTGAGATTAGTCGAAATTTCTTGTACAACATCAAGGAAATTGAGAAGAAACGCTTTTCTGCACACAGAGTTGAGATAGCTCCGTACGCAAGTTTCGGTCGATCGGAACGTCTTAGTTACGTGTCAGTAAGTGAGATTAGTTGAAAATTCTTGTACAACATCAAGGAAATTGAGGAGAAACGCTTTTCTGCACACAGAGTTGAGATAGTTACGTACGCAAGTTTTGGTTTTCCGGAACGTCTTAGTTACGTGTCAGTAAGTGAGATTTGCTGAAAATTCTGGTACAACATCAAGGAAATTGAGGAGAAACGCTTTTCTGCACACAGAGTTGAGATAGCTACGTACGCAAGTTTCAGTCGTTCGGAACGTCTTAGTTACGTGTCAGTAAGTGAGATTAGTCGAAATTTCTTATACGACATCAAAGAAATTGAGGAGATACGCTTTTCTGCGCACAGAGTTGAGATAGCTATGTACGCAAGTTTTGTTCGCTCGGAACGTCTTAGTTACGTGTCAGTAAGTGAGATTTGCAGAAAATTCTTATACGACATCAAGGAAATTGAGAAACGCTTTTCTGCGCACAGAGTTGAGATAGCTACGTACGCAAGTGTCGGTCGTTCGGAACGTCTTAGTTACGTGTCAGTAAGTGAGATTAGTTGAAAATTCTTGTACAACATTAAGGAAATTGAGCAGAAACGGTTTTCTGCGCACAGAGTTGAGATAGCTATGTACGCAAGTTTCCTTCGCTCGGAACGTCTTAGTTACGTGTCAGTAAGTGAGATTAGTCGAAATTTCTTGTACAACATTAAGGAAATTGAGCAGAAACGGTTTTCTGCGCACAGAGTTGAGATAGATATGTACGCAAGTTTCCTTCGCTCGGAACGTCTTAGTTACGTGTCAGTAATTGAGATTAGTCGAAATTTCTTGTACAACATCAAGGAAATTGAGAAGAAACGATTTTCTGCGCACAGAGTTGAGATAGCTATGTACGCAAGTTTCGTTCGCTAGGAACGTCTTAGTTACGTGTCAGTAAGTGAGATTAGTCGAAATTTCTTGTACAACATCAAGGAAATTGAGGAGAAACGCTTTTCTGCACACAGAGTTGAGATAGCTCCGTACGCAAGTTTCGGTCGATCGGAACGTCTAGGTTACGTGTCAATAAGTGAGATTAGTCGAAATTTCTTGTACAACATCAAGGAAATTGAGGAGAAACGCTTTTCTGCACACAGAGTTGAGATAGCTCCGTACGCAAGTTTCGGTCGTTTGGAACGTTTTAGTTACGTGTCAGTAAGTGAGATTAGTCGAAATTTCTCATACGACATTAAAGAAATTGAGGAGAAACGCTTTTCTGCGCACAGAGTTGAGATAGCTACGTACGCAAGTTTCGGTCGTCCGGAACGTCTTAGTTACGTGTCAGTAAGTGAGATTAGTTGAAAATTCTTGTACAACATCAAGGAAATTGAGGAGAAACGCTTTTCTGCACACAGAGTTGAGATAGTTACGTACGCAAGTTTTGGTCGTCCGGAACGTCTTAGTTACGTGTCAGTAAGTGAGATTTGCTGAAAATTCTGGTACAACATCAAGGAAATTGAGGAGAAACGCTTTTCTGCACACAGAGTTGAGATAGCTACGTACGCAAGTTTCAGTCGTTCGGAACGTCTTAGTTACGTGTCAGTAAGTGAGATTAGTCGAAATTTCTTATACGACATAAAAGAAATTGAGGAGATACGCTTTTCTGCGCACAGAGTTGAGATAGCTATGTACGCAAGTTTTGTTCGCTCGGAACGTCTTAGTTACGTGTCAGTAAGTGAGATTTGTAGAAAATTCTTATACGACATCAAGGAAATTGAGGAGAAACGCTTTTCTGCGCACAGAGTTGACATAGCTACGTACGCAAGTTTCGGACGTTCGGAACGTCTTAGTTACGTGTCAGTAAGTGAGATTAGTCGAAATTTCTTGTACAACATCAAGGAAATTGAGGAGAAACGCTTTTCTGCACACAGAGTTGAGATAGCTCCGTACGCTAGTTTCGGTCGTTCGGAACGTCTTAGTTACGTGTCAGTAAGTGAGATTAGTCGAAATTTCTTGTACAACATCAAGGAAATTGAGGAGAAACCGTTTTCTGCGCACAGAGTTGAGATAGCTATGTACGCAAGTTTTGTTCGCTCGGAACGTCTTAGTTACGTGTCAGTAAGTGAGATTTGCAGAAAATTCTTATACGACATCAGGGAAATTGAGGAGAAACGCTTTTCTGCGCACAGAGTTGAGATAGCTACGTACGCAAGTTTCGGACGTTCGGAACGTCTTAGTTACGTGTCAGTAAGTGAGATTAGTCGAAATTTCTTGTACAACATCAAGGAAATTGAGGAGAAACGCTTTTCTGCACACAGAGTTGAGATAGCTCCGTACGCAAGTTTCGGTCGTTCGGAACGTCTTAGTTACGTGTCAGTAAGTGAGATTAGTCGAAATTTCTTGTACAACATCAAGGAAATTGAGGAGAAACGGTTTTCTGCGCACAGAGTTGAGATAGCTATTTACGCAAGTTTCGGTCGATCGGAACGTCTAGGTTACGTGTCAATAAGTGAGATTAGTCGAAATTTCTTGTACAACATCAAGGAAATTGAGGAGAAACGCTTTTCTGCACACAGAGTTGAGATAGCTACGTACGCATGTTTCGGACGTTCGGAACGTCTTAGTTACGTGTCAGTAAGTGAGATTAGTCGAAATTTCTTGTACAACATCAAGGAAATTGAGGAGAAACGGTTTTCTGCGCACAGAGTTGAGATAGCTATTTACGCAAGTTTCGGTCGATCGGAACGTCTTGGTTACGTGTCAATAAGTGAGATTAGTCGAAATTTCTTGTACAACATCAAGGAAATTGAGGAGAAACGCTTTTCTGCACACAGAGTTGAGATAGTTACGTACGCAAGTTTTGGTTTTCCGGAACGTCTTAGTTACGTGTCAGTAAGTGAGATTTGCTGAAAATTCTGGTACAACATCAAGGAAATTGAGGAGAAACGCTTTTCTGCACACAGAGTTGAGATAGCTACGTACGCAAGTTTCAGTCGTTCGGAACGTCTTAGTTACGTGTCAGTAAGTGAGATTAGTCGAAATTTCTTATACGACATCAAAGAAATTGAGGAGATACGCTTTTCTGCGCACAGAGTTGAGATAGCTATGTACGCAAGTTTTGTTCGCTCGGAACGTCTTAGTTACGTGTCAGTAAGTGAGATTTGCAGAAAATTCTTATACGACATCAAGGAAATTGAGGAGAAACGCTTTTCTGCGCACAGAGTTGAGATAGCTACGTACGCAAGTGTCGGTCGTTCGGAACGTCTTAGTTACGTGTCAGTAAGTGAGATTAGTTGAAAATTCTTGTACAACATTAAGGAAATTGAGCAGAAACGGTTTTCTGCGCACAGAGTTGAGATAGCTATGTACGCAAGTTTCCTTCGCTCGGAACGTCTTAGTTATGTGTCAGTAAGTGAGATTAGTCGTAATTTCTTGTACAACATTAAGGAAATTGAGCAGAAACGGTTTTCTGCGCACAGAGTTGAGATAGCTATGTACGCAAGTTTCCTTCGCTCGGAACGTCTTAGTTACGTGTCAGTAAGTGAGATTAGTCGAAATTTCTTGTACAACATCAAGGAAATTGAGGAGAAACGCTTTTCTGCACACAGAGTTGAGATAGCTCCGTACGCAAGTTTCGGTCGATCGGAACGTCTAGGTTACGTGTCAATAAGTGAGATTAGTCGAAATTTCTTGTACAACATCAAGGAAATTGAGGAGAAACGCTTTTCTGCACACAGAGTTGAGATAGCTCCGTACGCAAGTTTCGGTCGTTTGGAACGTCTTAGTTACGTGTCAGTAAGTGAGATTAGTCGAAATTTCTCATACGACATTAAAGAAATTGAGGAGAAACGCTTTTCTGCGCACAGAGTTGAGATAGCTACGTACGCAAGTTTCGGTCGTCCGGAACGTCTTAGTTACGTGTCAGTAAGTGAGATTAGTTGAAAATTCTTGTACAACAACAAGGAAATTGAGGAGAAACGGTTTTCTGCGCACAGAGTTGAGATAGCTATGTACGCAAGTTTCCTTCGCTCGGAACGTCTTAGTTACGTGTCAGTAATTGAGATTAGTCGAAATTTCTTGTACAACATCAAGGAAATTGAGAAGAAACGATTTTCTGCGCACAGAGTTGAGATAGCTATGTACGCAAGTTTCGGTCGTTTGGAACGTCTTAGTTACGTGTCAGTAATTGAGATTAGTCGAAATTTCTTGTACAACATCAAGGAAATTGAGAAGAAACGATTTTCTGCGCACAGAGTTGAGATAGCTATGTACGCAAGTTTCGTTCGCTCGGAACGTCTTAGTTACGTGTCAGTTAGTGAGATTAGTCGAAATTTCTTGTACAACATCAAGGAAATTGAGGAGAAACGCTTTTCTGCACACAGAGTTGAGATAGTTACGTACGCAAGTTTTGGTAGTCCGGAACGTCTTAGTTACGTGTCAGTAAGTGAGATTTGCTGAAAATTCTGGTACAACATCAAGGAAATTGAGGAGAAACGCTTTTCTGCACACAGAGTTGAGATAGCTACGTACGCAAGTTTCAGTCGTTCGGAACGTCTTAGTTACGTATCAGTTAGTGAGATTAGTCGAAATTTCTTATACGACATCAAAGAAATTGAGGAGATACGCTTTTCTGCGCACAGAGTTGAGATAGCTATGTACGCAAGTTTTGTTCGCTCGGAACGTCTTAGTTACGTGTCAGTAAGTGAGATTTGCAGAAAATTCTTATACGACATCAAGGAAATTGAGGAGAAACGCTTTTCTGCGCACAGAGTTGAGATAGCTACGTACGCAAGTGTCGGTCGTTCGGAACGTCTTAGTTACGTGTCAGTAAGTGAGATTAGTTGAAAATTCTTGTACAACATTAAGGAAATTGAGCAGAAACGATTTTCTGCGCACAGAGTTGAGATAGCTATGTACGCAAGTTTCCTTCGCTCGGAACGTCTTAGTTACGGTCAGTAAGTGAGATTAGTCGAAATTTCTTATACAACATTAAGGAAATTGAGCAGAAACGGTTTTCTGCGCACAGAGTTGAGATAGATACCCAATAAACACACGACGGTATATTATACGTTTAAATTAAGTATTTACGGGGTATCTAAATATAATAGATTCAACGTATATCAATTCGTATAATTTTAGTTGTGATGTCCGGTTGATATACGTTGTCATAAATTACATTTATTCGTATTTTTAATGCTATTCTCCAACCAATTAAAATCGTATTTGATAAACGGTTAAATTATGTTTTACGAATACATAATTTTTACGAATAACGAGTATATATATATAAACGTATTGCAATGACTGTTTAAAATACGTTTTCTTTATTATCCTTTCAAGCAATTTTTGTTTTTAAATGAATATATTATATACGATTATATAGCTACAACACAATAATAATAAATTTATCCGAGATATACTGAGAGAGTCTGTTCTATTTGTTTAAATCTGAAATTTCCTGTGTAATTGATTGAATTGTTAATATTAAATTAATTAAATAATAAGTTGAAAATTAGCCACAATGAAAAGCGCTATGTTTTAGTAAATTGTTCGCACTTTTTCAGAGGTAATGCTTATTTCGAAAAATTAATAGATCATATTTTATCCAAATATACTACTACGGTAAATGTTCAGATTAACTTACACCTCACAGATCGTTTTCATTTTCACATATATTATAGAATGTGCCCTCTATAATATATGTAAAAATGAAAATGATCCGTGAAGTGTAAGTTAATCTGAACATTTACCCAACAATAATTTTAAAATAAAGAAAAAATATCATTACTTTCATCGATTTGCGCGAGAACATATAAATTAATGTTTAAAATCTAATGTGAAAAACGTTTGGTACATATGCGTAATAAATAGTCTTTCCAACTAATAAATCTTCAAATAATTCGAAAAAATAAATCAGAAAAAACCTCTTACGTAATAAAACAAACCTTAAAACCATTAATTATGTTAATATGAAATACTAATGTATAAATACTTTCATTGCAGTTAAACGAAATAGAAAAAAGAAGCGAAACAAAATATAAAAATACAATAATAAGATTTTCATCTTTGAACACGCTGTCAAAATTCAATATCACCGATGGAATCGTTAAGAAATGGATCGAATGATCGCAAACTCGTTCCCTGCGGCAGTTTTCGGCACTATTCTCCGCAGTTTAAAACTTTCAATTTGTTAATTATTTCGTCAATTCACGAATATTGATAGAAAATGCCAAAATGTACACACACTTGCGACAGTTAAACACGAAATAAAATAAAATACAAAAATCCGACAAGATCTTAAGCTTTAGGAATGTTATTTGATCCATGGAGCTGTCGGCACTGACTGAAGTGATATGGCAGCTTGTTACCAGAACGAGGTCCCGGCTAACATGCACACAATCAAAGAACCTCGTACATGTACTGCGCAGAGCGCTCTGCACAGTACATGTACGGGGTTCTCTGATTGTGTGCGTGTGAGCCAGGGTCTCGTGTGGCAACACAGCTATGGCAGTAGCGGCAGCCGGACAGCCAGTTCACCGCGGAATCGAGATGCTTATGTTTAACAAAAGACGAATATCAATAAAGTTCTTTGTTGCCGGCAATACTATGAAGCCGTTTTAGTAAATTTTTAATTTTACTTACCATTGAACATATATCTATATGCATTTGAACCAAATTCACTTTCCTTCACAGAAAATGAAACATACGCACTTCAGAATACACTTACACATATTAAAATGCAATGATTATTCCAATGAGCTGTATATAATCCATGCGATATATTTTATAAATCATTAAAATATTTATATTTTAATGTAATAATATATCTCATTCGGCTGTAAAACAGCCATTGGAATGTGTACCTCTCGCCATTTGAGCCGAGTAAATATTTGTACTGATGTACTTTACCATTTATTGTAAACTCGGTTAAATAAAGACGTTATTATTATTATTATCATAACAATAAAATTGCGTGTCACATTAGTTTAATGAGAAATCCATAAAATTTTATTAATACTATAATCAAAATTAAAATTCAAAATATATATGTATCATGACATGGATATTAGGAATAGTTGTATAACGCGATATCTTTATACGTTTATAAAAGGAAGTTCGTGTAATCATTATAAATGTTGAGAACATATCTCTATTTAGCTTAATATATCGTTAAATATAAATAATATAAAATATATTTAAAATATTTTTATTAGTCGTATAATATTTTAGTTGTAAAATCATGTGTGTATATATATTATTTTTGTGCAACAGTTTATTGACGTTTTAAAAACATAGATTATATTATTTATACAATAGTATTTTCTAAACATTTATAAATGAGATCTTTTTCATAAATTATATACGTTTTCAATAAACGTTTTTTCGATTACATAAATATACGATTTTAAGGAATAAAATAGACATAGATACATTCTAAAAATTAAATCTTTCTTTTCGTATACTCGTATACTATTTTTCAACGTATAAAATTCGTTTTGTATTATAAAAACATAATAAAAACGGATATCATTATCGTATATTATATGATCGTATAAAAACCATAAAAATTAAAACGTTTATCTGGTATACTTATACCACTTTTATACTAATTCTACGTTTAATAAACGCTTAATATACCATCATGTGTTTATTGGGTATGTACGCAAGTTTCCTTCGCTCGGAACGTCTTAGTTACGTGTCAGTAAGTGAGATTAGTCGAAAATTCTTATACGACATCAAGGAAATTGAGGAGAAACGCTTTTCTGCGCACAGAGTTGAGATAGCTATTTACGCAAGTTTCGGTCGATCGGAACGTCTAGGTTACGTGTCAATAAGTGAGATTAGTCGAAATTTCTTGTACAACATCAAGGAAATTGAGGAGAAACGCTTTTCTGCACACAGAGTTGAGATAGCTCCGTACGCAAGTTTCGGTCGATCGGAACGTCTAGGTTACGTGTCAATAAGTGAGATTAGTCGAAATTTCTTGTACAACATCAAGGAAATTGAGGAGAAACGCTTTTCTGCACACAGAGTTGAGATAGCTCCGTACGCAAGTTTCGGTCGTTTGGAACGTCTTAGTTACGTGTCAGTAAGTGAGATTAGTCGAAATTTCTTATACGACATTAAAGAAATTGAGGAGAAACGCTTTTCTGCGCACAGAGTTGAGATAGCTACGTACGCAAGTTTCGGTCGTCCGGAACGTCTTAGTTACGTGTCAGTAAGTGAGATTAGTTGAAAATTCTTGTACAACATCAAGGAAATTGAGGAGAAACGCTTTTCTGCACACAGAGTTGAGATAGTTACGTACGCAAGTTTCGGACGTTCGGAACGTCTTAGTTACGTGTCAGTAAGTGAGATTAGTCGAAATTTCTTGTACAACATCAAGGAAATTGAGGAGAAACGGTTTTCTGCGCACAGAGTTGAGATAGCTATTTACGCAAGTTTCGGTCGATCGGAACGTCTAGGTTACGTGTCAATAAGTGAGATTAGTCGAAATTTCTTGTACAACATCAAGGAAAATGAGAAGAAACGATTTTCTGCGCACAAAGTTGAGATAGCTATGTACGCAAGTTTCGTTCGCTCGGAACGTCTTAGTTACGTGTCAGTAAGTGAGATTAGTCGAAATTTCTTGTACAACATCAAGGAAATTGAGGAGAAACGCTTTTCTGCACACAGAGTTGAGATAGTTACGTACGCAAGTTTTGGTCGTCCGGAACGTCTTAGTTACGTGTCAGTAAGTGAGATTTGCAGAAAATTCTTATACGTCATCAAGGAAATTGAGGAGAAACGCTTTTCTGCGCACAGAGTTGAGATAGCTACGTACGCAAGTGTCGGTCGTTCGGAACGTCTTAGTTACGTGTCAGTAAGTGAGATTAGTTGAAAATTCTTGTACAACATTAAGGAAATTGAGCAGAAACGGTTTTCTGCGCACAGAGTTGAGATAGCTATGTACGCAAGTTTCCTTCGCTCGGAACGTCTTAGTTACGGTCAGTAAGTGAGATTAGTCGAAATTTCTTATACAACATTAAGGAAATTGAGCAGAAACGGTTTTCTGCGCACAGAGTTGAGATAGATATGTACGCAAGTTTCCTTCGCTCGGAACGTCTTAGTTACGTGTCAGTAATTGAGATTAGTCGAAATTTCTTGTACAACATCAAGGAAATTGAGAAGAAACGATTTTCTGCGCACAGAGTTGAGATAGCTATGTACGCAAGTTTCGTTCGCTCGGAACGTCTTAGTTACGTGTCAGTAAGTGAGATTAGTCGAAATTTCTTGTACAACATCAAGGAAATTGAGGAGAAACGCTTTTCTGCACACAGAGTTGAGATAGCTCCGTACGCAAGTTTCGGTCGATCGGAACGTCTTAGTTACGTGTCAATAAGTGAGATTAGTCGAAATTTCTTGTACAACATCAAGGAAATTGAGGAGAAACGCTTTTCTGCACACAGAGTTGAGATAGCTCCGTACGCAAGTTTCGGTCGTTTGGAACGTCTTAGTTACGTGTCAGTAAGTGAGATTAGTCGAAATTTCTTATACGACATTAAAGAAATTGAGGAGAAACGCTTTTCTGCGCACAGAGTTGAGATAGCTACGTACGCAAGTTTCGGTCGTCCGGAACGTCTTAGTTACGTGTCAGTAAGTGAGATTAGTTGAAAATTCTTGTACAACATCAAGGAAATTGAGGAGAAACGCTTTTCTGCACACAGAGTTGAGATAGCTCCGTACGCAAGTTTCGGTCGTTTGGAACGTCTTAGTTACGTGTCAGTAAGTGAGATTAGTCGAAATTTCTTATACGACATTAAAGAAATTGAGGAGAAACGCTTTTCTGCGCACAGAGTTGAGATAGCTACGTACGCAAGTTTCGGTCGTCCGGAACGTCTTAGTTACGTGTCAGTAAGTGAGATTAGTTGAAAATTCTTGTACAACATCAAGGAAATTGAGGAGAAACGCTTTTCTGCACACAGAGTTGAGATAGTTACGTACGCAAGTTTCGGACGTTCGGAACGTCTTAGTTACGTGTCAGTAAGTGAGATTAGTCGAAATTTCTTGTACAACATCAAGGAAATTGAGGAGAAACGGTTTTCTGCGCACAGAGTTGAGATAGCTATTTACGCAAGTTTCGGTCGATCGGAACGTCTAGGTTACGTGTCAATAAGTGAGATTAGTCGAAATTTCTTGTACAACATCAAGGAAAATGAGAAGAAACGATTTTCTGCGCACAAAGTTGAGATAGCTATGTACGCAAGTTTCGTTCGCTCGGAACGTCTTAGTTACGTGTCAGTAAGTGAGATTAGTCGAAATTTCTTGTACAACATCAAGGAAATTGAGGAGAAACGCTTTTCTGCACACAGAGTTGAGATAGTTACGTACGCAAGTTTTGGTCGTCCGGAACGTCTTAGTTACGTGTCAGTAAGTGAGATTTGCAGAAAATTCTTATACGTCATCAAGGAAATTGAGGAGAAACGCTTTTCTGCGCACAGAGTTGAGATAGCTACGTACGCAAGTGTCGGTCGTTCGGAACGTCTTAGTTACGTGTCAGTAAGTGAGATTAGTTGAAAATTCTTGTACAACATTAAGGAAATTGAGCAGAAACGGTTTTCTGCGCACAGAGTTGAGATAGCTATGTACGCAAGTTTCCTTCGCTCGGAACGTCTTAGTTACGGTCAGTAAGTGAGATTAGTCGAAATTTCTTATACAACATTAAGGAAATTGAGCAGAAACGGTTTTCTGCGCACAGAGTTGAGATAGATATGTACGCAAGTTTCCTTCGCTCGGAACGTCTTAGTTACGTGTCAGTAATTGAGATTAGTCGAAATTTCTTGTACAACATCAAGGAAATTGAGAAGAAACGATTTTCTGCGCACAGAGTTGAGATAGCTATGTACGCAAGTTTCGTTCGCTCGGAACGTCTTAGTTACGTGTCAGTAAGTGAGATTAGTCGAAATTTCTTGTACAACATCAAGGAAATTGAGGAGAAACGCTTTTCTGCACACAGAGTTGAGATAGCTCCGTACGCAAGTTTCGGTCGATCGGAACGTCTAGGTTACGTGTCAATAAGTGAGATTAGTCGAAATTTCTTGTACAACATCAAGGAAATTGAGGAGAAACGCTTTTCTGCACACAGAGTTGAGATAGCTCCGTACGCAAGTTTCGGTCGTTTGGAACGTCTTAGTTACGTGTCAGTAAGTGAGATTAGTCGAAATTTCTTATACGACATTAAAGAAATTGAGGAGAAACGCTTTTCTGCGCACAGAGTTGAGATAGCTACGTACGCAAGTTTCGGTCGTCCGGAACGTCTTAGTTACGTGTCAGTAAGTGAGATTAGTTGAAAATTCTTGTACAACATCAAGGAAATTGAGGAGAAACGCTTTTCTGCACACAGAGTTGAGATAGTTACGTACGCAAGTTTTGGTTTTCCGGAACGTCTTAGTTACGTGTCAGTAAGTGAGATTTGCTGAAAATTCTGGTACAACATCAAGGAAATTGAGGAGAAACGCTTTTCTGCACACAGAGTTGAGATAGCTACGTACGCAAGTTTCAGTCGTTCGGAACGTCTTAGTTACGTGTCAGTAAGTGAGATTAGTCGAAATTTCTTATACGACATCAAAGAAATTGAGGAGATACGCTTTTCTGCGCACAGAGTTGAGATAGCTATGTACGCAAGTTTTGTTCGCTCGGAACGTCTTAGTTACGTGTCAGTAAGTGAGATTTGCAGAAAATTCTTATACGACATCAAGGAAATTGAGGAGAAACGCTTTTCTGCGCACAGAGTTGAGATAGCTACGTACGCAAGTGTCGGTCGTTCGGAACGTCTTAGTTACGTGTCAGTAAGTGAGATTAGTTGAAAATTCTTGTACAACATTAAGGAAATTGAGCAGAAACGGTTTTCTGCGCACAGAGTTGAGATAGCTATGTACGCAAGTTTCCTTCGCTCGGAACGTCTTAGTTACGTGTCAGTAAGTGAGATTAGTCGTAATTTCTTGTACAACATTAAGGAAATTGAGCAGAAACGGTTTTCTGCGCACAGAGTTGAGATAGCTATGTACGCAAGTTTCCTTCGCTCGGAACGTCTTAGTTACGTGTCAGTAAGTGAGATTAGTCGAAATTTCTTGTACAACATCAAGGAAATTGAGGAGAAACGCTTTTCTGCACACAGAGTTGAGATAGCTCCGTACGCAAGTTTCGGTCGATCGGAACGTCTAGGTTACGTGTCAATAAGTGAGATTAGTCGAAATTTCTTGTACAACATCAAGGAAATTGAGGAGAAACGCTTTTCTGCACACAGAGTTGAGATAGCTCCGTACGCAAGTTTCGGTCGTTTGGAACGTCTTAGTTACGTGTCAGTAAGTGAGATTAGTCGAAATTTCTCATACGACATTAAAGAAATTGAGGAGAAACGCTTTTCTGCGCACAGAGTTGACATAGCTACGTACGCAAGTTTCGGACGTTCGGAACGTCTTAGTTACGTGTCAGTAAGTGAGATTAGTCGAAATTTCTTGTACAACATCAAGGAAATTGAGGAGAAACGCTTTTCTGCACACAGAGTTGAGATAGCTCCGTACGCTAGTTTCGGTCGTTCGGAACGTCTTAGTTACGTGTCAGTAAGTGAGATTAGTCGAAATTTCTTGTACAACATCAAGGAAATTGAGGAGAAACCGTTTTCTGCGCACAGAGTTGAGATAGCTATGTACGCAAGTTTTGTTCGCTCGGAACGTCTTAGTTACGTGTCAGTAAGTGAGATTTGCAGAAAATTCTTATACGACATCAGGGAAATTGAGGAGAAACGCTTTTCTGCGCACAGAGTTGAGATAGCTACGTACGCAAGTTTCGGACGTTCGGAACGTCTTAGTTACGTGTCAGTAAGTGAGATTAGTCGAAATTTCTTGTACAACATCAAGGAAATTGAGGAGAAACGCTTTTCTGCACACAGAGTTGAGATAGCTCCGTACGCAAGTTTCGGTCGTTCGGAACGTCTTAGTTACGTGTCAGTAAGTGAGATTAGTCGAAATTTCTTGTACAACATCAAGGAAATTGAGGAGAAACGGTTTTCTGCGCACAGAGTTGAGATAGCTATTTACGCAAGTTTCGGTCGATCGGAACGTCTAGGTTACGTGTCAATAAGTGAGATTAGTCGAAATTTCTTGTACAACATCAAGGAAATTGAGGAGAAACGCTTTTCTGCACACAGAGTTGAGATAGCTACGTACGCAAGTTTCGGACGTTCGGAACGTCTTAGTTACGTGTCAGTAAGTGAGATTAGTCGAAATTTCTTGTACAACATCAAGGAAATTGAGGAGAAACGGTTTTCTGCGCACAGAGTTGAGATAGCTATTTACGCAAGTTTCGGTCGATCGGAACGTCTTGGTTACGTGTCAATAAGTGAGATTAGTCGAAATTTCTTGTACAACATCAAGGAAATTGAGGAGAAACGCTTTTCTGCACACAGAGTTGAGATAGTTACGTACGCAAGTTTTGGTTTTCCGGAACGTCTTAGTTACGTGTCAGTAAGTGAGATTTGCTGAAAATTCTGGTACAACATCAAGGAAATTGAGGAGAAACGCTTTTCTGCACACAGAGTTGAGATAGCTACGTACGCAAGTTTCAGTCGTTCGGAACGTCTTAGTTACGTGTCAGTAAGTGAGATTAGTCGAAATTTCTTATACGACATCAAAGAAATTGAGGAGATACGCTTTTCTGCGCACAGAGTTGAGATAGCTATGTACGCAAGTTTTGTTCGCTCGGAACGTCTTAGTTACGTGTCAGTAAGTGAGATTTGCAGAAAATTCTTATACGACATCAAGGAAATTGAGGAGAAACGCTTTTCTGCGCACAGAGTTGAGATAGCTACGTACGCAAGTGTCGGTCGTTCGGAACGTCTTAGTTACGTGTCAGTAAGTGAGATTAGTTGAAAATTCTTGTACAACATTAAGGAAATTGAGCAGAAACGGTTTTCTGCGCACAGAGTTGAGATAGCTATGTACGCAAGTTTCCTTCGCTCGGAACGTCTTAGTTACGTGTCAGTAAGTGAGATTAGTCGTAATTTCTTGTACAACATTAAGGAAATTGAGCAGAAACGGTTTTCTGCGCACAGAGTTGAGATAGCTATGTACGCAAGTTTCCTTCGCTCGGAACGTCTTAGTTACGTGTCAGTAAGTGAGATTAGTCGAAATTTCTTGTACAACATCAAGGAAATTGAGGAGAAACGCTTTTCTGCACACAGAGTTGAGATAGCTCCGTACGCAAGTTTCGGTCGATCGGAACGTCTAGGTTACGTGTCAATAAGTGAGATTAGTCGAAATTTCTTGTACAACATCAAGGAAATTGAGGAGAAACGCTTTTCTGCACACAGAGTTGAGATAGCTCCGTACGCAAGTTTCGGTCGTTTGGAACGTCTTAGTTACGTGTCAGTAAGTGAGATTAGTCGAAATTTCTCATACGACATTAAAGAAATTGAGGAGAAACGCTTTTCTGCGCACAGAGTTGAGATAGCTACGTACGCAAGTTTCGGTCGTCCGGAACGTCTTAGTTACGTGTCAGTAAGTGAGATTAGTTGAAAATTCTTGTACAACAACAAGGAAATTGAGGAGAAACGGTTTTCTGCGCACAGAGTTGAGATAGCTATGTACGCAAGTTTCCTTCGCTCGGAACGTCTTAGTTACGTGTCAGTAATTGAGATTAGTCGAAATTTCTTGTACAACATCAAGGAAATTGAGAAGAAACGATTTTCTGCGCACAGAGTTGAGATAGCTATGTACGCAAGTTTCGGTCGTTTGGAACGTCTTAGTTACGTGTCAGTAATTGAGATTAGTCGAAATTTCTTGTACAACATCAAGGAAATTGAGAAGAAACGATTTTCTGCGCACAGAGTTGAGATAGCTATGTACGCAAGTTTCGTTCGCTCGGAACGTCTTAGTTACGTGTCAGTTAGTGAGATTAGTCGAAATTTCTTGTACAACATCAAGGAAATTGAGGAGAAACGCTTTTCTGCACACAGAGTTGAGATAGTTACGTACGCAAGTTTTGGTAGTCCGGAACGTCTTAGTTACGTGTCAGTAAGTGAGATTTGCTGAAAATTCTGGTACAACATCAAGGAAATTGAGGAGAAACGCTTTTCTGCACACAGAGTTGAGATAGCTACGTACGCAAGTTTCAGTCGTTCGGAACGTCTTAGTTACGTATCAGTTAGTGAGATTAGTCGAAATTTCTTATACGACATCAAAGAAATTGAGGAGATACGCTTTTCTGCGCACAGAGTTGAGATAGCTATGTACGCAAGTTTTGTTCGCTCGGAACGTCTTAGTTACGTGTCAGTAAGTGAGATTTGCAGAAAATTCTTATACGACATCAAGGAAATTGAGGAGAAACGCTTTTCTGCGCACAGAGTTGAGATAGCTACGTACGCAAGTGTCGGTCGTTCGGAACGTCTTAGTTACGTGTCAGTAAGTGAGATTAGTTGAAAATTCTTGTACAACATTAAGGAAATTGAGCAGAAACGATTTTCTGCGCACAGAGTTGAGATAGCTATGTACGCAAGTTTCCTTCGCTCGGAACGTCTTAGTTACGGTCAGTAAGTGAGATTAGTCGAAATTTCTTATACAACATTAAGGAAATTGAGCAGAAACGGTTTTCTGCGCACAGAGTTGAGATAGATACCCAATAAACACACGACGGTATATTATACGTTTAAATTAAGTATTTACGGGGTATCTAAATATAATAGATTCAACGTATATCAATTCGTATAATTTTAGTTGTGATGTCCGGTTGATATACGTTGTCATAAATTACATTTATTCGTATTTTTAATGCTATTCTCCAACCAATTAAAATCGTATTTGATAAACGGTTAAATTATGTTTTACGAATACATAATTTTTACGAATAACGAGTATATATATATAAACGTATTGCAATGACTGTTTAAAATACGTTTTCTTTATTATCCTTTCAAGCAATTTTTGTTTTTAAATGAATATATTATATACGATTATATAGCTACAACACAATAATAATAAATTTATCCGAGATATACTGAGAGAGTCTGTTCTATTTGTTTAAATCTGAAATTTCCTGTGTAATTGATTGAATTGTTAATATTAAATTAATTAAATAATAAGTTGAAAATTAGCCACAATGAAAAGCGCTATGTTTTAGTAAATTGTTCGCACTTTTTCAGAGGTAATGCTTATTTCGAAAAATTAATAGATCATATTTTATCCAAATATACTACTACGGTAAATGTTCAGATTAACTTACACCTCACAGATCGTTTTCATTTTCACATATATTATAGAATGTGCCCTCTATAATATATGTAAAAATGAAAATGATCCGTGAAGTGTAAGTTAATCTGAACATTTACCCAACAATAATTTTAAAATAAAGAAAAAATATCATTACTTTCATCGATTTGCGCGAGAACATATAAATTAATGTTTAAAATCTAATGTGAAAAACGTTTGGTACATATGCGTAATAAATAGTCTTTCCAACTAATAAATCTTCAAATAATTCGAAAAAATAAATCAGAAAAAACCTCTTACGTAATAAAACAAACCTTAAAACCATTAATTATGTTAATATGAAATACTAATGTATAAATACTTTCATTGCAGTTAAACGAAATAGAAAAAAGAAGCGAAACAAAATATAAAAATACAATAATAAGATTTTCATCTTTGAACACGCTGTCAAAATTCAATATCACCGATGGAATCGTTAAGAAATGGATCGAATGATCGCAAACTCGTTCCCTGCGGCAGTTTTCGGCACTATTCTCCGCAGTTTAAAACTTTCAATTTGTTAATTATTTCGTCAATTCACGAATATTGATAGAAAATGCCAAAATGTACACACACTTGCGACAGTTAAACACGAAATAAAATAAAATACAAAAATCCGACAAGATCTTAAGCTTTAGGAATGTTATTTGATCCATGGAGCTGTCGGCACTGACTGAAGTGATATGGCAGCTTGTTACCAGAACGAGGTCCCGGCTAACATGCACACAATCAAAGAACCTCGTACATGTACTGCGCAGAGCGCTCTGCACAGTACATGTACGGGGTTCTCTGATTGTGTGCGTGTGAGCCAGGGTCTCGTGTGGCAACACAGCTATGGCAGTAGCGGCAGCCGGACAGCCAGTTCACCGCGGAATCGAGATGCTTATGTTTAACAAAAGACGAATATCAATAAAGTTCTTTGTTGCCGGCAATACTATGAAGCCGTTTTAGTAAATTTTTAATTTTACTTACCATTGAACATATATCTATATGCATTTGAACCAAATTCACTTTCCTTCACAGAAAATGAAACATACGCACTTCAGAATACACTTACACATATTAAAATGCAATGATTATTCCAATGAGCTGTATATAATCCATGCGATATATTTTATAAATCATTAAAATATTTATATTTTAATGTAATAATATATCTCATTCGGCTGTAAAACAGCCATTGGAATGTGTACCTCTCGCCATTTGAGCCGAGTAAATATTTGTACTGATGTACTTTACCATTTATTGTAAACTCGGTTAAATAAAGACGTTATTATTATTATTATCATAACAATAAAATTGCGTGTCACATTAGTTTAATGAGAAATCCATAAAATTTTATTAATACTATAATCAAAATTAAAATTCAAAATATATATGTATCATGACATGGATATTAGGAATAGTTGTATAACGCGATATCTTTATACGTTTATAAAAGGAAGTTCGTGTAATCATTATAAATGTTGAGAACATATCTCTATTTAGCTTAATATATCGTTAAATATAAATAATATAAAATATATTTAAAATATTTTTATTAGTCGTATAATATTTTAGTTGTAAAATCATGTGTGTATATATATTATTTTTGTGCAACAGTTTATTGACGTTTTAAAAACATAGATTATATTATTTATACAATAGTATTTTCTAAACATTTATAAATGAGATCTTTTTCATAAATTATATACGTTTTCAATAAACGTTTTTTCGATTACATAAATATACGATTTTAAGGAATAAAATAGACATAGATACATTCTAAAAATTAAATCTTTCTTTTCGTATACTCGTATACTATTTTTCAACGTATAAAATTCGTTTTGTATTATAAAAACATAATAAAAACGGATATCATTATCGTATATTATATGATCGTATAAAAACCATAAAAATTAAAACGTTTATCTGGTATACTTATACCACTTTTATACTAATTCTACGTTTAATAAACGCTTAATATACCATCATGTGTTTATTGGGTATGTACGCAAGTTTCCTTCGCTCGGAACGTCTTAGTTACGTGTCAGTAAGTGAGATTAGTCGAAAATTCTTATACGACATCAAGGAAATTGAGGAGAAACGCTTTTCTGCGCACAGAGTTGAGATAGCTATTTACGCAAGTTTCGGTCGATCGGAACGTCTAGGTTACGTGTCAATAAGTGAGATTAGTCGAAATTTCTTGTACAACATCAAGGAAATTGAGGAGAAACGCTTTTCTGCACACAGAGTTGAGATAGCTACGTACGCAAGTTTCGGACGTTCGGAACGTCTTAGTTACGTGTCAGTAAGTGAGATTAGTCGAAATTTCTTGTACAACATCAAGGAAATTGAGGAGAAACGGTTTTCTGCGCACAGAGTTGAGATAGCTATTTACGCAAGTTTCGGTCGATCGGAACGTCTTGGTTACGTGTCAATAAGTGAGATTAGTCGAAATTTCTTGTACAACATCAAGGAAATTGAGGAGAAACGCTTTTCTGCACACAGAGTTGAGATAGTTACGTACGCAAGTTTTGGTTTTCCGGAACGTCTTAGTTACGTGTCAGTAAGTGAGATTTGCTGAAAATTCTGGTACAACATCAAGGAAATTGAGGAGAAACGCTTTTCTGCACACAGAGTTGAGATAGCTACGTACGCAAGTTTCAGTCGTTCGGAACGTCTTAGTTACGTGTCAGTAAGTGAGATTAGTCGAAATTTCTTATACGACATCAAAGAAATTGAGGAGATACGCTTTTCTGCGCACAGAGTTGAGATAGCTATGTACGCAAGTTTTGTTCGCTCGGAACGTCTTAGTTACGTGTCAGTAAGTGAGATTTGCAGAAAATTCTTATACGACATCAAGGAAATTGAGGAGAAACGCTTTTCTGCGCACAGAGTTGAGATAGCTACGTACGCAAGTGTCGGTCGTTCGGAACGTCTTAGTTACGTGTCAGTAAGTGAGATTAGTTGAAAATTCTTGTACAACATTAAGGAAATTGAGCAGAAACGGTTTTCTGCGCACAGAGTTGAGATAGCTATGTACGCAAGTTTCCTTCGCTCGGAACGTCTTAGTTACGTGTCAGTAAGTGAGATTAGTCGTAATTTCTTGTACAACATTAAGGAAATTGAGCAGAAACGGTTTTCTGCGCACAGAGTTGAGATAGCTATGTACGCAAGTTTCCTTCGCTCGGAACGTCTTAGTTACGTGTCAGTAAGTGAGATTAGTCGAAATTTCTTGTACAACATCAAGGAAATTGAGGAGAAACGCTTTTCTGCACACAGAGTTGAGATAGCTCCGTACGCAAGTTTCGGTCGATCGGAACGTCTAGGTTACGTGTCAATAAGTGAGATTAGTCGAAATTTCTTGTACAACATCAAGGAAATTGAGGAGAAACGCTTTTCTGCACACAGAGTTGAGATAGCTCCGTACGCAAGTTTCGGTCGTTTGGAACGTCTTAGTTACGTGTCAGTAAGTGAGATTAGTCGAAATTTCTCATACGACATTAAAGAAATTGAGGAGAAACGCTTTTCTGCGCACAGAGTTGAGATAGCTACGTACGCAAGTTTCGGTCGTCCGGAACGTCTTAGTTACGTGTCAGTAAGTGAGATTAGTTGAAAATTCTTGTACAACAACAAGGAAATTGAGGAGAAACGGTTTTCTGCGCACAGAGTTGAGATAGCTATGTACGCAAGTTTCCTTCGCTCGGAACGTCTTAGTTACGTGTCAGTAATTGAGATTAGTCGAAATTTCTTGTACAACATCAAGGAAATTGAGAAGAAACGATTTTCTGCGCACAGAGTTGAGATAGCTATTGTCACGTCTCAGTATTCGAGGTTAATAAAAAAAGGAAATTATATTACTGCTGTTAAGTAATTCTTTAGAACGCGACTATATTATTTAAGTAGTTGTTAAATTGAATTTGATCTTTTACTGGTAAGTATTTATGGAGAAGATTTTGTGTTTTGGGTCACTCTGCATTTCACCGAGTCTACCCGGGACCAGAAGATGTCAACTTGTCATTCAATATTCAGTGGTACCTTAACTTACCAGGTTTTACGTATTTGAATATATATGTATATATTAGAGCGACTGCCTATGTAGCACGCTGAATTCCCTTCTGTCTAGCAGTCCTCCAAAGATTTCGGCTGTCGTGCGATGAGTGACGGTCGATCAAGGAAGGTGGAACAACCGGTCGTCGAATAAATTGCAATGAGTAATATAAAATATTCTTTATTGTAGCACGACGTTAAGTTAACAATATTACAGTCGTAAGACTTGCGACTGGTAAACTCACTATTCAGTAATGTAGTATGTATAAGAGTCTCGAAGACTTGTACTGAAATTTGTCGACGCAAACGAGATTTGAATACGCCGGATTATTAACTGCTAAACGCCACGGCAACGGAGTCAGAGAACGAAATGTAGTACGAGAGTTAGTAATGTGTTAACCGTATGAGCGTCGAATTAATAATGCTGGATGTCGGACCTGCACTGAGCTCCTCCGGTCTTCGGGTGTTGGTGGGAGAGATGCTGCAGTGGGATCGCCGTTAGTAGATGGTGGGATATTCTTCCTATGCTTCGCCTAAGACTTCCCGATGCTGGAGGGAGACCCATGGGCGGGAGCAATGGCAAGTGGAAGAGCCGCTGGTAGGGATCTCTGTGCGAGAAGGACAGCTATAACGTTCTCTCGCAACATTCCAACTTGTTTGTCCGGCCTAATCTTATCGGGCGGGCGGATAAGAATATCGATCGACGGCCGGTCCGCATACCATGCACGGTTTAAAGCTCTTATAAAACTCTTATGAATAAAATATTATTTCTTATACTTCTAATTTCGCATTATGAATAATAAAACGCTATGTTATATAAAATGCATAAATGTGTATGAAGATTATTAATATAATATAATGTTATATGCATATTAAGATGTGCATATAAATGTGCGTGTACTTAAATTATTATATTAAAGCGTTACATTTGCATTTAAATGTTTCATTCTTTTTCGCTCGTATTTCTCAATTGAATTTAATGCTTTTAAAGTTAGATCTCTTATATGCTCATATATATATATATATATATATATATATATATATATAATATTTATTACAATAGCGTCTGAATTGTCTGTCCGATTGTACAATGCAAATATAAGGTTTTAGTTATCCCTATAGTTTATTCATATAATAGTTATTTCTTCGTCACCCGCTGGCGCGTTCGAGCGTTGGCTATATACGGGGTGACCCTAGAGTATGAATACTATTTTATAAGTTAGAAGTTAGCGTTGAACGAATAATTTTCGAGGGCTCTTTACTTCTTTCACCTCCTATGGGTGAGTTAACAATAAATATATTGTTTAAATAAATTTTGACGTGCGGCTATGACGTCACACCACCCCCCTTAGTTTAAATTTCAGAATAACAAGTTATGAAGAAATTTATTCGTCCAATCTGTCTCGTAGATCTCTAAATGTGTATACTATAGGTATAGTAGGCGGTTCCGCGTTTTCTGCTGGCGCATTCGGTACTATGTTGGTGTCTATATGTTCTGGTGGGTTTTCGGGAATTACGTGTGGTTGTGGTTGCGGTTGCGGTCTATTCGCTAAATACAATAATAAATGTGTAAAGGAGCTCCAAATGGCTCCAAGTAAGTGTAAGCTGCAGCCATAAGCTGCGTGTAGCGCATAGCCATGTATCAGCGTGTCAAATACAATTTTTATTACTCTTATAATTATAAATATTCCGAATATACCGGCGGTCGCCGCACCAAATGTTGTAAAACCGTTCCATATTTTGGTTAGCGTATTGTTATAAATTTTATTCAGCGCACCCTCGTCTAATAAATTTTGCAACGAAACGGTATCGGATTGTATAGTTTGACCTGTAAAGCCTCGAGCGATGGTGTGCAAAACCGCGTTCTTTTCCGCAGGGAACATAATATGGTCTCTTAATTCGTCAAGGTCCTGTTGGGAGTAAATGCCACTGGTGGCCAGTGATTTTGGAGCAAGGTATTTCCAAGAGAGTTTTGTTAATGGTTTAATTTCATGAGGAGAATTTATCATGGAAGGAGTAGGGTTAAATTGTAGCCAAGTTCCTTCGATGTTATATATTATTGGGAGTAAAGGATTACAATCTCTGAGTGTACTGTGTTTTATGACGATATGTGATTTTGGTGTCATGTATAACGAAGCGTTCCGAAACATAATGGGCAACTCTGCATGGCACGTATTCGTTTTTCGTAATGTAACCTCTATAGGTATACATTTAACTATGTGAATTCCCTCTCCGGCTGTGACTGCCATGTAACCTGGAGCCTTCATCACCCGGTAGGCGAATTCGTCTGGTAAAACAGCAGCAAGAGATAGGGTATTTTGTATAACCTGTTTCTCTAGTTCGCATTTTTGCATAATTATATCCTTGTATAAAGAGGTAATCTGGTTCCTCATATACTTTTCAACGTATACAAATTTTGAATTTGTGTACGTGAATAAATCTAGGTTCGTTACAGAGGTTTTTGATCTTACTTTGAAAATATTTCCTTTTTGTGTTTCAAAAATGAACAGTTTCGGGTGTTCTGTGCCATACAGTGTATAACCGCATATTGTATGCCTTCGTGTTAGTGTCAGTGCAAAAGTGATGTCTTGGGATTCTAGTGTGAATATTGTGGTATTTTGGTGATCTAATATGCCTTGAAATTTAGTAGAGGTGCCTTCATATAGGACGTCATATGCTTCAAACCCGCAAGCGGTATTGGGTATTCCTTCCCAAAAGGTGTAACCATCGTCCGAGTCTATACAGGATTCGTCCGATAGTTCACAAACAGTTCCGGATTTTAACATTACTTTTCCTGCGTTTAACTTTACCGGCACGTATGAGTCTTTTAGAGAGATTTTTACAGTCGCTTGGACTATCACGTCATCCCATGTGCCGTAATAGTCCGAGTATTGGATGCCTTTACAGGTTCCATCTACGTTTACTTTACCCGCGAGCGTGACGCTTCTATAATACGTGTGATTCGATTTAAGTCCGTCAATAATTTCCGCGGTTCCTATCTTTAAAAGGCCCTCTTTATGCATTTGAATGCACCTAGCGCGAGATGTTTCCTGCAAATAGCTCGCGTAACCGTTATGAACGGCTGAGATATGCGAGTGCATTCCGCAGTGAGATATGGTTCTTAAAATTTCTATTTTACATTGCGTTATATGGGTCTGCGCATAACTGGATAATTGCAATAGCTGTATGTAGGTATTTACGGTCGCAGGTGTTTCGATTTCGATGTCACATTCGCCAGATCGAAGCAAGGACACAGTGGTCACGTTCAAATAGGCTCCTCCACAATCGTACGCTATGATTGCCGATGTGCCAGAGAGCAATGTGGTAAGTATCAAAACGTGGAAACCCTTAAAAATAGAAATATGATATTTAAGTATAAAATACGAGAGTAATATGGGTTGTTTGTGTTGTTTTATGTTACAAGATGTGTCTAGTATGTGTATATGTGTTATTAGAACAAAAATCTTTAATACTAATATGAGAATAATATGAAAATATCTTAAAGTTACTGGATCCGGGGGTCCAGGCCGCGCTCACAAAATTTCTCTTTCTTGCGTTTTCCTTCAACCCGGATCTATAAAATATGTGCCCTTGCACAACTTTAGTTTATTCACGTGAACTACGCGTGGTTTTCCACGGAAATCTATTCTCGCGTTGTTCATGGGTAATAATTCTAAAATTCTATATGGCCCAGTATATTGATCATCTAGCTTTCCTTTTGTGGGCTCCTTTAATAAATAAACTTTATCGTTAGCTTTAAAATTTTGAATATTGATTTTTCTGTCATAATATGTTTTACTCTTTTCTTTTGATTGTATCAAGTTTTGTTTTGCTAGACCCTGTGAGTTTTTCAAAGTTTCAAAAAGGTTAGTGAGATAATCCTGATAAGGTTGTTCAGTGACGTCCTCGGGAACTACGGAGGAGGATGGAGTTCTAGGAAGATGTCCAAAAATTAGGGAGTAGGGAGTATAGTTGGTTCCTTCGTGGACTGATGTATTGTAGGCAAACATAGCAGGCTTAATGTGCTCGTCCCATTCTTCATTCCGATTGGTGTACATTTTCAAGTATTCCGTCAATACGTGATGCGAGCGTTCAATTGAACCATTTGATTGAGGGTAGTAAGCTGTCGTACGGCATTGCTTAATTTTAAAGTAGCTAGCTATTGTTTTCATCAGAGAAGTAAAAAAGGTCGGAGCTTGGTCTGTTAATAATGCTCTTGGTGCTCCATATATGCATATGAAATCTTTTATGAAGGCGTTAGCTATTGAGAAGGAGTCTGCTGTTTCCATAGGGATGGCAACTGAATATTTCGTTAAAAGGTCTTGTATAGTTAAAATATAAGAATTGTTTCGGCTCGTTACTGGCAATGGTCCTACTACGTCCATGGATACTTTATCAAATGCAGTTCCTGGGGTGTCAGTGATCATCATGGGTTGTTTTGTTTTTACTCTCGTTAATTTTTTGATTTGGCAACTCCTGCAATTCTTTATGTAATCTTGTATGTCTTTCTTCATCGTGGGCCAATAGTAGTTTTGTCTAATTCGATGGTAAGTCTTATTCACACCTTTGTGTCCTCCAATCTTCGTAGCATGTTTTTCATAGATGATGTTAGCTCTCTCTTCTAGGCCAGGACATCTTATTAAAGATTTGCAAACTGTTACTATTATTGGTAAGTCTGAAAGGAATCTTTTTAAATTTTTATATACAAAAATCCATGGAACTGTATCGTATAGGTCGTGTTGCGCTATACTGATGGTTTTTAGATTTAGTTCTGTTATGGCATCCCTCAACGATTTTATTCCGTCTATAATGTCATTGTGTTCTATCTGCACTCTTTCATTTTGTTTAATAGGGATGTTTATTAAATATTTCCCGCTATTCAAATTCGTTATTTTTACTCTTGTGAAAGTTAAGTCTTTGTACGTGGGAAGTTTATTTTCTGCTGAATAATCCTTTGCGCCCTTATCGTAGGAATGTCCTTGGAGTGTGGTAAAAACAACATGGTTATCCTTTCGGGAAAGCAGTGAATCTCGCGTTTCATTAATTTTAAAATCGTTCTCTTCATCTGAAGAGCGAGGTTGTGGAGATGCAGATTCATCACTCTCGCTCTCGTTTTCTGGATCTTCTTCCGACGTCTCTGAATTGCTTTGGTCGAACTCTTGCTCTCGTTTGTCTAGATCTTCGTTTAGATTTTCAGGGAAGAAAATTTGGGATGGGATTTTTGTGGTTACCGGTGGAGTTAGTAAAGCATTGTCGTTTAAGTCTCTGATAATTGTTTGTTGTTGGTCAACAGGATTTAATGTGTGATTAGTATCATTAGAAGAGAAAGTGATTGATGGTCTAGACTGTTGTGTAGCTGTCTGGTATGAGAAAAGGGATTCGTTTGAATTATCGTCCGGCTCTACTAGGGGGAGTATGGAAACGTCAGGAATAGGCGGATTTCTAGAAAGTGCGTCTGCTACTACGTTAGTCTTTCCTGTTTTATATTGTATTTCATATTCGTACTCTGATAATTTTAGTCTCCATTTCCACAATCGGGAGCTGGGATCCTTGACCGAATGTAGCCAGACTAGTGGTTTATGATCTGTGAGAATTGTAAATTTCCTGCCGTATAAATAATGCCGGAAGTATGTCACACAGTAGACTACGGCTAGGCACTCTTTTTCTATGGTGGAATATCTTCCTTCCGCTTCATTCAAAGTCCTAGAAATATACGAAATAGGTAAGTCCTTCCCTATCTGTCCTTGGCTCAGCACGCCTCCTATAGCGTATCCACTAGCGTCGGTGGTTAATAAGAATGGCTCTTTAAAGTTCGGATATTGCAAAACAGGTTCTTTTAATAATTCATGCGTTAGTTTGTCAAATGCTGCTTCTTGCGACGGTGTCCATACAAAAGGCTTATCTTTCTTTAATAAATCCGTGAGAGGTTTTGCGATTTTTGAAAAGTCCCTAATGAATCGGCGGTAGTATCCCACAAGACCCAAGAATTGCTTAATGTTTTTATGATTTCTTGGTTTTGGAAAATGTTGGACTGCGATAACCTTATTTGGATCCGGTCTTACTCCATCTGATCCGATAATATGCCCTAAGTAAACTACTTCGTGCCTTAGAAATTGGCATTTGTCGGGCTGTAATTGCAGATTTGCTTCTCTTAGTCTTTGCATTAATTCTTTGATTTTTATATCGTGTTCTTCTAGAGATCTTGCATAAACAACTATGTCGTCCAGGTAAACGAATAGTTCGTTTCCTTGCAATCCGGTGAGGACGTTGTCCATCAACCGTTGGAATGTTGCGGGTGCATTTTTCAGACCGAAAGGCATCCGCTGGTACTCGTAATGTCCATACGGTGTGGAGAAAGCTGTCCTCTCTTGATCCTCTGGGGCCATAGGAATCTGGTGAAATCCCTGTGCGAGATCAAAAATGGAGAAGTATTTTGCACTACCCAACTGGTCTAATATTTCTACTATATTAGGCAGTGGGTACGCATCTCCTATCGTTTTTTCATTCAGCTTTCGAAAATCTATTACCATCCTCCATTTCTTTTGTCCATCGGCCGCAGATTTCTTGGGGACGATCCATAGAGGAGCGTTATACGGTGATGCTGAAGGCGTTATTATTTCATCCTTCAAAAGCTTTGTTACTTGCCTGTCTATTTCTTCCTTGTGGACAGGCGGGTACCTATACTGTTTCACGTGTATTGGTAGATTATCTGTAGTTGGAATAGTATGTTTAACCGCGGTGGTGAACTTGAGTTTTTCTCCCGGAAGATGGAAACAATCTCCGTATTCTTTAAGTATTGCATCAACGTGGTCTTTTTCTTCTTCGTTCAAATATTCAGTATTTATGATGGTTTTAAGTCGTTCCATACGACTGTGAGATACAGGAAATGCTAGAAGCATATCAGTTGTATCTTTAAGTCTAGAAAATGCTGGCTGCGCAGCTTGTTCAATAAAGGGACCTTCTTGGTCTCGTAAAACTGGAAGAGTGTGAATCAAGGTTGGTTTAGAAGATTTCCCGTCTTCGGATAGCTCTTCTTGGCTCCTGAATTTAGTAGGTGAAGATTTCCCATTATTGACGAGCTCTTCGTTGCTCATGGAATTAGTATTTTCAAAATATAGAAGATCCTCATGTCCTATTGACCCTGGAAGCGTGTCAATAGAGTGTTTGAGGCACGAAGATGCAGGCGTTGCATCTTGTGTAATGGTAAGACCTTCGTGGTCTTTTGGAACGGAAGATTTCCCATTATCGGCTAGCTCTTCTGGGCTTATGGATTTTGTAGATGAAGATTTCCCATTATCGGCGAGCTCTTCATTGCTCATAGGATTCGTGAAAATAGAAGAATTCAGCGAAGTTAGGTGCTCCTCGGAGTCACTGGGTATAAGATAATCCTCAAGAGGCATGGGATAGACTTCTATGGTGTAGTTCTGCTCTGTTAAATTATAAGCTTTGATATGCCCCTTCCCTCGGGAATTTTTAACAAGAGCTTCACCCAGAAATAATCCCTTTGTTGGCTCGTTTCGAGGAATATAACCTTCCCTTTTCTCCGGGTTTGTTATGTTGAACGCAATGTCCACGATAGTGCGCGAGGGCACCATGATCTTTTCTCTTTTGTAAAATGGTACCTGTATGCTATCAAAGGTAAGACATTCTTGTTGGTAATCGATGATAGCATTATTATCTTTCAAAAAACTGGCACCTATTATGCCGTCAGCAGGTATACCGAAATTGTCTCTGACGACATAAAATTTTGTTTCTTTTCCCATAATTTCGAATACCACCGAACCCAATGTCCTTATTGGCTTTTCGGAAATGCCTTTTAATCTTAGTGTGTCTTTTGAGTTTATGGGGGTATTCTTTAATATTTTTGTTTTAACTAAATTTACGGAGGATCCCGAGTCTATCATAAAAAAGCAGTATCCTTTAAAGTTTTTGCAAGTGAGGGCGATCCTTGGTTGACACGTGTTGGGTCCTAGGTTCGCCATTCCAATACTGGCTTTTTCATTTAGGGGTTCCTCGTTTACTGGTCTGATGACCGATGCCGGGTCATCGTATTCCTTTAATGGAATTTTAGAAAAATTGGAGCCTTGATTTTTATCGTTAATGTTCAAGTTTGGCTCGTTGATGGTTCCGCTTGTATCGTTATGGGATGCGCGGTCGCTTGGGCCGGTTCCTTGGTCGCGCTCACCGTCGGGCGGCCTTCCGCGTTTCCCGACGCCTGCATAGCATTTCGATACGCTAATCTCCGACATTCAGTAGCCTTGTGTCCGGGATATTTGCAATAATTGCATACGATAGGGGAGTTCGGTCCTGGCTGTCCCGGTATCAAGGGTCTAATCCATGGTCGCGGAGCAAAATTGTTATGAGGGTTTTTTAATATTGATTTAGGTTGTTCTATGTCGGGAGGTCTTGGGTTATTTATATCTGATCGCGTAACAGGGAATTGTCGAGGAGTAAATTGTCTTTCGCGCTGTTTTTCTATTTCCAAATTCCTCGTAATTTTGACAGCCCATTCAATTGCTTCATCTAGGGTGCCTATGTTTCGGTGTTCCATTCGCGTGATCACGTTAGAGGGTAATCCATTTACGAAAGCTTCTAAGACCTCTCCTTCAACTTCGTTATTAAATAAACGAGGGTTATTAATGCCCTGTCGTCTGTTTCCGTCTAATATTGCGAGTTTTAAGTCTTTAATTCTACCCGCGTATTTCAAGACTGTCTCGTTTGGCATCTTATACGCGTTGGCTAATTCTCCGCGGTATTGTGCTACGGATTTATTCGGAGCGAAAATATTTTTTAATTTGTCTAATAAATCTACGACGCGCGTATATATGTTTCCTTCAATGACTTGATACGCGTCGCCTTCAATTTTGTTAATAATAAACTGTACGAGTTGTGGCTCTTGTACGGACGGTAGTAAATCGCGGGCACGTTCGCATGCTCGGGCGAACTGGAAGATCGAAATTTTATAACCGTTAAACGGGGGAATATTTGCAACGACATCTTTTATTTTTAAGGTCGGCATGATTACGGGAGGTTCTTCCTGTTCCGGCGGGTTGGCGAATTCATCGTATGCGGACGCGGCGCGGGAAGCTTCATTCACGCGCTGTTCAAGATTGCTCACTTGCTCCGGTAATCTGCGTAATTGTGATAATTCTGTTTGGATTTTTGAAAGGACGTCGAATAACGAATTTGCGTCTATTGACTCGTTAGGGCGTTTGGCTGTTTCTTCCCGTTCTTTAAGCGACATTTTCGAATGCGATTGTTTTTCACGGTCTTCTACGTATTTTTGTTTCTTTTCGATTTCCGGGTCGACGCTTACTGTACCGTGCGATCTTGTAAATTGGGCCATAACTCGGTATACGCGATTTTAAAATAGTTATCGGCTCTAATCGTTCTTAGCACAATTATAAAAGTAGTAATTTTAATAATGTGACAATTTATAGTAATACGTACGGTTAACTAGCATGTAATGCTATAGTTCCTTACTCCTGTAAGAATGTAGGTTAGTATACAATAAAATAAAGACAGTGTAATAATTTAGTATAACAACAAAATTATATAGCGGTTAAGCAAAATTGTAAAAATATAATAGCAGTATAATAAAAGAAATATGTATATGTGCATGTAATACTATGATAATAAAACAAGAATGTTTTTATGGTTTTTCTTTTTTTTTTTTTCAAGTTACTTTATAATTCTCGTAGCAAATTGTAAATAGAAAGCTCAAGCAAATGATAAATATAATGTCAAAGCTATAATTGTAGTATATATATTTTGCAATAATAAAGATTCTCGAGTGAGGAGTATATATATATATATATTTTCTTATTCATTCAAAGTTCTTTTTCATATGCCTCTATTGTTAAAATTGTAGTATCTTCATCAAGCGTTACTTCAGGCAAGTCTTCTCGAAATTCAGTAAATCTTAAAAACATTCAAAGCATTCATTCCCGATTCTAGAAGCAGTTAGCCTTTTTCGACATTCGTCGCAATAGTGGCTGGTAAGAATTCCGTTAATTATCAAGGTATGTCTAAAAACTTTACGCCAATTTGGTTTTTCAGACAGAGCTATTCTTTCACAACACTCTTGACAAAGTGTAGTTCCAACCCTTTGTTTAATATATACTGTTGTTTTTTGGCAAAAATAAACTTGTCTCGTTATTGGGGGTGGGGTTGGTACTTCGTAAATCGGCGTAAGGGGTTTCGAGAATCTATGTGGGCACATGAATTTTTTATCTTGTAAGCAACAATAGAATAGCAATATGAAGCGAACAATATATATATATATGTATGTAAATAAGCTATGCAGTAAAATATAAGAATATTCTGAAAATAAGACAATGTGATTATAGGGTAAGGTATAATAAAACACACAAAATAGTATAATATGAAACAATAATGGTATATATGTTTCTTTATTCGTCGCTGACGCTAACGCTTTGAATTTGAGTCTGTGCGTAAAATTCGCGACGCGGGTCGTTCTCCGGAATTTCTGGATATGGCAACGGAGACTGTTCGACCGTGATCGGAATTAATTTGTAAACAAAGATTCTTTTCTCAGTTAGCCGTTCGCGACATGGGGCACTCGAATTGTCTGTGATATTTAACTCGTCGGAACAATTTGCTGCTTCTCTAAATTGCGCTCTCAGTAGGCGTCGGAGCTGGTATTTCTTTCCTGCGCGACGCGTTTTTGGCATGTCTTAAGGATTCAACTTTAGTTTCGTGTAGTGACTCCCTGAGGCTCTTATTTTATCCACATAACGATATCCGTCATCCTATTCCAATCTCAGTGTGCGGAATCCTGCCTCACCAAAGAGAAGGAACAAGAAAGAGCGTGCGGAATCCTGCCTCACCACTCTCCGTTTATCGTATGTACACAAAAAAGCTTAAAGCAACGACGAGCGGCTTATCCGCCCAGAGCCGTCGCTCCGAGTTTGCGGCACTTCGAAGAGTCAACTTCCACTTTTACTAAAATCAATCACTTCTCTACTGCGTGGCGTGTCTTATTGGCTTTATAAAAATATTTAAACACTGATGTCTGTGTTACATTCGCGTTCTCAACGTGCGGAATCCTGCCTCACCGAAGAGAACGCTCCTGTTACGAGTGACGAGCGGCGTATATACCAGCTACCAGGACACTGTCACAGAACCAGGTATTGTTCAATAATTCTTTCGTAATGATGAGCGAAATATATTCGCTCTAAATCACAACGTCAGAATGTCGTTATGCCGTCTTAATATTGCAATCGAAGCACACGCAGTCGAGAATAATCACAAAATTCTAACAGCGTTAATGGAAATAAAAATCTAACACGAATATAACGTGTAAATTAAATGAATTGGCAAAATCTAAATAACGCGGTGTATAATAATCGAATAAAATTATAACGGCACTGTAACTCGCAAAATAACTCAAGAAGATCTGAATGGTATTAACCGAGACTCAAATTGAACGTTATATCGCGCACAATTCACTTCCTGAAAATAAAGTATGATTATTAACACACAAAAAGATGACAAGTTGGCTTCTGCGATCCCACCGCTGCCACCAAATTTTCAATATGTCACGTCTCAGTATTCGAGGTTAATAAAAAAAGAAAATTATATTACTGCTGTTAAGTAATTCTTTAGAACGCGACTATATTATTTAAGTAGTTGTTAAATTGAATTTGATCTTTTACTGGTAAGTATTTATGGAGAAGATTTTGTGTTTTGGGTCACTCTGCATTTCACCGAGTCTACCCGGGACCAGAAGATGTCAACTTGTCATTCAATATTCAGTGGTACCTTAACTTACCAGGTTTTACGTATTTGAATATATATGTATATATTAGAGCGACTGCCTATGTAGCACGCTGAATTCCCTTCTGTCTAGCAGTCCTCCAAAGATTTCGGCTGTCGTGCGATGAGTGACGGTCGATCAAGGAAGGTGGAACAACCGGTCGTCGAATAAATTGCAATGAGTAATATAAAATATTCTTTATTGTAGCACGACGTTAAGTTAACAATATTACAGTCGTAAGACTTGCGACTGGTAAACTCACTATTCAGTAATGTAGTATGTATAAGAGTCTCGAAGACTTGTACTGAAATTTGTCGACGCAAACGAGATTTGAATACGCCGGATTATTAACTGCTAAACGCCACGGCAACGGAGTCAGAGAACGAAATGTAGTACGAGAGTTAGTAATGTGTTAACCGTATGAGCGTCGAATTAATAATGCTGGATGTCGGACCTGCACTGAGCTCCTCCGGTCTTCGGGTGTTGGTGGGAGAGATGCTGCAGTGGGATCGCCGTTAGTAGATGGTGGGATATTCTTCCTATGCTTCGCCTAAGACTTCCCGATGCTGGAGGGAGACCCATGGGCGGGAGCAATGGCAAGTGGAAGAGCCGCTGGTAGGGATCTCTGTGCGAGAAGGACAGCTATAACGTTCTCTCGCAACATTCCAACTTGTTTGTCCGGCCTAATCTTATCGGGCGGGCGGATAAGAATATCGATCGACGGCCGGTCCGCATACCATGCACGGTTTAAAGCTCTTATAAAACTCTTATGAATAAAATATTATTTCTTATACTTCTAATTTCGCATTATGAATAATAAAACGCTATGTTATATAAAATGCATAAATGTGTATGAAGATTATTAATATAATATAATGTTATATGCATATTAAGATGTGCATATAAATGTGCGTGTACTTAAATTATTATATTAAAGCGTTACATTTGCATTTAAATGTTTCATTCTTTTTCGCTCGTATTTCTCAATTGAATTTAATGCTTTTAAAGTTAGATCTCTTATATGCTCATATATATATATATATATATATATATATATATATATAATATTTATTACAATAGCGTCTGAATTGTCTGTCCGATTGTACAATGCAAATATAAGGTTTTAGTTATCCCTATAGTTTATTCATATAATAGTTATTTCTTCGTCACCCGCTGGCGCGTTCGAGCGTTGGCTATATACGGGGTGACCCTAGAGTATGAATACTATTTTATAAGTTAGAAGTTAGCGTTGAACGAATAATTTTCGAGGGCTCTTTACTTCTTTCACCTCCTATGGGTGAGTTAACAATAAATATATTGTTTAAATAAATTTTGACGTGCGGCTATGACGTCACACTATGTACGCAAGTTTCGGTCGTTTGGAACGTCTTAGTTACGTGTCAGTAATTGAGATTAGTCGAAATTTCTTGTACAACATCAAGGAAATTGAGAAGAAACGATTTTCTGCGCACAGAGTTGAGATAGCTATGTACGCAAGTTTCGTTCGCTCGGAACGTCTTAGTTACGTGTCAGTTAGTGAGATTAGTCGAAATTTCTTGTACAACATCAAGGAAATTGAGGAGAAACGCTTTTCTGCACACAGAGTTGAGATAGTTACGTACGCAAGTTTTGGTAGTCCGGAACGTCTTAGTTACGTGTCAGTAAGTGAGATTTGCTGAAAATTCTGGTACAACATCAAGGAAATTGAGGAGAAACGCTTTTCTGCACACAGAGTTGAGATAGCTACGTACGCAAGTTTCAGTCGTTCGGAACGTCTTAGTTACGTATCAGTTAGTGAGATTAGTCGAAATTTCTTATACGACATCAAAGAAATTGAGGAGATACGCTTTTCTGCGCACAGAGTTGAGATAGCTATGTACGCAAGTTTTGTTCGCTCGGAACGTCTTAGTTACGTGTCAGTAAGTGAGATTTGCAGAAAATTCTTATACGACATCAAGGAAATTGAGGAGAAACGCTTTTCTGCGCACAGAGTTGAGATAGCTACGTACGCAAGTGTCGGTCGTTCGGAACGTCTTAGTTACGTGTCAGTAAGTGAGATTAGTTGAAAATTCTTGTACAACATTAAGGAAATTGAGCAGAAACGATTTTCTGCGCACAGAGTTGAGATAGCTATGTACGCAAGTTTCCTTCGCTCGGAACGTCTTAGTTACGGTCAGTAAGTGAGATTAGTCGAAATTTCTTATACAACATTAAGGAAATTGAGCAGAAACGGTTTTCTGCGCACAGAGTTGAGATAGATACCCAATAAACACACGACGGTATATTATACGTTTAAATTAAGTATTTACGGGGTATCTAAATATAATAGATTCAACGTATATCAATTCGTATAATTTTAGTTGTGATGTCCGGTTGATATACGTTGTCATAAATTACATTTATTCGTATTTTTAATGCTATTCTCCAACCAATTAAAATCGTATTTGATAAACGGTTAAATTATGTTTTACGAATACATAATTTTTACGAATAACGAGTATATATATATAAACGTATTGCAATGACTGTTTAAAATACGTTTTCTTTATTATCCTTTCAAGCAATTTTTGTTTTTAAATGAATATATTATATACGATTATATAGCTACAACACAATAATAATAAATTTATCCGAGATATACTGAGAGAGTCTGTTCTATTTGTTTAAATCTGAAATTTCCTGTGTAATTGATTGAATTGTTAATATTAAATTAATTAAATAATAAGTTGAAAATTAGCCACAATGAAAAGCGCTATGTTTTAGTAAATTGTTCGCACTTTTTCAGAGGTAATGCTTATTTCGAAAAATTAATAGATCATATTTTATCCAAATATACTACTACGGTAAATGTTCAGATTAACTTACACCTCACAGATCGTTTTCATTTTCACATATATTATAGAATGTGCCCTCTATAATATATGTAAAAATGAAAATGATCCGTGAAGTGTAAGTTAATCTGAACATTTACCCAACAATAATTTTAAAATAAAGAAAAAATATCATTACTTTCATCGATTTGCGCGAGAACATATAAATTAATGTTTAAAATCTAATGTGAAAAACGTTTGGTACATATGCGTAATAAATAGTCTTTCCAACTAATAAATCTTCAAATAATTCGAAAAAATAAATCAGAAAAAACCTCTTACGTAATAAAACAAACCTTAAAACCATTAATTATGTTAATATGAAATACTAATGTATAAATACTTTCATTGCAGTTAAACGAAATAGAAAAAAGAAGCGAAACAAAATATAAAAATACAATAATAAGATTTTCATCTTTGAACACGCTGTCAAAATTCAATATCACCGATGGAATCGTTAAGAAATGGATCGAATGATCGCAAACTCGTTCCCTGCGGCAGTTTTCGGCACTATTCTCCGCAGTTTAAAACTTTCAATTTGTTAATTATTTCGTCAATTCACGAATATTGATAGAAAATGCCAAAATGTACACACACTTGCGACAGTTAAACACGAAATAAAATAAAATACAAAAATCCGACAAGATCTTAAGCTTTAGGAATGTTATTTGATCCATGGAGCTGTCGGCACTGACTGAAGTGATATGGCAGCTTGTTACCAGAACGAGGTCCCGGCTAACATGCACACAATCAAAGAACCTCGTACATGTACTGCGCAGAGCGCTCTGCACAGTACATGTACGGGGTTCTCTGATTGTGTGCGTGTGAGCCAGGGTCTCGTGTGGCAACACAGCTATGGCAGTAGCGGCAGCCGGACAGCCAGTTCACCGCGGAATCGAGATGCTTATGTTTAACAAAAGACGAATATCAATAAAGTTCTTTGTTGCCGGCAATACTATGAAGCCGTTTTAGTAAATTTTTAATTTTACTTACCATTGAACATATATCTATATGCATTTGAACCAAATTCACTTTCCTTCACAGAAAATGAAACATACGCACTTCAGAATACACTTACACATATTAAAATGCAATGATTATTCCAATGAGCTGTATATAATCCATGCGATATATTTTATAAATCATTAAAATATTTATATTTTAATGTAATAATATATCTCATTCGGCTGTAAAACAGCCATTGGAATGTGTACCTCTCGCCATTTGAGCCGAGTAAATATTTGTACTGATGTACTTTACCATTTATTGTAAACTCGGTTAAATAAAGACGTTATTATTATTATTATCATAACAATAAAATTGCGTGTCACATTAGTTTAATGAGAAATCCATAAAATTTTATTAATACTATAATCAAAATTAAAATTCAAAATATATATGTATCATGACATGGATATTAGGAATAGTTGTATAACGCGATATCTTTATACGTTTATAAAAGGAAGTTCGTGTAATCATTATAAATGTTGAGAACATATCTCTATTTAGCTTAATATATCGTTAAATATAAATAATATAAAATATATTTAAAATATTTTTATTAGTCGTATAATATTTTAGTTGTAAAATCATGTGTGTATATATATTATTTTTGTGCAACAGTTTATTGACGTTTTAAAAACATAGATTATATTATTTATACAATAGTATTTTCTAAACATTTATAAATGAGATCTTTTTCATAAATTATATACGTTTTCAATAAACGTTTTTTCGATTACATAAATATACGATTTTAAGGAATAAAATAGACATAGATACATTCTAAAAATTAAATCTTTCTTTTCGTATACTCGTATACTATTTTTCAACGTATAAAATTCGTTTTGTATTATAAAAACATAATAAAAACGGATATCATTATCGTATATTATATGATCGTATAAAAACCATAAAAATTAAAACGTTTATCTGGTATACTTATACCACTTTTATACTAATTCTACGTTTAATAAACGCTTAATATACCATCATGTGTTTATTGGGTATGTACGCAAGTTTCCTTCGCTCGGAACGTCTTAGTTACGTGTCAGTAAGTGAGATTAGTCGAAAATTCTTATACGACATCAAGGAAATTGAGGAGAAACGCTTTTCTGCGCACAGAGTTGAGATAGCTATTTACGCAAGTTTCGGTCGATCGGAACGTCTAGGTTACGTGTCAATAAGTGAGATTAGTCGAAATTTCTTGTACAACATCAAGGAAATTGAGGAGAAACGCTTTTCTGCACACAGAGTTGAGATAGCTCCGTACGCAAGTTTCGGTCGATCGGAACGTCTAGGTTACGTGTCAATAAGTGAGATTAGTCGAAATTTCTTGTACAACATCAAGGAAATTGAGGAGAAACGCTTTTCTGCACACAGAGTTGAGATAGCTCCGTACGCAAGTTTCGGTCGTTTGGAACGTCTTAGTTACGTGTCAGTAAGTGAGATTAGTCGAAATTTCTTATACGACATTAAAGAAATTGAGGAGAAACGCTTTTCTGCGCACAGAGTTGAGATAGCTACGTACGCAAGTTTCGGTCGTCCGGAACGTCTTAGTTACGTGTCAGTAAGTGAGATTAGTTGAAAATTCTTGTACAACATCAAGGAAATTGAGGAGAAACGCTTTTCTGCACACAGAGTTGAGATAGTTACGTACGCAAGTTTCGGACGTTCGGAACGTCTTAGTTACGTGTCAGTAAGTGAGATTAGTCGAAATTTCTTGTACAACATCAAGGAAATTGAGGAGAAACGGTTTTCTGCGCACAGAGTTGAGATAGCTATTTACGCAAGTTTCGGTCGATCGGAACGTCTAGGTTACGTGTCAATAAGTGAGATTAGTCGAAATTTCTTGTACAACATCAAGGAAAATGAGAAGAAACGATTTTCTGCGCACAAAGTTGAGATAGCTATGTACGCAAGTTTCGTTCGCTCGGAACGTCTTAGTTACGTGTCAGTAAGTGAGATTAGTCGAAATTTCTTGTACAACATCAAGGAAATTGAGGAGAAACGCTTTTCTGCACACAGAGTTGAGATAGTTACGTACGCAAGTTTTGGTCGTCCGGAACGTCTTAGTTACGTGTCAGTAAGTGAGATTTGCAGAAAATTCTTATACGTCATCAAGGAAATTGAGGAGAAACGCTTTTCTGCGCACAGAGTTGAGATAGCTACGTACGCAAGTGTCGGTCGTTCGGAACGTCTTAGTTACGTGTCAGAAAGTGAGATTAGTTGAAAATTCTTGTACAACATTAAGGAAATTGAGCAGAAACGGTTTTCTGCGCACAGAGTTGAGATAGCTATGTACGCAAGTTTCCTTCGCTCGGAACGTCTTAGTTACGGTCAGTAAGTGAGATTAGTCGAAATTTCTTATACAACATTAAGGAAATTGAGCAGAAACGGTTTTCTGCGCACAGAGTTGAGATAGATATGTACGCAAGTTTCCTTCGCTCGGAACGTCTTAGTTACGTGTCAGTAAGTGAGATTAGTCGAAATTTCTTGTACAACATCAAGGAAATTGAGGAGAAACGCTTTTCTGCACACAGAGTTGAGATAGCTCCGTACGCAAGTTTCGGTCGATCGGAACGTCTAGGTTACGTGTCAATAAGTGAGATTAGTCGAAATTTCTTGTACAACATCAAGGAAATTGAGGAGAAACGCTTTTCTGCACACAGAGTTGAGATAGCTCCGTACGCAAGTTTCGGTCGTTTGGAACGTCTTAGTTACGTGTCAGTAAGTGAGATTAGTCGAAATTTCTTATACGACATTAAAGAAATTGAGGAGAAACGCTTTTCTGCGCACAGAGTTGAGATAGCTACGTACGCAAGTTTCGGTCGTCCGGAACGTCTTAGTTACGTGTCAGTAAGTGAGATTAGTTGAAAATTCTTGTACAACATCAAGGAAATTGAGGAGAAACGCTTTTCTGCACACAGAGTTGAGATAGTTACGTACGCAAGTTTTGGTCGTCCGGAATGTCTTAGTTACGTGTCAGTAAGTGAGATTTGCTGAAAATTCTGGTACAACATCAAGGAAATTGAGGAGAAACGCTTTTCTGCTCACAGAGTTGAGATAGCTACGTACGCAAGTTTCGGACGTTCGGAACGTCTTAGTTACGTGTCAGTAAGTGAGATTAGTCGAAATTTCTTGTACAACATCAAGGAAATTGAGGAGAAACGGTTTTCTGCGCACAGAGTTGAGATAGCTATTTACGCAAGTTTCGGTCGATCGGAACGTCTAGGTTACGTGTCAATAAGCGAGATTAGTCGAAATTTCTTGTACAACATCAAGGAAATTGAGGAGAAACGCTTTTCTGCACACAGAGTTGAGATAGTTACGTACGCAAGTTTTGGTCGTCCGGAACGTCTTAGTTACGTGTCAGTAAGTGAGATTAGTCGAAATTTCTTATACGACATCAAAGAAATTGAGGAGATACGCTTTTCTGCGCACAGAGTTGAGATAGCTATGTACGCAAGTTTTGTTCGCTCGGAACGTCTTAGTTACGTGTCAGTAAGTGAGATTAGTCGAAATTTCTTGTACAACATCAAGGAAATTGAGGAGAAACGGTTTTCTGCGCACAGAGTTGAGATAACTATTTACGCAAGTTTCGGTCGATCGGAACGTCTAGGTTACGTGTCAATAAGTGAGATTAGTCGAAATATCTTGTACAACATCAAGGAAATTGAGGAGGAACGCTTTTCTGCGCACAGAGTTGAGATAGCTATGTACGCAAGTTTCGTTCGCATGGAACGTCTTAGTTACGTGTCAATAAGTGAGATTAGTCGAAATTTCTTGTACAACATCAATGAAATTGAGGAGATACGCTTTTCTGCGCACAGAGTTGAGATAGCTAGGTACGCAAGTTTCGGTCGTTCGGAATGTCTAGGTTACGTGTCAATAATTGAGATTAGTCGAAATTTCTTGTACAACATCAAGGAAATTGAGGAGGAACGCTTTTCTGCGCACAGAGTTGAGATAGCTACGTACGCAAGTTTCGGTCGTTCGGAACGTCTTAGTTACGTGTCAGTAAGTGAGATTTGCAGAAAATTCTTATACGACATCAAGGAAATTGAGGAGAAACGGTTTCCTGCGCACAGAGTTGAGATAACTATTTACGCAAGTTTCGGTCGATCGGAACGTCTAGGTTACGTGTCAATAAGTGAGATTAGTCGAAATTTCTTGTACAACATCAAGGAAATTGAGGAGGAACGCTTTTCTGCGCACAGAGTTGAGATAGCTATTTACGCAAGTTTCAGTCGTCCGGAACGTCATAGTTACGCGTCAGTAAGTGAGATTAGTTGAAAATTCTGGTACAACATCAAGGAAATTGAGGAGAAACGCTTTTCTGCGCACAAAGTTGAGATAGCTATGTACGCAGCTTACGGTCGTTCGGAACGTTTTAGTTACGTGTCAGTAAGTGAGATTAGTCGAAATTTCTTGTACAACATCAAGGAAATTGAGAAGAAACGATTTTCTGCGCACAGAGTTGAGATAGCTATGTACGCAAGTTTCGGTCGTCCGGAACGTCTTAGTTACGTGTCAGTAAGTGAGATTTGCTGAAAATTCTGGTACAACATCAAGGAAATTGAGGAGAAACGGTTTGCTGCGCACAAAGTTGAGATAGCTATGTACGCAAGTTTCGGTCCTCCGGAACGTCTTAGTTACGTGTCAGTAAGTGAGATTACTTGAAAATTCTTGTACAACATCAAGGAAATTGAGGAGAAATGCTTTTCTGCACACAGAGTTGAGATAGCTACGTACGCAAGTTTCGGTCGTTCGGAACGTCTTAGTTACGTGTCAGTAAGTGAGATTAGTCGAAATTTCTTGTACAACATCAAGGAAATTGAGGAGAAACGGTTTTCTGCGCACAGAGTTGAGATAGCTATTTACGCAAGTTTCGGTCGATCGGAACGTCTAGGTTACGTGTCAATAAGTGAGATTAGTCGAAATTTCTTGTACAACATCAAGGAAATTGAGGAGAAACGCTTTTCTGCACACAGAGTTGAGATAGTTACGTACGCAAGTTTTGGTCGTCCGGAACGTCTTAGTTACGTGTCAGTAAGTGAGATTTGCTGAAAATTCTGGTACAACATCAAGGAAATTGAGGAGAAACGCTTTTCTGCACACAGAGTTGAGATAGCTACGTACGCAAGTTTCAGTCGTTCGGAACGTCTTAGTTACGTGTCAGTAAGTGAGATTAGTCGAAATTTCTTATACGACATCAAAGAAATTGAGGAGATACGCTTTTCTGCGCACAGAGTTGAGATAGCTATGTACGCAAGTTTTGTTCGCTCGGAACGTCTTAGTTACGTGTCAGTAAGTGAGATTTGCAGAAAATTCTTATACGTCATCAAGGAAATTGAGGAGAAACGCTTTTCTGCGCACAGAGTTGAGATAGCTACGTACGCAAGTGTCGGTCGTTCGGAACGTCTTAGTTACGTGTCAGTAAGTGAGATTAGTTGAAAATTCTTGTACAACATTAAGGAAATTGAGCAGAAACGGTTTTCTACGCACAGAGTTGAGATAGCTATGTACGCAAGTTTCCTTCGCTCGGAACGTCTTAGTTACGTGTCAGTAAGTGAGATTAGTCGAAATTTCTTGTACAACATTAAGGAAATTGAGCAGAAACGGTTTTCTGCGCACAGAGTTGAGATAGCTATGTACGCAAGTTTCCTTCGCTCGGAACGTCTTAGTTACGTGTCAGTAATTGAGATTAGTCGAAATTTCTTGTACAACATCAAGGAAATTGAGAAGAAACGATTTTCTGCGCACAGAGTTGAGATAGCTATGTACGCAAGTTTCGTTCGCTCGGAACGTCTTAGTTACGTGTCAGTAAGTGAGATTAGTCGAAATTTCTTGTACAACATCAAGGAAATTGAGGAGAAACGCTTTTCTGCACACAGAGTTGAGATAGTTACGTACGCAAGTTTTGGTAGTCCGGAACGTCTTAGTTACGTGTCAGTAAGTGAGATTTGCTGAAAATTCTGGTACAACATCAAGGAAATTGAGGAGAAACGCTTTTCTGCACACAGAGTTGAGATAGCTACGTACGCAAGTTTCAGTCGTTCGGAACGTCTTAGTTACGTGTCAGTTAGTGAGATTAGTCGAAATTTCTTATACGACATCAAAGAAATTGAGGAGATACGCTTTTCTGCGCACAGAGTTGAGATAGCTATGTACGCAAGTTTTGTTCGTTCGGAACGTCTTAGTTACGTGTCAGTAAGTGAGATTTGCAGAAAATTCTTATACGACATCAAAGAAATTGAGGAGAAACGCTTTTCTGCGCACAGAGTTGAGATAGCTACGTACGCAAGTGTCGGTCGTTCGGAACGTCTTAGTTACGTGTCAGTAAGTGAGATTAGTTGAAAACTCTTGTACAACATTAAGGAAATTGAGCAGAAACGGTTTTCTGCGCACAGAGTTGAGATAGATATGTACGCAAGTTTCCTTCGCTCGGAACGTCTTAGTTACGTGTCAGTAATTGAGATTAGTCGAAATTTCTTGTACAACATCAAGGAAATTGAGAAGAAACGATTTTCTGCGCACAGAGTTGAGATAGCTATGTACGCAAGTTTCGTTCGCTCGGAACGTCTTAGTTACGTGTCAGTAAGTGAGATTAGTCGAAATTTCTTGTACAACATCAAGGAAATTGAGGAGAAACGCTTTTCTGCACACAGAGTTGAGATAGTTACGTACGCAAGTTTTGGTAGTCCGGAACGTCTTAGTTACGTGTCAGTAAGTGAGATTAGTCGAAATTTCTTGTACAACATCAAGGAAATTGAGAAGAAACGCTTTTCTGCACACAGAGTTGAGATAGCTCCGTACGCAAGTTTCGGTCGTTTGGAACGTCTTAGTTACGTGTCAGTAAGTGAGATTAGTCGAAATTTCTTATACGACATTAAAGAAATTGAGGAGAAACGCTTTTCTGCGCACAGAGTTGAGATAGCTACGTACGCAAGTTTCGGTCGTCCGGAACGTCTTAGTTACGTGTCAGTAAGTGAGATTAGTTGAAAATTCTTGTACAACATCAAGGAAATTGAGGAGAAACGCTTTTCTGCACACAGAGTTGAGATAGTTACGTACGCAAGTTTTGGTCGTCCGGAACGTCTTAGTTACGTGTCAGTAAGTGAGATTTGCTGAAAATTCTGGTACAACATCAAGGAAATTGAGGAGAAACGCTTTTCTGCACACAGAGTTGAGATAGCTACGTACGCAAGTGTCGGTCGTTCGGAACGTCTTAGTTACGTGTCAGTAAGTGAGATTAGTTGAAAATTCTTGTACAACATTAAGGAAATTGAGCAGAAACGGTTTTCTGCGCACAGAGTTGAGATAGCTCCGTACGCAAGTTTCGGTCGTTTGGAACGTCTTAGTTACGTGTCAGTAAGTGAGATTAGTCGAAATTTCTTATACGACATTAAAGAAATTGAGGAGAAACGCTTTTCTGCGCACAGAGTTGAGATAGCTACGTACGCAAGTTTCGGTCGTCCGGAACGTCTTAGTTACGTGTCAGTAAGTGAGATTAGTTGAATATTTTTGTACAACATCAAGGAAATTGAGGAGAAACGCTTTTCTGCACACAGAGTTGAGATAGTTACGTACGCAAGTTTTGGTCGTCCGGAACGTCTTAGTTACGTGTCAGTAAGTGAGATTAGTCGAAATTTCTTGTACAACATCAAGGAAATTGAGGAGAAACGGTTTTCTGCGCACAGAGTTGAGATAGCTATTTACGCAAGTTTCGGTCGATCGGAACGTCTAGGTTACGTGTCAATAAGTGAGATTAGTCGAAATTTCTTGTACAACATCAAGGAAATTGAGGAGAAACGCTTTTCTGCACACAGAGTTGAGATAGTTACGTACGCAAGTTTTGGTCGTCCGGAACGTCTTAGTTACGTGTCAGTAAGTGAGATTTGCTGAACATTCTGGTACAACATCAAGGAAATTGAGGAGAAACGCTTTTCTGCACACAGAGTTGAGATAGCTACGTACGCAAGTTTCAGTCGTTCGGAACGTCTTAGTTACGTGTCAGTAAGTGAGATTAGTCGAAATTTCTTATACGACATCAAAGAAATTGAGGAGATACGCTTTTCTGCGCACAGAGTTGAGATAGCTATGTACGCAAGTTTTGTTCGCTCGGAACGTCTTAGTTACGTGTCAGTAAGTGAGATTTGCAGAAAATTCTTATACGACATCAAGGAAATTGAGAAGAAACGCTTTTCTGCGCACAGAGTTGAGATAGCTACGTACGCAAGTGTCGGTCGTTCGGAACGTCTTAGTTACGTGTCAGTAAGTGAGATTAGTTGAAAATTCTTGTACAACATTAAGGAAATTGAGCAGAAACGGTTTTCTGCGCACAGAGTTGAGATAGCTATGTACGCAAGTTTCCTTCGCTCGGAACGTCTTAGTTACGTGTCAGTAATTGAGATTAGTCGAAATTTCTTGTACAACATCAAGGAAATTGAGAAGAAACGATTTTCTGCGCACAGAGTTGAGATAGCTATGTACGCAAGTTTCGTTCGCTCGGAACGTCTTAGTTACGTGTCAGTAAGTGAGATTAGTCGAAATTTCTTGTACAACATCAAGGAAATTGAGGAGAAACGCTTTTCTGCACACAGAGTTGAGATAGCTCCGTACGCAAGTTTCGGTCGATCGGAACGTCTAGGTTACGTGTCAATAAGTGAGATTAGTCGAAATTTCTTGTACAACATCAAGGAAATTGAGGAGAAACGCTTTTCTGCACACAGAGTTGAGATAGCTCCGTACGCAAGTTTCGGTCGTTTGGAACGTCTTAGTTACGTGTCAGTAAGTGAGATTAGTCGAAATTTCTCATACGACATTAAAGAAATTGAGGAGAAACGCTTTTCTGCGCACAGAGTTGAGATAGCTACGTACGCAAGTTTCGGTCGTCCGGAACGTCTTAGTTACGTGTCAGTAAGTGAGATTAGTTGAAAATTCTTGTACAACAACAAGGAAATTGAGGAGAAACGGTTTTCTGCGCACAGAGTTGAGATAGCTATGTACGCAAGTTTCCTTCGCTCGGAACGTCTTAGTTACGTGTCAGTAATTGAGATTAGTCGAAATTTCTTGTACAACATCAAGGAAATTGAGAAGAAACGATTTTCTGCGCACAGAGTTGAGATAGCTATGTACGCAAGTTTCGGTCGTTTGGAACGTCTTAGTTACGTGTCAGTAATTGAGATTAGTCGAAATTTCTTGTACAACATCAAGGAAATTGAGAAGAAACGATTTTCTGCGCACAGAGTTGAGATAGCTATGTACGCAAGTTTCGTTCGCTCGGAACGTCTTAGTTACGTGTCAGTAAGTGAGATTAGTCGAAATTTCTTGTACAACATCAAGGAAATTGAGGAGAAACGCTTTTCTGCACACAGAGTTGAGATAGTTACGTACGCAAGTTTTGGTAGTCCGGAACGTCTTAGTTACGTGTCAGTAAGTGAGATTTGCTGAAAATTCTGGTACAACATCAAGGAAATTGAGGAGAAACGCTTTTCTGCACACAGAGTTGAGATAGCTACGTACGCAAGTTTCAGTCGTTCGGAACGTCTTAGTTACGTGTCAGTTAGTGAGATTAGTCGAAATTTCTTATACGACATCAAAGAAATTGAGGAGATACGCTTTTCTGCGCACAGAGTTGAGATAGCTATGTACGCAAGTTTCCTTCGCTCGGAACGTCTTAGTTACGTGTCAGTAAGTGAGATTAGTCGAAATTTCTTGTACAACATCAAGGAAATTGAGGAGAAACGCTTTTCTGCACACAGAGTTGAGATAGCTCCGTACGCAAGTTTCGGTCGATCGGAACGTCTAGGTTACGTGTCAATAAGTGAGATTAGTCGAAATTTCTTGTACAACATCAAGGAAATTGAGGAGAAACGCTTTTCTGCACACAGAGTTGAGATAGCTCCGTACGCAAGTTTCGGTCGTTTGGAACGTCTTAGTTACGTGTCAGTAAGTGAGATTAGTCGAAATTTCTCATACGACATTAAAGAAATTGAGGAGAAACGCTTTTCTGCGCACAGAGTTGAGATAGCTACGTACGCAAGTTTCGGTCGTCCGGAACGTCTTAGTTACGTGTCAGTAAGTGAGATTAGTTGAAAATTCTTGTACAACAACAAGGAAATTGAGGAGAAACGGTTTTCTGCGCACAGAGTTGAGATAGCTATGTACGCAAGTTTCCTTCGCTCGGAACGTCTTAGTTACGTGTCAGTAATTGAGATTAGTCGAAATTTCTTGTACAACATCAAGGAAATTGAGAAGAAACGATTTTCTGCGCACAGAGTTGAGATAGCTATGTACGCAAGTTTCGGTCGTTTGGAACGTCTTAGTTACGTGTCAGTAATTGAGATTAGTCGAAATTTCTTGTACAACATCAAGGAAATTGAGAAGAAACGATTTTCTGCGCACAGAGTTGAGATAGCTATGTACGCAAGTTTCGTTCGCTCGGAACGTCTTAGTTACGTGTCAGTTAGTGAGATTAGTCGAAATTTCTTGTACAACATCAAGGAAATTGAGGAGAAACGCTTTTCTGCACACAGAGTTGAGATAGTTACGTACGCAAGTTTTGGTAGTCCGGAACGTCTTAGTTACGTGTCAGTAAGTGAGATTTGCTGAAAATTCTGGTACAACATCAAGGAAATTGAGGAGAAACGCTTTTCTGCACACAGAGTTGAGATAGCTACGTACGCAAGTTTCAGTCGTTCGGAACGTCTTAGTTACGTATCAGTTAGTGAGATTAGTCGAAATTTCTTATACGACATCAAAGAAATTGAGGAGATACGCTTTTCTGCGCACAGAGTTGAGATAGCTATGTACGCAAGTTTTGTTCGCTCGGAACGTCTTAGTTACGTGTCAGTAAGTGAGATTTGCAGAAAATTCTTATACGACATCAAGGAAATTGAGGAGAAACGCTTTTCTGCGCACAGAGTTGAGATAGCTACGTACGCAAGTGTCGGTCGTTCGGAACGTCTTAGTTACGTGTCAGTAAGTGAGATTAGTTGAAAATTCTTGTACAACATTAAGGAAATTGAGCAGAAACGATTTTCTGCGCACAGAGTTGAGATAGCTATGTACGCAAGTTTCCTTCGCTCGGAACGTCTTAGTTACGGTCAGTAAGTGAGATTAGTCGAAATTTCTTATACAACATTAAGGAAATTGAGCAGAAACGGTTTTCTGCGCACAGAGTTGAGATAGATACCCAATAAACACACGACGGTATATTATACGTTTAAATTAAGTATTTACGGGGTATCTAAATATAATAGATTCAACGTATATCAATTCGTATAATTTTAGTTGTGATGTCCGGTTGATATACGTTGTCATAAACTACATTTATTCGTATTTTTAATGCTATTCTCCAACCAATTAAAATCGTATTTGATAAACGGTTAAATTATGTTTTACGAATACATAATTTTTACGAATAACGAGTATATATATATAAACGTATTGCAATGACTGTTTAAAATACGTTTTCTTTATTATCCTTTCAAGCAATTTTTGTTTTTAAATGAATATATTATATACGATTATATAGCTACAACACAATAATAATAAATTTATCCGAGATATACTGAGAGAGTCTGTTCTATTTGTTTAAATCTGAAATTTCCTGTGTAATTGATTGAATTGTTAATATTAAATTAATTAAATAATAAGTTGAAAATTAGCCACAATGAAAAGCGCTATGTTTTAGTAAATTGTTCGCACTTTTTCAGAGGTAATGCTTATTTCGAAAAATTAATAGATCATATTTTATCCAAATATACTACTACGGTAAATGTTCAGATTAACTTACACCTCACAGATCGTTTTCATTTTCACATATATTATAGAATGTGCCCTCTATAATATATGTAAAAATGAAAATGATCCGTGAAGTGTAAGTTAATCTGAACATTTACCCAACAATAATTTTAAAATAAAGAAAAAATATCATTACTTTCATCGATTTGCGCGAGAACATATAAATTAATGTTTAAAATCTAATGTGAAAAACGTTTGGTACATATGCGTAATAAATAGTCTTTCCAACTAATAAATCTTCAAATAATTCGAAAAAATAAATCAGAAAAAACCTCTTACGTAATAAAACAAACCTTAAAACCATTAATTATGTTAATATGAAATACTAATGTATAAATACTTTCATTGCAGTTAAACGAAATAGAAAAAAGAAGCGAAACAAAATATAAAAATACAATAATAAGATTTTCATCTTTGAACACGCTGTCAAAATTCAATATCACCGATGGAATCGTTAAGAAATGGATCGAATGATCGCAAACTCGTTCCCTGCGGCAGTTTTCGGCACTATTCTCCGCAGTTTAAAACTTTCAATTTGTTAATTATTTCGTCAATTCACGAATATTGATAGAAAATGCCAAAATGTACACACACTTGCGACAGTTAAACACGAAATAAAATAAAATACAAAAATCCGACAAGATCTTAAGCTTTAGGAATGTTATTTGATCCATGGAGCTGTCGGCACTGACTGAAGTGATATGGCAGCTTGTTACCAGAACGAGGTCCCGGCTAACATGCACACAATCAAAGAACCTCGTACATGTACTGCGCAGAGCGCTCTGCACAGTACATGTACGGGGTTCTCTGATTGTGTGCGTGTGAGCCAGGGTCTCGTGTGGCAACACAGCTATGGCAGTAGCGGCAGCCGGACAGCCAGTTCACCGCGGAATCGAGATGCTTATGTTTAACAAAAGACGAATATCAATAAAGTTCTTTGTTGCCGGCAATACTATGAAGCCGTTTTAGTAAATTTTTAATTTTACTTACCATTGAACATATATCTATATGCATTTGAACCAAATTCACTTTCCTTCACAGAAAATGAAACATACGCACTTCAGAATACACTTACACATATTAAAATGCAATGATTATTCCAATGAGCTGTATATAATCCATGCGATATATTTTATAAATCATTAAAATATTTATATTTTAATGTAATAATATATCTCATTCGGCTGTAAAACAGCCATTGGAATGTGTACCTCTCGCCATTTGAGCCGAGTAAATATTTGTACTGATGTACTTTACCATTTATTGTAAACTCGGTTAAATAAAGACGTTATTATTATTATTATCATAACAATAAAATTGCGTGTCACATTAGTTTAATGAGAAATCCATAAAATTTTATTAATACTATAATCAAAATTAAAATTCAAAATATATATGTATCATGACATGGATATTAGGAATAGTTGTATAACGCGATATCTTTATACGTTTATAAAAGGAAGTTCGTGTAATCATTATAAATGTTGAGAACATATCTCTATTTAGCTTAATATATCGTTAAATATAAATAATATAAAATATATTTAAAATATTTTTATTAGTCGTATAATATTTTAGTTGTAAAATCATGTGTGTATATATATTATTTTTGTGCAACAGTTTATTGACGTTTTAAAAACATAGATTATATTATTTATACAATAGTATTTTCTAAACATTTATAAATGAGATCTTTTTCATAAATTATATACGTTTTCAATAAACGTTTTTTCGATTACATAAATATACGATTTTAAGGAATAAAATAGACATAGATACATTCTAAAAATTAAATCTTTCTTTTCGTATACTCGTATACTATTTTTCAACGTATAAAATTCGTTTTGTATTATAAAAACATAATAAAAACGGATATCATTATCGTATATTATATGATCGTATAAAAACCATAAAAATTAAAACGTTTATCTGGTATACTTATACCACTTTTATACTAATTCTACGTTTAATAAACGCTTAATATACCATCATGTGTTTATTGGGTATGTACGCAAGTTTCCTTCGCTCGGAACGTCTTAGTTACGTGTCAGTAAGTGAGATTAGTCGAAAATTCTTATACGACATCAAGGAAATTGAGGAGAAACGCTTTTCTGCGCACAGAGTTGAGATAGCTATTTACGCAAGTTTCGGTCGATCGGAACGTCTAGGTTACGTGTCAATAAGTGAGATTAGTCGAAATTTCTTGTACAACATCAAGGAAATTGAGGAGAAACGCTTTTCTGCACACAGAGTTGAGATAGCTCCGTACGCAAGTTTCGGTCGATCGGAACGTCTAGGTTACGTGTCAATAAGTGAGATTAGTCGAAATTTCTTGTACAACATCAAGGAAATTGAGGAGAAACGCTTTTCTGCACACAGAGTTGAGATAGCTCCGTACGCAAGTTTCGGTCGTTTGGAACGTCTTAGTTACGTGTCAGTAAGTGAGATTAGTCGAAATTTCTTATACGACATTAAAGAAATTGAGGAGAAACGCTTTTCTGCGCACAGAGTTGAGATAGCTACGTACGCAAGTTTCGGTCGTCCGGAACGTCTTAGTTACGTGTCAGTAAGTGAGATTAGTTGAAAATTCTTGTACAACATCAAGGAAATTGAGGAGAAACGCTTTTCTGCACACAGAGTTGAGATAGTTACGTACGCAAGTTTCGGACGTTCGGAACGTCTTAGTTACGTGTCAGTAAGTGAGATTAGTCGAAATTTCTTGTACAACATCAAGGAAATTGAGGAGAAACGGTTTTCTGCGCACAGAGTTGAGATAGCTATTTACGCAAGTTTCGGTCGATCGGAACGTCTAGGTTACGTGTCAATAAGTGAGATTAGTCGAAATTTCTTGTACAACATCAAGGAAATTGAGGAGAAACGCTTTTCTGCACACAGAGTTGAGATAGCTCCGTACGCAAGTTTCGGTCGTTTGGAACGTCTTAGTAACGTGTCAGTAAGTGAGATTAGTCGAAATTTCTTATACGACATTAAAGAAATTGAGGAGAAACGCTTTTCTGCGCACAGAGTTGAGATAGCTACGTACGCAAGTTTCGGTCGTCCGGAACGTCTTAGTTACGTGTCAGTAAGTGAGATTAGTTGAAAATTCTTGTACAACATCAAGGAAATTGAGGAGAAACGCTTTTCTGCACACAGAGTTGAGATAGTTACGTACGCAAGTTTTGGTCGTCCGGAACGTCTTAGTTACGTGTCAGTAAGTGAGATTTGCTGAAAATTCTGGTACAACATCAAGGAAATTGAGGAGAAACGCTTTTCTGCACACAGAGTTGAGATAGCTACGTACGCAAGTTTCGGACGTTCGGAACGTCTTAGTTACGTGTCAGTAAGTGAGATTAGTCGAAATTTCTTGTACAACATCAAGGAAATTGAGGAGAAACGGTTTTCTGCGCACAGAGTTGAGATAGCTATTTACGCAAGTTTCGGTCGATCGGAACGTCTAGGTTACGTGTCAATAAGCGAGATTAGTCGAAATTTCTTGTACAACATTAAGGAAATTGAGGAGAAACGCTTTTCTGCACACAGAGTTGAGATAGTTACGTACGCAAGTTTTGGTCGTCCGGAACGTCTTAGTTACGTGTCAGTAAGTGAGATTAGTCGAAATTTCTTATACGACATCAAAGAAATTGAGGAGATACGCTTTTCTGCGCACAGAGTTGAGATAGCTATGTACGCAAGTTTTGTTCGCTCGGAACGTCTTAGTTACGTGTCAGTAAGTGAGATTAGTCGAAATTTCTTGTACAACATCAAGGAAATTGAGGAAAAACGGTTTTCTGCGCACAGAGTTGAGATAACTATTTACGCAAGTTTCGGTCGATCGGAACGTCTAGGTTACGTGTCAATAAGTGAGATTAGTCGAAATTTCTTGTACAACATCAAGGAAATTGAGGAGGAACGCTTTTCTGCGCACAGAGTTGAGATAGCTATGTACGCAAGTTTCGTTCGCATGGAACGTCTTAGTTACGTGTCAATAAGTGAGATTAGTCGAAATTTCTTGTACAACATCAATGAAATTGAGGAGATACGCTTTTCTGCGCACAGAGTTGAGATAGCTAGGTACGCAAGTTTCGGTCGTTCGGAATGTCTAGGTTACGTGTCAATAAGTGAGATTAGTCGAAATTTCTTGTACAACATCAAGGAAATTGAGGAGGAACGCTTTTCTGCGCACAGAGTTGAGATAGCTACGTACGCAAGTTTCGGTCGTTCGGAACGTCTTAGTTACGTGTCAGTAAGTGAGATTTGCAGAAAATTCTCTTACGACATCAAGGAAATTGAGGAGAAACGGTTTCCTGCGCACAGAGTTGAGATAACTATTTACGCAAGTTTCGGTCGATCGGAACGTCTAGGTTACGTGTCAATAAGTGAGATTAGTCGAAATTTCTTGTACAACATCAAGGAAATTGAGGAGGAACGCTTTTCTGCGCACAGAGTTGAGATAGCTATTTACGCAAGTTTCAGTCGTCCGGAACGTCATAGTTACGCGTCAGTAAGTGAGATTAGTTGAAAATTCTGGTACAACATCAAGGAAATTGAGGAGAAACGCTTTTCTGCGCACAAAGTTGAGATAGCTATGTACGCAGCTTACGGTCGTTCGGAACGTATTAGTTACGTGTCAGTAAGTGAGATTAGTCGAAATTTCTTGTACAACATCAAGGAAATTGAGAAGAAACGATTTTCTGCGCACAGAGTTGAGATAGCTATGTACGCAAGTTTCGGTCGTCCGGAACGTCTTAGTTACGTGTCAGTAAGTGAGATTTGCTGAAAATTCTGGTACAACATCAAGGAAATTGAGGAGAAACGGTTTGCTGCGCACAAAGTTGAGATAGCTATGTACGCAAGTTTCGGTCCTCCGGAACGTCTTAGTTACGTGTCAGTAAGTGAGATTACTTGAAAATTCTTGTACAACATCAAGGAAATTGAGGAGAAATGCTTTTCTGCACACAGAGTTGAGATAGCTACGTACGCAAGTTTCGGTCGTTCGGAACGTCTTAGTTACGTGTCAGTAAGTGAGATTAGTCGAAATTTCTTGTACAACATCAAGGAAATTGAGGAGAAACGGTTTTCTGCGCACAGAGTTGAGATAGCTATTTACGCAAGTTTCGGTCGATCGGAACGTCTAGGTTACGTGTCAATAAGTGAGATTAGTCGAAATTTCTTGTACAACATCAAGGAAATTGAGGAGAAACGCTTTTCTGCACACAGAGTTGAGATAGTTACGTACGCAAGTTTTGGTCGTCCGGAACGTCTTAGTTACGTGTCAGTAAGTGAGATTTGCTGAAAATTCTGGTACAACATCAAGGAAATTGAGGAGAAACGCTTTTCTGCACACAGAGTTGAGATAGCTACGTACGCAAGTTTCAGTCGTTCGGAACGTCTTAGTTACGTGTCAGTAAGTGAGATTAGTCGAAATTTCTTATACGACATCAAAGAAATTGAGGAGATACGCTTTTCTGCGCACAGAGTTGAGATAGCTATGTATGCAAGTTTTGTTCGCTCGGAACGTCTTAGTTACGTGTCAGTAAGTGAGATTTGCAGAAAATTCTTATACGTCATCAAGGAAATTGAGGAGAAACGCTTTTCTGCGCACAGAGTTGAGATAGCTACGTACGCAAGTGTCGGTCGTTCGGAACGTCTTAGTTACGTGTCAGTAAGTGAGATTAGTTGAAAATTCTTGTACAACATTAAGGAAATTGAGCAGAAACGGTTTTCTGCGCACAGAGTTGAGATAGCTATGTACGCAAGTTTCCTTCGCTCGGAACGTCTTAGTTACGTGTCAGTAAGTGAGATTAGTCGAAATTTCTTGTACAACATTAAGGAAATTGAGCAGAAACGGTTTTCTGCGCACAGAGTTGAGATAGCTATGTACGCAAGTTTCCTTCGCTCGGAACGTCTTAGTTACGTGTCAGTAATTGAGATTAGTCGAAATTTCTTGTACAACATCAAGGAAATTGAGAAGAAACGATTTTCTGCGCACAGAGTTGAGATAGCTATGTACGCAAGTTTCGTTCGCTCGGAACGTCTTAGTTACGTGTCAGTAAGTGAGATTAGTCGAAATTTCTTGTACAACATCAAGGAAATTGAGGAGAAACGCTTTTCTGCACACAGAGTTGAGATAGTTACGTACGCAAGTTTTGGTAGTCCGGAACGTCTTAGTTACGTGTCAGTAAGTGAGATTTGCTGAAAATTCTGGTACAACATCAAGGAAATTGAGGAGAAACGCTTTTCTGCACACAGAGTTGAGATAGCTACGTACGCAAGTTTCAGTCGTTCGGAACGTCTTAGTTACGTGTCAGTTAGTGAGATTAGTCGAAATTTCTTATACGACATCAAAGAAATTGAGGAGATACGCTTTTCTGCGCACAGAGTTGAGATAGCTATGTACGCAAGTTTTGTTCGTTCGGAACGTCTTAGTTACGTGTCAGTAAGTGAGATTTGCAGAAAATTCTTATACGACATCAAGGAAATTGAGGAGAAACGCTTTTCTGCGCACAGAGTTGAGATAGCTACGTACGCAAGTGTCGGTCGTTCGGAACGTCTTAGTTACGTGTCAGTAAGTGAGATTAGTTGAAAACTCTTGTACAACATTAAGGAAATTGAGCAGAAACGGTTTTCTGCGCACAGAGTTGAGATAGCTATGTACGCAAGTTTCCTTCGCTCGGAACGTCTTAGTTACGTGTCAGTAAGTGAGATTAGTCGAAATTTCTTGTACAACATTAAGGAAATTGAGCAGAAACGGTTTTCTGCGCACAGAGTTGAGATAGATATGTACGCAAGTTTCCTTCGCTCGGAACGTCTTAGTTACGTGTCAGTAATTGAGATTAGTCGAAATTTCTTGTACAACATCAAGGAAATTGAGAAGAAACGATTTTCTGCGCACAGAGTTGAGATAGCTATTGTCACGTCTCAGTATTCGAGGTTAATAAAAAAAAGGAAATTATATTACTGATGTTAAGTAACTCTCTAGAACGCGACTATATTGTTTAAGTAGTTATTAAATTGAATTACTTCTTTTACTGGTAAGTATATTTATGGAAAAGATATTGTTTTTGGGTCACTCTGCATTTCACCGAGTCTACCCGGGACCAGAAGATGTCAACTTGTCATTCAATATTCAGTGGTACCTTCACTTACCAGATTTTACGTATTGAATATATATGTATATAGTAGAGCGACTGCCTATGTAGCACGCTGAATTCCCTTCTATCTAGCAGTCCTCCAAAGATTTCGGCTGTCGTGCGATGAGTGACGGTCGATCAAGGAAGTTGGAACAACCGGTCGTCGAATAAATTGCAATGAGTAATATAAAATATTCTTTATTGTAGCACGACGTTAAGTTAACAATATTACAGTCGTAAGACTTGCGACTGGTAAACTCACTATTCAATAATGTAGTATGTATAAGAGTCTCGAAGACTTGTACTGAAATTTGTCGACGCAAACGAGATTTGAATACGCCGGATTATTAACTGCTAAACGCCACGGCAACGGAGTCAGAGAACGAAATGTAGTACGAGAGTTAGTAATGTGTTAACCGTATGAGCGTCGAATTAATAATGCTGGATGTCGGACCTGCACTGAGCTCCTCCGGTCTTCGGGTGTTGGTGGGAGAGATGCTGCAGTGGGATCGCCGTTAGTAAATGGTGGGATAATCTTCCTATGCTTTGCCTAAGACTTCCCGATGCTGGAGGGAGACCCATGGGCGGGAGCAATGGCAAGTGGAAGAGCCGCTGGTAGGGATCTCTGTGCGAGAAGGACAGCTATAACGTTCTCTCGCAACATTCCAACTTGTTTGTCCGGCCTAATCTTATCGGGCGGGCGGATAAGAATATCGATCGACGGCCGGTCCGCATACCATGCACGGTTTAAAGCTCTTATAAAACTCTTATGAATAAAATATTATTTCTTATACTTCTAATTTCGCATTATGAATAATAAAACGCTATGTTATATAAAATGCATAAATGTGTATGAAGATTATTAATATAATATAATGTTATATGCATATTAAGATGTGCATATAAATGTGCGTGTACTTAAATTATTATATTAAAGCGTTACATTTGCATTTAAATGTTTCATTCTTTTTCGCTCGTATTTCTCAATTGAATTTAATGCTTTTAAAGTTAGATCTCTTATATGCTCATATATATATATATATATATATATATATATATATATATATAATATTTATTACAATAGCGTCTGAATTGTCTGTCCGATTGTACAATGCAAATATAAGGTTTTAGTTATCCCTATAGTTTATTCATATAATAGTTATTTCTTTGTCACCCGCTGGCGCGTTCGAGCGTTGGCTATATACGGGGTGACCCTAGAGTATGAATACTATTTTATAAGTTAGAAGTTAGCGTTGAACGAATAATTTTCGAGGGCTCTTTACTTCTTTCACCTCCTATGGGTGAGTTAACAATAAATATATTGTTTAAATAAATTTTGACGTGCGGCTATGACGTCACACCACCCCCCTTAGTTTAAATTTCAGAATAACAAGTTATGAAGAAATTTATTCGTCCAATCAGTCTCGTAGATCTCTAAATGTGTATACTATAGGTATAGTAGGCGGTTCCGCGTTTTCTGCTGGCGCATTCGGTACTATGTTGGTGTCTATATGTTCTGGTGGGTTTTCGGGAATTACGTGTGGTTGTGGTTGCGGTTGCGGTCTATTCGCTAAATACAATAATAAATGTGTAAAGGAGCTCCAAATGGCTCCAAGTAAGTGTAAGCTGCAGCCATAAGCTGCGTGTAGCGCATAGCCATGTATCAGCGTGTCAAATACAATTTTTATTACTCTTATAATTATAAATATTCCGAATATACCGGCGGTCGCCGCACCAAATGTTGTAAAACCGTTCCATATTTTGGTTAGCGTATTGTTATAAATTTTATTCAGCGCACCCTCGTCTAATAAATTTTGCAACGAAACGGTATCGGATTGTATAGTTTGACCTGTAAAGCCTCGAGCGATGGTGTGCAAAACCGCGTTCTTTTCCGCAGGGAACATAATATGGTCTCTTAATTCGTCAAGGTCTTGTTGGGAGTAAATGCCACTGGTGGCCAGTGATTTTGGAGCAAGGTATTTCCAAGAGAGTTTTGTTAATGGTTTAATTTCATGAGGAGAATTTATCATGGAAGGAGTAGGGTTAAATTGTAGCCAAGTTCCTTCGATGTTATATATTATTGGGAGTAAAGGATTACAATCTCTGAGTGTACTGTGTTTTATGACGATATGTGATTTTGGTGTCATGTATAACGAAGCGTTCCGAAACATAATGGGCAACTCTGCATGGCACGTATTCGTTTTTCGTAATGTAACCTCTATAGGTATACATTTAACTATGTGAATTCCCTCTCCGGCTGTGACTGCCATGTAACCTGGAGCCTTCATCACCCGGTAGGCGAATTCGTCTGGTAAAACAGCAGCAAGAGATAGGGTATTTTGTATAACCTGTTTCTCTAGTTCGCATTTTTGCATAATTATATCCTTGTATAAAGAGGTAATCTGGTTCCTCATATACTTTTCAACGTATACAAATTTTGAATTTGTGTACGTGAATAAATCTAGGTTCGTTACAGAGGTTTTTGATCTTACTTTGAAAATATTTCCTTTTTGTGTTTCAAAAATGAACAGTTTCGGGTGTTCTGTGCCATACAGTGTATAACCGCATATTGTATGCCTTCGTGTTAGTGTCAGTGCAAAAGTGATGTCTTGGGATTCTAGTGTGAATATTGTGGTATTTTGGTGATCTAATATGCCTTGAAATTTAGTAGAGGTGCCTTCATATAGGACGTCATATGCTTCAAACCCGCAAGCGGTATTGGGTATTCCTTCCCAAAAGGTGTAACCATCGTCCGAGTCTATACAGGATTCGTCCGATAGTTCACAAACAGTTCCGGATTTTAACATTACTTTTCCTGCGTTTAACTTTACCGGCACGTATGAGTCTTTTAGAGAGATTTTTACAGTCGCTTGGACTATCACGTCATCCCATGTGCCGTAATAGTCCGAGTATTGGATGCCTTTACAGGTTCCATCTACGTTTACTTTACCCGCGAGCGTGACGCTTCTATAATACGTGTGATTCGATTTAAGTCCGTCAATAATTTCCGCGGTTCCTATCTTTAAAAGGCCCTCTTTATGCATTTGAATGCACCTAGCGCGAGATGTTTCCTGCAAATAGCTCGCGTAACCGTTATGAACGGCTGAGATATGCGAGTGCATTCCGCAGTGAGATATGGTTCTTAAAATTTCTATTTTACATTGCGTTATATGGGTCTGCGCATAACTGGATAATTGCAATAGCTGTATGTAGGTATTTACGGTCGCAGGTGTTTCGATTTCGATGTCACATTCGCCAGATCGAAGCAAGGACACAGTGGTCACGTTCAAATAGGCTCCTCCACAATCGTACGCTATGATTGCCGATGTGCCAGAGAGCAATGTGGTAAGTATCAAAACGTGGAAACCCTTAAAAATAGAAATATGATATTTAAGTATAAAATACGAGAGTAATATGGGTTGTTTGTGTTGTTTTATGTTACAAGATGTGTCTAGTATGTGTATATGTGTTATTAGAACAAAAATCTTTAATACTAATATGAGAATAATATGAAAATATCTTAAAGTTACTGGATCCGGGGGTTCAGGCCGCGCTCACAAAATTTCTCTTTCTTGCGTTTTCCTTCAACCCGGATCTATAAAATATGTGCCCTTGCACAACTTTAGTTTATTCACGTGAACTACGCGTGGTTTTCCACGGAAATCTATTCTCGCGTTGTTCATGGGTAATAATTCTAAAATTCTATATGGCCCAGTATATTGATCATCTAGCTTTCCTTTTGTGGGCTCCTTTAATAAATAAACTTTATCGTTAGCTTTAAAATTTTGAATATTGATTTTTCTGTCATAATATGTTTTACTCTTTTCTTTTGATTGTATCAAGTTTTGTTTTGCTAGACCCTGTGAGTTTTTCAAAGTTTCAAAAAGGTTAGTGAGATAATCCTGATAAGGTTGTTCAGTGGCGTCCTCGGGAACTACGGAGGAGGATGGAGTTCTAGGAAGATGTCCAAAAATTAGGGAGTAGGGAGTATAGTTGGTTCCTTCGTGGACTGATGTATTGTAGGCAAACATAGCAGGCTTAATGTGCTCGTCCCATTCTTCATTCCGATTGGTGTACATTTTCAAGTATTCCGTCAATACGTGATGCGAGCGTTCAATCGAGCCGTTTGATTGAGGGTAGTAAGCTGTCGTACGGCATTGCTTAATTTTAAAGTAGCTAGCTATTGTTTTCATCAGAGAAGTAAAAAAGGTCGGAGCTTGGTCTGTTAATAATGCTCTTGGTGCTCCATATATGCATATGAAATCTTTTATGAAGGCGTTAGCTATTGAGAAGGAGTCTGCTGTTTCCATAGGGATGGCAACTGAATATTTCGTTAAAAGGTCTTGTATAGTTAAAATATAAGAATTGTTTCGGCTCGTTACTGGCAATGGTCCTACTACGTCCATGGATACTTTATCAAATGCAGTTCCTGGGGTGTCAGTGATCATCATGGGTTGTTTTGTTTTTACTCTCGTTAATTTTTTGATTTGGCAACTCCTGCAATTCTTTATGTAATCTTGTATGTCTTTCTTCATCGTGGGCCAATAGTAGTTTTGTCTAATTCGATGGTAAGTCTTATTCACACCTTTGTGTCCTCCAATCTTCGTAGCATGTTTTTCATAGATGATGTTAGCTCTCTCTTCTAGGCCAGGACATCTTATTAAAGATTTGCAAACTGTTACTATTATTGGTAAGTCTGAAAGGAATCTTTTTAAATTTTTATATACAAAAATCCATGGAACTGTATCGTATAGGTCGTGTTGCGCTATACTGATGGTTTTTAGATTTAGTTCTGTTATGGCATCCCTCAACGATTTTATTCCGTCTATAATGTCATTGTGTTCTATCTGCACTCTTTCATTTTGTTTAATAGGGATGTTTATTAAATATTTCCCGCTATTCAAATTCGTTATTTTTACTCTTGTGAAAGTTAAGTCTTTGTACGTGGGAAGTTTATTTTCTGCTGAATAATCCTTTGCGCCCTTATCGTAGGGATGTCCTTGGAGTGTGGTAAAAACAACATGGTTATCCTTTCGGGAAAGCAGTGAATCTCGCGTTTCATTAATTTTAAAATCGTTCTCTTCACCTGAAGAGCGAGGTTGTGGAGATGCAGATTCATCACTCTCGCTCTCGTTTTCTGGATCTTCTTCCGACGTCTCTGAATTGCTTTGGTCGAACTCTTGCTCTCGTTTGTCTAGATCTTCGTTTAGATTTTCAGGGAAGAAAATTTGGGATGGGATTTTTGTGGTTACCGGTGGAGTTAGTAAAGCATTGTCGTTTAAGTCTCTGATAATTGTTTGTTGTTGGTCAACAGGATTTAATGTGTGATTAGTATCATTAGAAGAGAAAGTGATTGATGGTCTAGACTGTTGTGTAGCTGTCTAGTATGAGAAAAGGGATTCGTTTGAATTATCGTCCGGCTCTACTAGGGGGAGTATGGAAACGTCAGGAATAGGCGGATTTCTAGAAAGTGCGTTTGCTACTACGTTAGTCTTTCCTGTTTTATATTGTATTTCATATTCGTACTCTGATAATTTTAGTCTCCATTTCCACAATCGGGAGCTGGGATCCTTGACCGAATGTAGCCAGACTAGTGGTTTATGATCTGTGAGAATTGTAAATTTCCTGCCGTATAAATAATGCCGGAAGTATGTCACACAGTAGACTACGGCTAGGCACTCTTTTTCTATGGTGGAATATCTTCCTTCCGCTTCATTCAAAGTCCTAGAAATATACGAAATAGGTAAGTCCTTCCCTATCTGTCCTTGGCTCAGCACGCCTCCTATAGCGTATCCACTAGCGTCGGTGGTTAATAAGAATGGCTCTTTAAAGTTCGGATATTGCAAAACAGGTTCTTTTAATAATTCATGCGTTAGTTTGTCAAATGCTGCTTCTTGCGACGGTGTCCATACAAAAGGCTTATCTTTCTTTAATAAATCCGTGAGAGGTTTTGCGATTTTTGAAAAGTCCCTAATGAATCGGCGGTAGTATCCCACAAGACCCAAGAATTGCTTAATGTTTTTATGATTTCTTGGTTTTGGAAAATGTTGGACTGCGATAACCTTATTTGGATCTGGTCTTACTCCATCTGATCCGATAATATGCCCTAAGTAAACTACTTCGTGCCTTAGAAATTGGCATTTGTCGGGCTGTAATTGCAGATTTGCTTCTCTTAGTCTTTGCATTAATTCTTTGATTTTTATATCGTGTTCTTCTAGAGATCTTGCATAAACAACTATGTCGTCCAGGTAAACGAATAGTTCGTTTCCTTGCAATCCGGTGAGGACGTTGTCCATCAACCGTTGGAATGTTGCGGGTGCATTTTTCAGACCGAAAGGCATCCGCTGGTACTCGTAATGTCCATACGGTGTGGAGAAAGCTGTCTTCTCTTTATCCTCTGGGGCCATAGGAATCTGGTGAAATCCCTGTGCGAGGTCAAAAATGGAGAAGTATTTTGCACTACCCAACTGGTCTAATATTTCTACTATATTAGGCAGTGGGTACGCATCTCCTATCGTTTTTTCATTCAGCTTTCGGAAGTCTATTACCATCCTCCATTTCTTTTGTCCATCGGCCGTTGATTTCTTGGGGACGATCCATAGAGGAGCGTTATACGGTGATGCTGAAGGCGTTATTATTTCATCCTTCAAAAGTTTTGTTACCTGCCTGTCTATCTCCTCCTTGTGAACAGGCGGGTACCTATACTGCTTCACATGTATCGGTAGATTGTCTGTAGTTGGAATAGCATGTTTAACCGCGGGGGTGAACTTGAGTCTTTCTCCCGGAAGATGGAAACAATCTCCGTATTCTTTAAGTATTGCATCAACGTGGTCTTTTTCTTCTTCGTTCAAATATTCAGTATTTATGATGGGTTTAAGTCGTTCCATACGACTGAGAGATACAGGAGATGCTAGAAGCATATCAGTTGTATCTTTAAGTCTAGAAAATGCTGGCTGCGCAGCTTGTTCAATGAAGGGACCTTCTTGGTCTTGTGAAACTGGAAGAGTATGAATCAAGGTTGATTTAGAAGATTTCCCGTCTTCGGATAGCTCTTCTTGGCTCCTGAATTTAGTAGAAGAAGATTTCCCATTATCGGCGAGCTCTTCGTTGCTCATAAAAGACTCCATAGGATCCCTGGAAGCGGGAGGATGAGTGGAGTTAGTAAAACTTGATTCAGCGGAATTAGTAATAGAGAGCTTGTTTAAGCTCGTAGAATTAGTATTCTCAGAATATAGAAGATCCTCATGTCCTATTGACCCTGGAAGCGTGTCAATAGAGTGTTTGAGGCACGAAGATGCAGGCGTTGCATCTTGTGTAGTTGCAAGACTTTTATAGTCGTTTGAAATGAAAGATTTCCCCGGTTGGGCGAGCTCTTCTGGGCTTATGGTTTTAGTATTTTCAAAATATAGAAGATCCTCATGTCCTATTGACCCTGGGAGCGTGTCAATAGAGTGTTTGAGGCTCGAAGATGCTGGTAAAGCATCTTGAGTAATGGTAAGACCTTCGTGGTCTTTTGGAACGGAAGATTTCCCATCATTGGCTAGCTCTTCTGGGCTTATGGATTTTGTAGATGAAGATTTCCCATTATCGGCGAGCTCTTCATTGCTCATAGGATTCACGAAAATGGAAGAATTCAGCGAAGTTATGTGCTCCTCGGAGTCACTGGGTATAAGATAATCCTCAAGAGGCATGGGATAGACTTCTATGGTGTAGTTCTGCTCTGTTAAATTATAAGCTTTGATATGCCCCTTCCCTCGGGAATTTTTAACAAGAGCTTCACCCAGAAATAATCCCTTCGTTGGCTCGTTCCGAGGAATATAACCTTCCCTTCTTTCCGGGTTCGTTATATTGAACGCAATGTCCACGATAGTGCGCGAGGGCACCATGATCTTTTCTCTTTTGTAAAATGGTACCTGTATGCTATCAAAGGTAAGACATTCTTGTTGGTAATCAATGATAGCATTATTATCTTTCAAAAAACTGGCACCTATTATGCCGTCAGCAGGTATACCGAAATTGTCTCTGACGACATAAAATTTTGTTTCCTTTCCCATAATTTCGAATACCACCGAACCCAATGTCCTTATTGGCTTCTCGGAAATGCCCTTTAATCTCAGTGTGTCTTTTGAGTTTACGGGGGTATTCTTTAATATTTTTGTTTTAACTAAATTTACGGAGGATCCCGAGTCTATCATAAAAAAGCAGTATCCTTTAAAGTTTTTGCAAGTGAGGGCGATCCTTGGTTGACACGTGTTGGGTCCTAGGTTCGCCATTCCAATACTGGCTTTTTCATTTAGGGGTTCCTCGTTTACTGGTCTGATGACCGACGCTGGGTCATCGTATTCCTTTAATGGAATTTTAGAAAAATTGGAGCCTTGATTTTTATCGTTAGTGTTCAAGTTTGGCTCGTTGATGGCTCCGCTTGTATCGTTATGGGATGCGCGGTCGCTTGGGCCGGTTCCTTGGTCGCGCTTACCGTCGGGCGGCCCTCCGCGTTTCCCGACGCTTGCGTCGCGTTTCGATACGCTAATCTCCGACATTCAGTAGCCTTATGTCCGGGATATTTGCAATAATTGCATACGATAGGGGAGTTCGGTCCTGGCTGTCCCGGTATCAAGGGTCTAATCCATGGTCGCGGAGCAAAATTGTTATGAGGGTTTTTTAATATTGATTTAGGTTGTTCTATGTCGGGAGGTCTTGGGTTATTTATATCTGATCGCGTAACAGGGAATTGTCGAGGAGTAAACTGTCTTTCGCGCTGTTTTTCTATTTCCAAATTCTTCGTAATTTTGACAGCCCATTCAATTGCTTCATCTAGGGTGCCTATGTTTCGGTGTTCCATTCGCGTGATCACGTTAGAGGGTAATCCATTTACGAAGGCTTCTAAGACCTCTCCTTCGACTTCGTTATTAAATAAACGAGGGTTATTAATGCCCTGTCGTCTGTTTCCGTCTAATATGGCGAGTTTCAAATCTTTAATTCTACCCGCGTACTTCAAGACAGTCTCGTTTGGCATTTTGTATGCGTTGGCTAATTCTCCGCGGTATTGTGCTACGGATTTATTCGGAGCGAAAATATTTTTTAATTTGTCTAATAAATCTACGACGCGAGTATATATGTTTCCTTCAATGACTTGATATGCGTCGCCTTCAATTTTGTTAATAATAAACTGTACGAGTTGTGGCTCTTGTACAGACGGTAGTAAATCGCGGGCACGTTCGCATGCTCGGGCGAACTGGAAGATCGAAATCTTATAACCGTTAAACGGGGGAATATTGGCAACTACATCTTTTATTTTTAGGGTCGGCATGATTACAGGGGGTTCTTCCGGTTCCGGCGGGTTGGCGAATTCATCGTATGCGGACGCGGCGCGGGAAGCTTCATTCACGCGCTGTTCGAGATTGCTTACTTGCTCTGGTAATCTACGTAATTGCGATAATTCTGTTTGGATTTTCGAGAGCACTTCGAATAACGAATTCGCGTCTATTGCCTCGTTAGGGCGTTTAGCTGTTTCTTCTCGCTCTTTAAGCGACATTTTGGAATTTGATGATTTTTCGCGGTCCTCTACGTATTTTTGCCTTTTGTCGACTTCCGGGTCGACGCTTACTGTACCGTGCGATCGCGTAAATTGAGCCATAACTCGGTAAACGTAGTTTTGAAATAATTATTGGCTCTAATCGTTTTTAGCACAACAATTGCAAAAGTAGTAGTTTTAGTAATGTGAAAATTTATGATAATACATACGGTTAAATAGCATATATATGCTATGGTTCCTTAATCCTGTAAGAATGTAGGTTAGTATACAATAAAATAAAGACAGTGTGATAATTTAGTATAACAGCAAAATTATATAGTGGTTAAGCAAAATTGTAAAAATATAACAGCAGTATAATAAAAGAAATATGTATATGTGCATGTAATACTATGATAATAAAACAAGAATGTTTTTATGGATTTTCTTTTTTTTTTCAAGTTACTTTATACTTCTCGTAGCAGATTGTAAATAGAAAGCTCAAGCAAATGATAAATATAATGTCAAAGCTAGTAATTGCGGTATATATATTTTGCAATAATAAAATATAAGAATATCCTGAAAATAAGACAATGCGATTATAGGGTAAGGTATAATAAAATACACAAAATAGTATAATGTGAAATCGACAATGATATATATGTTTCTTTATTCGTCGCTGGCGCTAACGTTTGGAATTTGAGTCTGTGCGTAAAATTCGCGACGCGGGTCGTTCTCCGGAATTTCTGAATATGGCAACGGAGACTGTTCGACCGTGATCGGAATTAATTTGTAACCAAAGGTTTTTTCCTCAGTTAGCCGTTCGCGACATGGGGCACTCGAATTTTCTGTAATATTTAACTCGTCGGAACAATTCGCTGCTTCTCTAAATTGCGCTCTCAATAGGCGTCGGAGCTGGTATTTCTTTCCTGCGCGACGCGTTTTTGGCATATCTTAAGGATTCAACTTTAGTTTCGTGTAGCGACTCTCTGAGGCTCTTATTTTACCCACATAACGATATCCGTCATCCTATTCCAATCTCAGTGTGCGGAATCCTGCCTCACCAAAGAGAAGGAACAAGAAAGAGCGTGCGGAATCCTGCCTCACCACTCTCCGTTTATCGTATGTACACAAAAAGCTTAAAGCAACGACGAGCGACTTATCCGCCCAGAGCCGTCGCTTCGAGTTTGCGGCACTTCGAAGAGTCAACTTCCACTTTTACTAAAATCGATCACTTCTCTACTGCGTGGCGTGTCTTATTGGCTTTATAAAAATATTTAAACACTGATGTCTGTGTTACATTCGCGTTCTCAAAGTGCGGAATCCTGCCTCACCGAAGAGAACGCTCCTGTTACGAGTGACGAGCGGCGTATATACCAGCTACCAGGACACTGTCACAGAACCAGGTATTGTTCAATAATTCTTTCGTAGTGATGAGCGAAATATATTCGCTCTAACTCACAACGTCAGAATGTCGTTATGCCGTCTTAATATTGCAATCGAAGCACACGCAGTCGAGAATAATCACAAAATTCTAACAGCGTTAATGGAAATAAAATCTAACACGAATATGACGTGTAAATTAAATGATTTGGCAAAAATCTAAATAACGCGGTGTATAATAATCGAATAAAATTATAACGGCACTGTATTTCGCGAAATAATTCAAGAAAATCTGAATGATATTAACCGAGACTCAAATTGAACGTTATATCGCGCACAATTCACTTCCTGAAAATAAAGTATGATTATTAACACACAAAAAGATGACAAGTTGGCTTCTGCGATCCCACCGCTGCCACCAAATTTTCAATATGTCACGTCT